>NW_020172691.1:293400-295547 GCF_003031525.2 Neophocaena asiaeorientalis asiaeorientalis
GGCGGGGGGCTGGGGAGGGCCACCAGGGCTGGCTGTGCGGCTTCGAGCCAGGCACACCCCCCTCAGTGCCTCAGTTTCCCATGATGATGGGTTTAACAGGCTTTTCTGAGGGTGACTGTGACATCGTTTCTGCCTTCCTTCAGGCTGAGGGCATTGATTGAGCACCTACTGTGTGCCGGCGTTGGTGCGGGGCTGAGATTCCGAGCAAATAGGAATCCCTATGTGGCACGATGGAGTCAACAAGCCGTAAATCCATCTACCCCTATGACCAACATTTATTGAGCACCTGCTGTGTCCCAGGCCCCGTCCTAGACCCTGGATACAGTGTTGGGCAAACAGATAAAAATCCTCTCCCAGACTCCTCCCACCCCCAGATCCCATATGGTGGGGGACACAGTGAGGAACCAGGAGGTTACAAGGCACTGATGTCAGGGCTGCGATGGTGGAAACACATCAGCGGGGACAACCCAGAGGAGGCCCCAGCCTCCTCAGTGCTGTTATCTATAGAGTTGGGAGGCCAGCGGGACCTCCCATCTCGGAGAGGGTTGGGGGATGTGGGGACCAGAATGGTGGTTAAAGCTCTTGACACAGGGCTGGGCACAGAGCCATGCTTATTATACGAGTAAGCTGAGACCTGAAGGGTGGGAAAGATCTGTTGACGGGGAAGGGTGTTCCTGGTAGAGTTTGTGCAAAGGCCCAGAGCAATGCTGATGCTGACTCTGGGAAAGTTCAAGCAGGGGAAAGACAGAGTTTTTGCCCTGGTGGGAAAACAGCAAAGAGTCCTGGGAGCCCCAGGGTCCCCTTCTGATGTGGGGCATATCTGGCAGGGCTCCTCTGAGAAGTTCTGGCATGGGGGGGTGGACCCAGGAGCTATCTCTGAAATAGGCCGGTGACTCTCTCTTTCACCCCTGATGTTGGCAGATGAGACCCTCGCCATTAGAAGCACTCAGTAGGACCACACTCACTAATTTAGCCAACACTTCCTGAAAGCCTTTTGGGGCCTTGCCTTGTACTAGGCAAGAGAGATCTGAGACCCCTCTGATCAGTAGACAGAGCTAGACATTGGCACCTATAGCTGGAATGGTCAGGGTTGTATGAAAGGGAGGGGATGCAGGGTTGAGGGAACTGGATAGGAAGTTGAAGGCTCTGCCTGGGGACTCTGGCTGCATGGCAGAGCGGCATTAGAAGTGGGGTTTTGAAGGATGAATAGGAGCTTGCCAGGTGGAGAAAGCATTTCATGTATTATTCACAGAGCACTTTTTTTGTTCTGGGCCCTTTTATGGGTGTGAAAAAAAGCAGTGAGTCAGCTAGGTGGATGTCTCTGTCCTCCCGGATGTGGACAGAGGGAACTGGGTTTGCAAAGGCCTGGAGGAGTGAAGGAGCACAGATGGAGTAGAGGAGGAATTAGGTGAGGCATGGGAGGTGAGGCCAGAGAGTTGGCATGGGCTGGACCCTGAAGAGCCTCTTATGCTGGACTGAGCTTGGACTCCTTCCTGAGGACACTGGGGAGCCATGGAAGAATATGGAGCAGGGGAGGATCTCAGACCTGCATGAAAAGGGAGCTTCATGTCCTGTTAACTGTCATGGCCACCATTGGCCTCTTTCCAACCTCCCAGCCTTGTTCAGTATATGCACATTTCCTACACACCTGGATGGGTACAACAGAAGCTTCCCCTTGGGGCAAGGCTCACACTACGGGACAAGAGGGTCACAAAGAAGCAGACATGTGCTCAGATCGCAGTGGTTCTTAGAAAACCAGGTTCCCCTCCCCAACATGGATAGGTGAGGAATTGGGGCTCAGAGACGGGCAACACCCAGACTCAAGTCACACAGCAGTATAGCTAGGTGTCACACCTCCCAACCTGAGACTTGACCCACTTTGGAAGAGAAATAAAGGAGTCAGAGAAAGAGATGTGATTGTGGAGACGTAGACTCAGGATGAAAGCCATCCAGGGATGCTGGCTGTCCTTGTCCAGGGCCAGAGGGAGGGGCTGCTACAGGTGGATAGATGGATACATGAGTAGATAGTTCTAGGTATGAATGGACGGATGGGTGACAGTGACTTGGCTGTATGAGTGCATTGCTGGATGAAAGAGTGGGTAGACAGATGAAAGACTGAATGGATTGATGGATGGATGGGTGGGTGG
>NW_020172691.1:295659-301016 GCF_003031525.2 Neophocaena asiaeorientalis asiaeorientalis
TGATGGATGGATGGGGGGGGGGGTGGGTAAATAGATGGATGAATAGATGGATGGATGGATGGATGAATGGACAGAGGAATACATGGGTAGAGGGGTGGATGGATGGGTGAGTGGATGGATAGAGGGACGGATGGCTGGCTGGCTGGGTTGGTGGACACCCCTCCAACATTTACCACCTTCCTCCCCACCTGAATGGGAATGAGCTTTGCAGCTGGACAGGCTTGGTTCCTGTTCCTGGCTCTGCTTTTTATTTCTGTGTGATCTTGGACAAACCACCTTATCTTTTTTCTGAGCCTTAGCGTCCTCATTTGTAAAAGAGAAGGAATATCAATAGTTGTCTTACAGAGTAGTTGTAAAAATTAGAATTAGTTTATAGAATGTGGTTAATGCAATCACTGTCAGTAGTGTCTTGCGTATACTTGGTGTCAGTAAATGGTTGGGTAGCCAGATAGTCAACAACTGTCTGTCAGGTCTCTGGGATGTGCCAGAGCTAGGCTCTGGGGGACACAAAGCAATCTGGGGGGAGGAGGGATTGACAATAAGTGAGCAAACAGATGAATAAGATTTGGGTAGGAGAGAGTCGCTCTGGAGGAAGTAAAATGAGATGTGTGTTGGAGGGTGACAGCTGACCTCGGGTGACTGAAGATGTCAGGAGGTGACATTTGGGATGAGACCTGCATTACAGATGAGAAAGCTGTTGTTCTAAACCCAAAGGAAAGGCATTCCAGGAAGAGGACATGGCATGTGCAAAGGCCCTGAGGTCAGAATTAGTTTGCTGTGTTGGGAGAATAGTGACCTGTGTGTCTCAGGGCCCAAAAATCTGTAGGTAGTGAGCACAGCTTGTGCAAAGGCCCTGGGGCAGGATGGGACCCGGTGTATTGGGTGAACATTGGAGATTTCTGCTACCACGGTTGAGCCCAGCTCCTCTGAGGGGCTCCTGAGAGATGGCGGGTTGCCTGCAGATGTCATGTAGGGTAGATTGTGACCTCCCCTAACTGTCCTCCTACTTCTCCCAGCAGCCTTTAAAGGTGGAGTCTTCATTTCTGAGAGGTGGGGAGGGGGCACTCATTATGTCCTTGTCCCTGACCCTCTGCTAGGAGGAGGGACCCAAGGAGGCATTCCCACCACAACTAGGGGTCTCCTGAGCAACCTTATGGGGAAAGGCAGACTCAGAGAGGGGAGGGCACCACCCCAAGGACACACAGCACGTTCATCATAGCAATGTCTATATTGGAAGGGTTTTGGTGTCATCTAGAGCTACCCCAAGTGGGTGGGTAGGGCTGCAAGGTCATTTCTTCACCTACCTACCCACCCCCTCTCTCAACTGGTTTTTTTTTTTTTTTGTCCCTATTATGTGCCACCTTTGAGTGAACTAGACCTCCTGTGCCCACGAGGAGCACAACGTGCTGTGAGAAAGTTGTCAGCACAGCTGAGTGGTCCTAAGGGTGGTGATTTGTGGTGATTTAAAAAGTCAAATCGTCATCTCTTGGTGGGGGGAGGTGAGGAGGAAGGGGTCCAGTGAGGTGCGTCTCACCCAGAGCGATCCTGCCCCCTGGGGGACACTGGGCGTTGTCTGGGGACATCTTTGGTTGTCATGAGTGGGGGGGTCCTGGCTTTGGCTGGGGACCAGGGAGGCTGCTCCACACCCTACAGCACCCAGGATGGCCCCCACAGAGGATGACCCGGTCCCGATGGCAGCAGTGCCGAGGGGGGGACCCCGATCTAGGATCACACCAACATTCTGGCCTGAGCGGTTAGTGGTCAGTGTGGTGTCATGTAGACAAGCCCTCAGGGTGCTCAGGATAGAACCATGGAGTCACCCTCCCTCTCCCCATCTCACATCCTCGCTCACTCTGCTCCAGACACATGGGCCTCCTCGCTGTTCCTCCAACACGCCAGGCCCGGTCCTGCCCCAGGGCCTTTGCATGGGTTGTGCCCTCTGCCTGGACCACACTTCCCCCAATAATCACATGCCTCCTCCTTCATCCTCTGCAAACGTCACCTTCTCAGTGAAGCCATCCTGCAGACATGATATATAATCTCAGCCACTCTCCAGCACTCCAAACCCTTCTTCCCTGCTTTCCCCCTTTTTTTTCTGTGAAAATGAGAACTTCTGATTACTTTTTATTTTGGTGGTTTTTCTCTCCTCCCAATAGACTAGAAACCCTATTAAGATGGGATATTTCTGCCTTTTGTGTTCACTGATAGGTGTCGAGTGCTTAGAAAAGTACCTGAAACACAGCAGGTGGGTGGGTGGATGCACGGATGTATGTATGGATGGATGGATAACTTGATGTGTGGATGGATGAATGGGTGAATGAATGAATGATGGATGGATGAATAAAGTACTGGATGATAAATAAATGGATAACGGATGGATGGACGGGTGGGTGGATGGATGGACAGGTGGATGAGAGGATAAATGAATGGATAATGAATGGATGGATGGATGGATGGATGGGTGAGTGCACGGATGGGGGAATCACTGGTGCAGCGATGGCGACTAAATCCGTGGGAGGAGTCAACATGGTCGTAGGCAGGAAGTCGGGGATCCAGATGAGCCCTGAGAAGCCCCAGTATGTAAGGTGGGGGCAGAGGAGGAGGGAGCAACAGAGGCTAAGGAGCGGCAGCCCAGAGACGGTATGCCCGATGGAGTGTGAGCCCTGGGTCCTAGGTCTTGCCCTCTTGGACAGGAAGCAATGAGTTTATAAGCAGAGGGAGGGGCCCATCAGCCCCACTATTCTCAGCAAAGTGGGGGATGGCTTCAGGATGAGAGGATGGACAAGGAGGTGGAGAGGGTGACCAGGGATGGGGGTGGTGGAGAGGTGGTGCCACAGCAGAAGGGAATGTCTCCTATAATCTTTAGTGGACGGTATTATTATTTTATGGATGAGAAAGTGGAGGCTCAGAGAGGTTAAGTGGCTGCCCTAGATCACATAGCAGAAGGGCATCGGGCAGGGTTAATTCTCCATCTTTAGTCCCTTGATTAGCACTGAATTGGAAGATCTTGAGCCTGGGGTGCCACTGTGCGGTGGGTGGGGATCAGAGGGGTTTGAGACGAGGACTTCGTACAATCGGTCATGGTTGGAGTCCTGGCTGGGGAGGGGAGGAGATGTTGGTGATCAGAGAGAAATGAAAAAGGCTGTCTCTCCTGCTTTTGTTTCCCCAGCACAGCTGGCACATGACAGGTGCTCAGGAAATATTGACTGACCTGATGCTGGGCATGGCGGGGGGCGGGGGGGAGGGAGAAAAATGAATCAAGTGTAGTCGCCGCCCTCTAGGAGGTGGTCTTGATATTAGCAGGTCAGTTTGGAAACAAAGTCATTCAGTCAGTCAGTATTTATTGAGCACCTACTCTGTTCCTGGCACTAAGTAAGTTCTGGGGACCCCAAACTGAACAAAACACAAACTCCCCCCATCCTCTTGGAAGTGGCATTTCAGTGGGGGAGACAGAAAAAAAAAATTATGTGCCATTTGAGATGGTGACAAAGGCACAGGAAAAAATAGAACATGGTGGGGGGTGGTTGAGGAATGTTTTTGGTTTTTTATGGTTGCATTGGGTCTTCGTTGCTGCACGCGGGCTTTCTCTAGTTCCATCCAGCCAGGGCTACTCATTGCGGTGGCTTCTCTTGTTGCAGAGCATGGGTTCTAGGCGCGTGGGCTCAGTAGTTGTGGCTCGCGGGCTCTAGAGTTGTGGTGTATGGGCTTAGTAGCTCCACGGTATGTGGGATCTTTCCACACCAGGGAATCAAACGCATGTCCCCTGCACTGGCAGGCAGATTCTTAACCACTGTGCCACCAGGGAAGTCCCAGGACTGTCGTTTTAAACAGGGTGCTCCATGGAGGTTTCACTGAGGGGGTGACATTTGAGCCAAGACCTGAAGGAAGTGAGAGGGTGAACTGTGCAGAGATCTGGGGGAAATACATCCCAGAACAGCTTGTGCAAAGGCCCTGGGGCAGGACGGGGCCTGGTGTGTTGGAGGAACAGCCGGGAGGCCCGTGTGTCTGGAGCAGAGTGAGTAAGGGGGAGAGGAGGGGGGAGGGCAGGGAGGGGAAGGAAAAAAATTAGTTCAGGGCCTTGTGGGCCACTGGGAGGACTTGGGCTTTTACCCCAGGGAGGTGGGAGCTCTGGAGAGTTGTGGAGGGGCGGGGCCTGGCTCAGGTGCTCACAGGCGCCCCCTTGTGGCTGCTCTGGGGAGGACAGACTGGGGCGCCAGGGCGTAGCTGGGGACCGGGGGTTGGGGACTGAGTTGGTCCAGGTGGGGCTGGACCAGGATGGAGACCAGGAACAGTGGCCAAATTCTTACTGAGCACGTGCTGTGTGCTGGGCCCAATGCTGGACACTGGGAACACATAAGTGACTGGGACACTACCTGTCTCCACCCCCCTGACCCAGCATCAGTTGGGGCTGGGGAGGCTTCCCTGAGGAGCAGTGGCTCAGTTGGGACCTTCAGGTTGAGGAGAAATGAGCCAGGCAGAGATGAGGGTGAGGGTGTGTGAACCAAGAAAATGGCAAGTTCAAAGGTAGTCAGCGAGGGACTTCCCTGGCGGTCCAATGGTTAAGACTCCATGCTCCCAATGCAGGGGGACCAGGTTCGATCCCTGGTCAGGGAACTAGATTCTGCATGCCGCAACTAAAAGATCCCGCATGCCTCAACTAAGACCCGGCACAGCCAAATAAATAAATATTAAAAGAAACAAAAACAAAGGCAGTCATTGAGATGCCAGGCGTGGGGTGTGTCCAGGGTCAGGGTGCAGCCAGGGACACGACCAGTGTCCATCAGGGTCAGTCCCCAGACCTACCAAGCTGCCTGGGAAGTGACAAAAATCCCAGACTTATGCATGAACATAAGGACTATGAATAGTAAAAAGGAAAAAAAAATGTTTTTCTTTTCATTTTTTTTCTTTTTCTTTTTTTTTTTTTGCTGTACGCGGGCCTCTCCCGTTGCGGAGCACAGGCTCTGGACGCGCAGGCTCCGGACGCGCAGGCTCAGCGGCCGTGGCTCACGGGCCCAGCCGCTCCGCGGCATGTGGGATCTTCCCAGACCGGGGCACGAACCCGCGTCCCCTGCATCGGCAGGCGGACTCTCAACCACTGCGCCACCAGGGAAGCCCCTCTTTTCATTTTTAAAACAGTTTTTTTAGTTCATTAGATCAATGTAACAAGCTCCAGCGACTTAAGTCATTCCCCAAGGCTCTGGAATTTTCTGGAACTCAGAAGCCCTTTACCCACCCCCAGTTTGGGTTTAGCACCAGGGGTTGTTTCTGACTTGCTGTATGACCTCAGGAAAGCTGCTCAGCATCTCTGAGCCTGGGTTAACTCCTCTGTAACATGGGGATAAAAATAGTGTGAGAGG
>NW_020172691.1:301063-311003 GCF_003031525.2 Neophocaena asiaeorientalis asiaeorientalis
TATATATATATATATATATATATATATATATATGGTGTGAGAATCCAGGGATGGCAGGGAGAGCAGCTGCATGAGGGCTTGGCTCCATGCACATGGCTGGTACCACTTGGGGGATTTTTAGTCAGTCCTGCGGAGGTCCTTCCCATGAAGACCCCCAAACCCTCAGATCCAGCAGGGCCCAAACCGGGTTCCACCTCTTCCTTCCAAACTGCTGCTGCTCCTGGGTCCCCATTGGTACCAGTTTCCTGGGGTAGCCATTCCAAACGATCACAGATTCTCTCTCAGTCCTGGAGGCCAGAAGTCTGAGATCAAGGCTGTGCTCCCTCTGGAGGCTCCAGGGGAGGGTCCCTCCTGCCTCTTCCAGCTTCTGGGGGCTCCAGGCGTCCCTTGGCTTGTGGCTGCATCCGTCCAGTGTCTGCCTCCATATTCCCCTGTCTTCTGTCTGTGTCTCCTCTTCTGTCTCGTATAAGGACACTTGGCATTGGATTTGGGACCCACATGGTTGTCCAGGATGATCTCATGTCAAGATCCTTACATCTGCAAAGACCCTTTTTCCAAATAAGGTCCCGTTCCCACGTTCCTGGAGTGGATGGATCTTTTCTGGGAGGACCAGCATTCAGTGCGCAGAGATGCTTCTCATCTTCTGGGCTTCCCTAGCCTTGTGTCCCCACCTCTGCCCCAGGCTGACAACACACAGGGGTGTGTCTATCTCTGCCTCTACCCAGCCTGGAGCCTTAGCATCACCCATTAGTCAAAGCATTGTCTCCAGAACCCCAGCTGAGCAGAGGCCTGTTGCCATGGAGGGACAATGGCCACCTCTGCCCCCTTCCTCAGAGAGGAGCATCCCCAGGGCTGGGGGAAGAGCCCTGTGTCATGTGTCATGCAGGTATGGGCTTAAGTCCTAGCCCTGTCCTATCTGTGGGTGACCTGGGCCACTGGGAACCTCAGTCTCCTCAGCTGTAAGGTGGACACTCTTCTCCCTACCATCGTAGGCTCTGTGGGGTCGGCCTGGGTCTCCATGTTTGGGAGGCCTGTATTAATGGTTCAGTTTATCTGTGCATCAAATAGTTGGTGTCTAGACTAGATTGTACGTGGCCCACAGTGGTCTTTTCATGGATGCTCTTAAGGCCACGTTTGTCTTAAAATACCAAAGGTGTGGAGTGAGTTCAGGGAAGATGGCAGAATTGGGTGCCTCTGCCACTCCACACCCCAGGGACCAAAGCCCCGAAAGTGCAGTGGATGGGAGTGAAGCCCATGACATCAGATACCCCTGGCTTCAAATTCCAGCTCCACCCCTTACCTGCCGTGCAATCATAGGTAAGTCACTTTGTCTCTCTGAACCTCAATTCCTCCATACAAGGCATAACACCTCCCTCATAGGATTCCTGCAGAGAAGAGCGGGGCGTGGAGCCAGGTACCAGGACAGCGAACGCCCTAAGTGTTCAATGAATTGGCTGTTATTGCTACTACTGTCATAAGAGGGGAAATATTGTGGTGCAGAAGGGCTGGGACTGGAGTTAGACTTCCAGGGTTCGAATTCCACCTCTGGGACCTGTCGCTGTGTGACAGCTCAATGTCTGGTGTTTCCGTGTCCCCGTCTTAAAATGGGGAGAAAACAGATACAGTAGTGCCATTCTCTTGGGCTAGGCTGAGAGTTTGAAGGGTTCATATGGGTGATGTCTCTGTAAGATGCTTGGCACTCGGTGAACTTCCAACTATTACTCTCATTATTACAACTTCAAGTCATGAAATTCCAAAAGCTGTGATCTTGGAGCAGAGAGCAGAGGATCTTGTCAAGAGGAGGGACCCTCAGGATTTCCCAGTAAAGAAGGGGATCTGCTGCTTGCTTGCCTCCAGGGACAGGACACTGCCTCCCTCCAAAGAGAGCCATGATGAGGTGGATCTAGTTGTTAGACAATTTTCATATATTGAGGAAATCTCTTGTTTCCCAAGGATCCCCCCATTGGTCCCTGCTCCACCTGGGGTGTCGAGAGGTCAGCTCTTGTCCAGGCTTTGAAAAGTGGGGGTGGGTGTGAAGGGAACCATGGGGTTGTCGAGTACTGAGCATTCTGGGTTATTGGTTCTTGGAGGTGGGGCTGCCCTATTGACCTGCCCCGCCTCTACAGAACCCCAGGGCTTGGCCAGCGCGGGGCTTGGAGTGTGTTTTGCTGAACGCCTGGTCCCACCCTCTCTTGTCATTGACGAGGCTGGTGTATAGGGTGAGGGTAGCCAGGGCTGGAATCTGCTGAGAGGCTCACCCATTGTGGGCACTGGCTGGGCTGAGATTTCCCTGGGAGGGTCCCTCTAGGACTAGGATGCAGCAAACCAGACCCCCTAAATTGAAATGGGGTCCATGGCCTCTTCAACATTTGATCCAGCAGCACATTCTGTCAGAAAGGTGGTACTATTTTAAGGTTCCTTACAGGGAAAGTTAAGGCAGGGGCCTGTGACCCTCCACATAGGCCTGGGGGCCTATTTCCCTCATAGGCTCTGGGGAAATTTTTTAGAAAAGATGCAAACTCAAGGCAGTGTATCCTAGTGGTTAGCACACAGTTCGAGGCGCCTGACTGCCTGGGATGTTCCACTGTGTGACCTTGGGCAAGTCACTTCCGCTCTCTGTACCTCAAGCCCTCATCTGTAAAACGAGGACAATGCCAACAGCTCCTTTGTGGGGTTATTGTGACGATTAAATGAGTCAGTATTGAGTATAAGCTTATTAGCAATAAAAACTAAGGAGCTTAAGGCTTCCCTGGTGGCGCAGTGGTTGAGAGTCCGCCTGCCGATGCAGGGGACACGGGTTCGTGCCCTGGTCCGGGAAGATCCCACATGCCGCGGAGCGGCTGGGCCCGTGAGCCATGGCCGCTGAGCCTGCGCGTCCAGAGCCTGTGCTCCACAACAGGAGAGGCCACAACGGTGAGAGGCCCGCGTACCGCAAAAAAAAAAAACAAAACTAAGTTGCTTTATTAACATCATCACTAAAAGTCTGTGTTTGTTGGGAACTGTATTTATTTGTTAAGGCTGCTGAAATAATGTGCTGCAAACCAGGTTGCTTAAAAAATCAGAAGTGTAATCTCTCCTAGTCCAACAGGCCAGAAGTCTGAGATCAAGGTGTTGGCAGGGCTGGCTTCTTTTTTTTTTTCTTTTTTTTTTTTTTGTCCGCACTGTGTGGCATGTGGGATCTTAGTTCCCCGACCAGGGATCAAACCCGTGCCCCCTGCATTGGGAGCGCGGAATCTTAACCACTGGACCGCCAGGGAAGCCCCAGGGGCTGGCTCCTTCTGAGACCATTAGGGAGAATCTGATGCACGTCTTCCAGCTTCTGGTGGTGCTGGCAGTCCTTACCGTTCTTTGGCTTGTCATACATCCCCCAGATTTCTGCCTTCATGTTCACATGACGTTCTCCCTGTGTGCATGTCTCTGTGTTCAAGTCTTCCCCTTTTATAAGGGTACCAGTCTCATATTGGATTAGGGTCCACCCTACTCTACTATGACCTCACCTCAACTAATTGCATCTGCAACGACCCTATTTCCAAATAAGTTCACATTCTGAGGTCCTGTTGGTTGGGAGAACAACATATGAGCTTGCGGGAGGAGGGAAACAGTTCAACCCTAATAGAACCTGAAATTCGAGGCTCTATTATCCAGAAACTGGTGGACATGACACGTTTTCACCAATGAGAAAAGAGAAGCTAAGAGGCCGAGAAGAGATAGGGCCAAGAAAACAGGGAAACATTTCAGTACCAGGGACAGCGGCTCGCGTGTGTTTGTTTTGGTTTTTTCTCTCGCTGCAAACCTTCCAGACCCAGAGGCTGATGGAAGGTTATTCAGGGGTCTCACCTACCCTCCTAGGGCCAGCACACTCCATCTTCTGCATATAGGGCTCCACAGGCAAGAAAGGACCCAAGGAGAAAGGGCTTTGCCCCTATTTTACATCTCCCTGCAGCCCAATTTCTTGCCAATCATGCCTAATTTCTCTCAGTCTTTATGGCCGATTTTCGTAGTGCTTCTCCTTTCCCTGAAGACCTTGGGAGATTCTATTCAGAAAATAGAAACACCAAAAAAAAAAAAAAAGTGGAAAGATGAGGCATGTATTGGAAGAAGACATGGGCATCAAATATAATCAAAGAAGAATAAGCACACACAATTTATAAAGAGGGGATGTTTGTAATATATCCCAATTACCAGTTTTTATTCTGGTAAAATTACATAACAAAATTTACCAACTTAACCATTTTTAGGTGCACAGCTCAGTGGCATTAAGCACATTTACATTGTTGTGCAACTGTCCCCACCATCATCTCCAGAACTTTCTCATCTTCCCAAACTGAAACTCTGTCCCCATGAAACACTGACTCCCCATCCCCCTCCCCCAGCCCCTGGCCCCCACCATCTACTTCCTGTCGCTATGCATCTGACTCCTTTGGGTCCTCCTATGAGTGGAATCATACTGTATTTGTCCTTCTATGTCTGGCTTATTTCACTGAGCATCAGGTCTTCAGGGTTCATCCATGTTGCAGCAGGTGTCAGAATTTCTTTCCTTTGTGGTCCTTTTATAGATGGACCACATTTTGCTTATCCATTTATCTGTTGATGGATATCTGGGTTGTTTCCACCTTTTGGCTGTTGTGAATAATGCTGCTATGAACACGGGTGTGCAAATATCTCTTCGAGTCCCTGCTTTCAATTCTTTTGAGATATATACCCAGAAGTGGAATTGCTGGATCATATGGTAATTCTATGTTTAACTTTTTTTAGGAGCTTGCCAAAGCGTTCTCCACAGCGGCCGCACAATTTTACATTCCCAACACATTTAAATGTTTTTTAAATGCTAGAAGCTGTCCTCAGCTCTGCCTGGTGCCCCTTCCCCAGGGCTGCAGGGCACCTCTTAGGCCTGGGGCGGGGACCCCTCCCCATCACCAGGCCCAGCTGGTGGGAGCAGCCGCGTAGTGAGCGCAGCCCAGCAGGATGCGGCTTTAATTAGCTCCAGCCTGGGGCGGAAGTGGTGCCCACGGAGCTGTTCCTAGGGGCTCTGCACAGGGGGTCCGCTTCGGGGAAGGCAGAGAGACCATGGGGAGGGAGCTGGGCATGGAGGACACAGGACTCGACAGCATCAGAGCAGCCAACCATGGTCTCATTTCACAGACAGTGAAACTGAGGTCCATGGGGGTTAGAGAGGCAAACCCAGCGCTGGAGCCCGGATCCCTATGTCCATCCCAGGGAACTTGCCTGCATCCTCTAGCCCGCCTCGGGCAAACATCTTTCAAAATATCTTTGATCTCATTGGCCTTTCTCTGGGCGCCTCCCTCTGCTCGCTCCTCTTCTGTGTCTGTCTCTCAACCTTTCTTGTCTCTGTGGCTCTCACGCTTCTCACCCCCCGCCCCCATTCAGGACTTCCTCCAATCACACCGTCTCTCTAGACTACTTTAGGGCCGGCCCCGCCCCTTGCCTCTCCTGATTGGCCCTGCCCTTTGACGCCACACCCCACCCGTGTAGCTCCGCTCCCCGACCCTTGGTGGGTCAATCCCACCGCACCCTCGGACCATCCTCTCTGATGGGGGAAACTGAGGCCCACACAGGGGCAGCGTCCCACCCGAGGCCACAAAGCTGGTTAGTGGCAGAGTCACTGTGCTCCTCATTCCAGGGTTGAGGCCTCTTCTGACTCCTTGGGGCTGCTGGTGCCCTCCCCACCCTCCTCCCTGGGGCAGCAGCTCTGCCCCCTCTCCCCTCCCCCACCTCGCCCCGCATTTTAGCATCAGCCACGGATTTAATTAACAGCTGATTCTCCTCTCTGCCTTTCCCTGTCTCACCCTTTGGTAAATGTACGTGTGGGAGGGGAGAGCTGAGCTACTCCTACTGCCCCACACCCAAAGGGGGCTCCAGCCTCCTTTTCTCTTTTTGTTTTTTTAAATTGTAGTAAAATACACATAACATTAAATTTACCACCTTAATCACTTTTCCTTCTTTTCTTTCCTTAAATTTTTTTTTATTGTGGTTAAATACACATAACATAAAGTTGACCATTTTAACCATTTTTAAGTGTACAATTCAGTGGCATTAAGTACATTCCCACTGTTGTGTAACCATCCCCACCATCACCTCCAGAACTTTCTCATCTCCCCAAACTGAAATTCTGTCCCCATGAAACACTAACTCCCCACCCCCTCCCCCAGCCCCTGGCCCCCACCATCTACTTCCTGTCTCTATGGATGCGACTCCTCTGGGGACCTCGTGTGAGTGGGATCCCACAGTATCCTTCTGTGTCTGGTTCTCTCACTGAGCATAACATCCTCAAGGTTCATGTATGTTGTAGCATGTGTCAGAATTTCCTTCCTTTTAATTTATTTATTTGGCTGTGCCGTGCGGCATGTGGGGTCCTAATTCCCCAACCAGGGATCGAACCTGTGCCCCTGCAGTGGGAGCGCGGAGTTTTAACCACTGGACCGCCAGAGAAGTCCTGTTTCCTTCCTTTATAAAGCTGAGTAATATTCCATTGTACAGGTGGACCACGTTTAGTTTATCCATTCATCAGTCAGTGGACGCTTGGGTTGTTTCTGCTTCTTGGGTATTGTGAATAATACTGCTGTGAACATGGGTATACAGCATCCTTTTCTCCTAACACCCATTTTTGTCTCCCCTCCAGGCTGTGCCTTTCTCACCTACTGTGCCAGGGACTCCGCCATCAAAGCTCAGACTGCCCTGCACGAACAGAAGACCTTGCCCGGGGTGAGTCCTGGGTGCTGTCTGGGAAGGGAGGGAACACACGGAGGAGATGCTTTCGGCCTGGGGAAGGCTAAGGGCCTTCCTGGGATCAGCTGTGAAGCCCACGTGCTTCTGGACTCAGAAAGAGGCATAAGGAACAGGGAGACAGAAATCACCAGAATGAGCATTTCTTGTGTGCCTACTGCATCCCATGCTGTATACTTCACATCAGGGTTGTTGTGTGGCGAGCAGGCTGCATACTGCACAAGGGCACCTGACTTAGCGTGCGAGTGTCATTGGACTGAAACCTGAAGGATGAGGAAATATTGGCAGGGCAGAGGGACAGCCTGTGCAAAGGCCCTGGGGCAGGACTGGGCCTGGTGTGCTGGAGGAACAGCGAGGAGGCCCATGTGTCTGGAACAGAATGAGCGAGGGGGAGAGAGGGAGGAGGGGAGGGCAGGGAGGTGAGAGAGGCAGATGTGCAGGGCCTGTGGGCCTCAGGGAGGAGCCTAGACCCTACCTGTTTCTCACCATAAAAAGGCAAGGGGTTCTCTTTCCCCTTGTCCTTATGGAGCAAATGAAGCTATGGCCCCTTAATGTAATAGTTCCTCCCCAGGGAAAGCTGGCCCAGGCTCTATCCCTGCTGGTCTCTCTTATCAGCCCTGTCCTCTTTGGGTGGGCAGGAGGTCCCTGCCCTCAGTAAAGGATGGATGGTCCCCCTCAGCCAGCCAAGCCAGGTCTCCAGTGAGAACTGTGGCACTCCCCACCATGAGTTCGGGGGTGGGGTGTCGCCCTTTCCCTCTGGAAATCTCAGGGACCCTTCAGCCTCAAGGGGATTCAGCGGATGCTTTGGTGGCATCATGCCGTCACTGCTGGGAGCATGGGCACAGCACGGCTGACAGTGGACAATCTGGGGTTCGCCTGCCAGGGACATGAAGCTGTGGCATGGGTTTGACTCAACTCTGAACAAGCATCACAATGTTTCGGAGGGGGTGGCCTCAACCTTATCTTGCAGAACAAAGAGCCCCTCTTTGGAAGGTGAAGTGGCAGAAGCAAGAGCATACACTTTGGTGGCCACATCAGTGGGCTCCTCATTTAGCTCCCACCTGTTTTTGCTGTGTGACAGTGAGCCAGTAACTTAACCTCTCTGGTCTTCAGCATCGGAAGAGTATAATGGGGTGAAACTGTAGAGAAGGTCATGGAGGGATTCACAGAGTAAGTGGCATTTGAGAAGAGACTTGAAAGATGAGAAGGCAGGGCATGCCAGGAGAAGGAACAGGACTTGCAAAGGTGACTTAGAGCCTGTGGAACAAACACCATCCGGAACTCACTCTTCTCCCTCCCTTGGACCTTCTGCCAATACCTCCCCAAATCAACTGGAAACTGGAGGGCAGGTCCGTCCATACAGGTTAGCGTCAAGGGGCACAGTGGAGTTCTGCGGACTGTATTAGTTATCTCCTGATGCACCACAAATTACTGCTCAACTTAGTGGCTTCAAAAAATCAGCATTTGGGTTTCCCTGGTGGTGCAGTGGTTGAGAGTCCGCCTGCCAATGCAGGGGACGCGGGTTCATGCCCAGGTCCGGGAAGATCCCACATGCCGTGGAGCGGCTGGGCCCGTGAGCCACGGCCGCTGAGCCTGTGCGTCCGGAGCCTGTGCTCTGCAACGGGAGAGGCCACAGCAGTGAGAGGCCCGCGTACCGCAAAAAAAAAAAAAAATCAGCATTTGTTATCTCACAGTTGCCACGGGTCAGGAATTGGGGCGTGAGTTTGCTGCGTGGTCCTGGCTTTGGGGTCTCTCCTGAGGTGGCAGTGAAGTTGTCAGCGAGAGCTCGACTGTTGGCTGGAGGCCTCAGCGTCTCTCCCCGTGGGCATCTCCCTGGTGCCTGCTGCTTGAGGGAGGGGCCTCACAACAGGGCTGCTGGCTTCCCCCAGGGCACATGCTCGGAGCAGGCGAGAGCCAGGAGGAAGCCATGGCGCCTTTTATGGCTTCCTTTCAGAATGACACACTCTCATTTCTGCCATATTCTATCCTGGCAACTTGCCAGGAGCCAGGGGGCCTTGGGGAGGGACACCTTGGAGGGACAAAGTTTGGTAGTGGATTTGTCCAAGTTCTGGCAGCCAGCAAGCAGCAGAACAGGGATATGACCTTCATGGTCTGACCCATGCTAGCAACAGCTCCAGTGCTGTTTCCCAATCCTTCCATATCCAGTGGACCTTTCTTTTTTTTTTTTTTTTTTTTTTTGTGGCATCAGGTCCTGGCTGGAAGCTCTGACTCTCTGTTCAGAGAAATCAATACCCACATGGAGATTTGCCAACGTTCCTAGAAGTTTCCCTCCGCCCCCATCAGCTAAGTCCCTCTTCCCCATTCCCCTGCGCCCATTTTCCTGATGGGATCACTGAGATCCAAAGCCAGTGCCTTTGGCTGCCTGAGGCCTCAGGGGCCTGTTCCCTCTGTGTTGGGGGCTGGCAGACGGTGGAAGAGCCAGGAGTCAAGGAGCCATCCCTCCCTGTATGCCCCGCCCCTCTTTCCAGGCTGGTCTCTGGTCCGAGGCCTCTTCAGGATGTAAAGATGCCAGTTGCCAGGGGTTCCTTCTATGTGTCAGGCTAAGGGCTCTCTGTCCTCCTCTCTCTGCTCACTCTCCCGGCCCATGGATCCAGTTCTTTCATCCATCTATCCAGCCACCAGCAAACTTTCATTGAGCACCTATGCTGCACTTCTCTCGCCAGCTCTGTGTGCAGAAACCACCCCCTGGTGACTCTCCCAGGCACCCCAGACCCAGCAGAGCTCAAACTGGCCACAGCATCCCCTTTGAACAAGTTTCTCCTCCTCCCTCCCCCATCCCCCTCCAGCCCTGCCATCCCCACATCCTGCTCTCCAGAGCCTCTCCTCCATGTGTCACCCCTCCTCCCACTTCTGTGATCCTGTGGGTTCCCATCCCAGCTCCACCCCTCCCAACCTGTGTGACCTTGACAGTATCTTTCCTTAAGAGGCTCAGTCATCCTTGTCTCCAAAATGGGCATCGCCAGGTCCATCTGACCAGGCTGGAGAGGGGGTTGTTAAAAACTGTGGGTACAGGGCTTCCCTGGTGGCACAGTGGTTGAGAGTCCGCCTGCCGATGCAGGGGACACGGGTTCGTGCCTCGGTCCGGGAAGCTCCCACATGCTGCGGAGCGGCTGGGCCCGTGAGCCATGGCCGCTGAGCCTGCGCATCTGGAGCCTGTGCTCCGCAACGAGAGAGG
>NW_020172691.1:311135-318974 GCF_003031525.2 Neophocaena asiaeorientalis asiaeorientalis
AAAAAAAAAAAAAAAAAAATGTGGGTACAAAGTAGATTCCATTTTTGGAGATGTTAAGCGCTTATATTTTGGTCTCTGACAGCCCCTAGTTCCTAGAAATTCCTCACTCTCCAGATACTAAGGACCCAGAAAGAACACCAACCTCTAGGTCGGGTGGAGAACGTGTGGGAAACTGCCTTCCTACCTGGAGAATCTCTACGCTGCTTTCAAGGCGACCCCTGTTATCTCCTCCCTCTGCTTATCCCTGACCCCTCGGGGCTGGGGGTGACTGCGTCTACCTATGTCTCCCCCTAGATTGGGGGTCCCTTGAGGGCAGACCCTGACTTTCAGGATGGGAGTAAATCCGGGGGTGTAGATGTCTCCTAGGGCCACTCTAACAAGGCACCACAAAGTGGGTGTATTAAAGCAACAGAAACTTACAGTCTCCCAGTTCCAGGAGCCAGAGTCCAAGATCCAGTTGTCAGCAGGGCTGCCCTCCCTCTGCAGGCTCTCAGGGAGATGCTATCCCAGGCTGTCTCCCAGCTTCTGGTGGTCGCTGGCAATCCTTGGCTTGTAGACACATCCCTCCAACCCCTGTCTCTGTCATCACATGGCCTCCTTCTCTGTGTCTTCAGCTCTCCCACCTCCCTCTGCCTTTCTCTCTCTCTCTCTCTCTCTTTTTAAAAAATATTTATTTATTTATTCATTGGTTGCGCCGGGTCTTAGTTACGGCTCGCTGGCTCCTTAGTTGTGGCATGCAAACTCTTAGTTGCAGCATGCATGTGGGATCTAGTTCCCTGACCAGGGATCGGAGCCGGGCCCCCTGCATTGGGAGCGAGGAGTCTTTGTTTTTTAAATTAATTAATTTTATTTTTATTATTTTTGGCTGCGCTCCGTCTTTGTTGCTGCATGCGGGCTTTCTCTAGTTGCGGCGAGCAGGGGCTACACTTCGTTGCGGTGCGTGAGCTTCTCATTGTGGTGGCTTCTCTTGTTGCGGAGCACGGCCTCTAGAGCGCAGGCTCAGTAGTTGTGGCGCACGGGCTTAGTTGTTCTGCGGCATGTGGGATCTTCCCGGACCAGGGATGGAACCCGTGTCCCCTGCATTGGCAGGCAGATTCTTAACCACTGCGCCATCACGGAAGTCTGTACCTTTCTCTCTCTCTCTTTGTTTTTAAATAAATGTATTTATTTTTGGCTGTGTTGGGTCTTTGTTGCTGCGTGCGGGCTTTCTCTAGTTGCGGCAAGCAAGGGCTACGCTTTGTTGCGGTGCGTGGGCTTCTCAGTTCAGTGGCTTCTCTTGTTGCGGAGCACGGCCTCTAGAGCGCAGGCTCAGTAGTTGTGGCGCACGGGCTTAGTTGTTCTGCGGCATGTGGGATCTTCGCGGACCAGGGCTTGAACCTGTGTCCCCTACATTGGCAGGCGGATTCTTAACCACAGTGCCACCAGGGAAGCCCCTCTGCCTTTCTCTTATGAGGACACCAGTCATCGGATTTAAGGCTCACCTAAATCCAGGATGACCTCGTGTCCAGATCTATCACTTAATTACATCTCTAAAGATGCCTTTTCCAATTAGTTCCCACTCACAGATTCCAGGGGTTAGGACTTGGACATATTTTTAGGGAGGACGGCCATTCAACTCACTACAAGGGGTGACCACAAAATGAAGAGCCAGATATAAGGGTCACTGTGGGCAGCATCTCAAGGGAGAACCAGGTGACCTGCGTTGATGGCCTCGCGGAGGGCAAACAGGGTGGCTTCTTGGAGGGGGATGCATTTGAGCTGAGTCTTGAGCAATGGGGAGGATTGTGGCAGATGGGGGTGGTGTGAGCACGGGGTATACCAAGACTTGGAAGCAGGAACATGCCTGGCCTGCTGAGTGCAAGGACATGTGAGAGCCTGACGAACAAGTTTACTGCCCCCCGGGACACTGGGCAATGTCTGGGGACATTTGTGGTTGTCATGACCGGGAGATGCTGCTGGCATCTTGTGGGTAGAGGCCAGAGGATGCCGCTCCAAACCCTACAGTGCACAGGACGGCCCGCCATGATGGAGAATTACCCAGCCCCAAATCAACAGTGCTGAGGCTGAGAAACCCTGTTTAGGAGAATAAGGAGCTGGTTAATGTTCTAGAACGGTGCTAATAGAAATAGAATGCAAGCCATGTATAGCATTTAGATTTTTCTAGGAGCATCATTTAGTGAGTGAAAAGAAACAGTTGAAATGAATTTTAATGCTATCTTTTATTTTAACCCACTATCTCCAAAATCCTATCAAGAGGCAGTCAGTAGAGCCCACGTAAAACGTATTAACGAGGTAGTTCACATTCCTTTTTTGCATCCTAAGTGTTGCAAAATCCGGTGTGTGGATTGCACACTTCTAGTCCATCTCAAGTGGGACACTCAGTGGTTATCAGAGATGCTCGATCTGGATTTGCATTTTATAAAATTGACAGTTGAAAAAGTAGATTCACTTGCCCAAATTGTCCTAAACATACGTAAAGGTTTTCCAAGAATGAAGTCGGCTAGTATCAGGTTTTAGACTTAGATTTACCTTTATATTAATTTTTTTAAAAAAATAAATTTAGGGCTTCTCTGGTGGCGCAGTGGTTGAGAACCTGCCTGCCAATGCATGGGACACGGGTTCGAGCCCTGGTCTGGGAAGATCCCACATGCCGATAATTTTAACTGAACACAATTAAACACAGTTCCGTTTCTCGGTCACACAAGCCACATTTCAAGCGCTCAGTAGCCACATGTGGCTGTCGGCTGCTCTAGTGGATGGCATAGTTCTAAAATGTTCCAGGCCAAGGGTCAGCCAGCTTTTTCTGTAAAGCAGAAATGTATGGCTTTGCCGGCCATACAGCCTCTGTCACATCTACTCAAAGTGTTAAACAGTAACAGATGACAAGTGAACAAATGGGCATGGCTGTGTGCCAGTAAAACTTTATTGACAACAACAGATTGGGGGCCCAAATAGCGCTGTAGTTTGCCAGTCCCCATTATAGACCATTGCTGTCCAACAGAACTTGAAGGTGGAAGTGTTCTCTCTGTGCTGTCCAATAGGGTGGCCACTAGCTCCGTGTGGCTATGGAGCCCTTAAAAAGGGGCAAGAGTGACACAGGAACTGAAGTTTTAATGTTATTTAATTTTAATAGATGTAAATTTAAACTTCCAATGTCTACATGTGGCTAAGGGCTACCGTACTGGACAGTGCAAATCTAGAATATTCTAGATCAGGGATCAACTACTGTTTTGGAGAGCCCAGACCCAGAACGTTCCAGACCAGGGCTCAGCCACCATATTAGACAGTGCAGACCTGGAATGTTCTAGACTTGGGGTCGGCTACCATGTTAGACAGTGCAGACCTAGAATGTTCTAGGTCTCTCTTTGACACCTGCTGACAGTTGGGGATGGGTGAGGAGCCTCAAGCAATGCCCTTCCCTTCTTGGGCCTCAGTTTCCCCAGGGTTATCACTGTTTCCCAGCACTGCCGGGGCACCTCATCCATCTGCCATGTCAGGGGAGCACCAGGGCTGCTGCTCACCCCATTTGAAAGGTGGGGAGACTGTGGTGAGAGAGAGGAAGGGACTTGTTTGACGTCACCCAGCAGAGTGAGGACTGCAGCTCCACCCACCCAGCTCCACAGACCTTGAGCCTCTGGCTTCTCTGGCTCAGTTCCTGCAAAGCTGGCCCCCTTCCTCCCTGGAGGTGCGGGCTGATGTTTGATAAAGAAGAAGGAGGTGGCTTGGGGCTGGACCCTGGGGACGGAGGGGCCCCTGGGGGCCACCTCCTGACTGGGGCAGCATTCTGTGGGAGTAGAGCCTGGCTTAAAATTTTTTTTCTTAAAATTTGAAAAATACTGCATACTTAGAGAAAAGTGCATGCAACCCAACTGATTAAAAAGCAAGCACCCTGTTACCACTACAAAGTTGGCACCCTGGACACCACCCCGTCCCACGTCCCCAAGCCCAAGCCCCTCTCTTCTGTTGGAGGAGCTGCTGCCCTGACTTTTACGGTAACCAACCCCTGCTTTTCTTCTGGTACCGCGCCCGTGAGATTCAATATCACGCCTCAGCGCTTTGCACTTTGTCATCGCTGTGTGGTATTCCATGGCTGCGACACACCATTTTTTTGTCCACTCTCCTGCTGGTGGGCATTTGGGTTGTTTCTAGTTTTGCTCTTAAGGCATAGAGATCATTGCCGGTGTTTTGTCTTTGGTGGACACGTGCCACGTTTGGGTCAGGTGCATACCCAGGAGTTCCGATCCCTGAGTACGCGTATCTTCCAATTCTGATGAGCGAAGAAGCTGATTTGGGGGGTGAGCCTCCCTGCCTGAGAACACCCGCAGAAATGGAATCAGCCTTTCAGAACTAGCGCTGGAGGCTGGCTTGCTGATCGCTGGCTTGCTGATCGCACGAGGAGGCATGGGGGCTACTGCGCACGAGACCCCCTTGCCTGTCAGCGGCAGCTGAGCACAGGCGTCCGAGCCCCCTCCCAGGCGTCTCCGCCAGAGGATGGAGCCTCGGCGGCTTCAAGAGAAAGCCCACCCCGCGGGCTCACGTCTCCGCGCACACCCGCGCGCGCACCTCTCGGGAGTCGGGGGGCGGGGAGGCCGGGGCTGGGTTGCGGCGCTAGAGACGGACAGCCACCATCTCTCCTGTCCCCGTGTGTGTGTGCGTGTGTGTGTGTTGGAGGAGTCGTATAAAGCGGACACTTCTGTTTTTCTGTCTCTTGATGACCCAGGAGGGGAGTGGTCCCCGTCGTTTGCCGGCTCGGTGCCTCTCTCCGTGCCCTGGCAGAGCCCAGGCCCCCAACCCCCATAATGCTGCTTTCTGCAGCGAGTGACCCACCCACTCCCACTTCCAGTTCTCTCCTCGAGTATGACAGCAGCGTCCGTGGGGGACGCAGTTTAATCAAATCTCAGCACTCTGGAATAGGATCCTACATTGAATAACAGAATCCCAGAATAGAACCCAGAATGGACCGCAGGACCCTGGAATCCACGCTGGGCAGATGTCTCTGATTCCCGCAGGAGTTCTTTGCTGGCTGTCAAACCCCAGGACGGGGTTCCTGCGGATGGAAGGGATCCCCCCTCCCCTCCTCACACCCTCACCCCCATCAACAACAGGCAACAGGTCCAGATCCTGCCTCTTGGACGGTGAGGGGCTGGGCCATGTGAGGCAATTCCATCTCTTTCTTTGTGAAGGCCTTGGTGGGTGAGGGATGCCCCAGACCTGGCGGCCGCCCTGCTGCTCATCTGAGCACCCTGGAAAAGGATGAGTTTGTCCAGCTATGAGTCCCCCCACAGGCCCCTCCTGAAGCCCCTTCTGTGCACACAGGGGTCTCTGAGGTGGTCCCTTTGCACGATCCACCCCCATATCCCATGACTCAGCTCAGAGTCAAGCCAACCCTGAGAATGGGCGGGGGGGCCCCAAAGTGCCGAATGTCTCATGATTTGGCTTCCCCAGACCTCAGTATCCTAGTCTGTAAAGTGGGTTTGCGGAGTGTTTTGAGGGTCCTTTGAGGTGACACAGGCCAGATGCTGAGCACACACTTGGCAAATAGATGCTGAGTGAATGAACGCAGGGTCCCAGGCAAGTCGAGCTGTGGGACTCTGGCCAGTCATGTCTCTTGCCGAGCCTGTTTCCTCCCGTGAAATGGGGACAATGCAGACATGCCTGGCACGAGCTCTTGGGTTACTTCCCGTGCAGGGCACTGTGCCCAGCACGCCTGCCTCACTCTTGCCCACAGGACGGGAGTCTGGAAACCATAGGTCTCGTCTTGTTTCATCTCAGTTGTCATTTGTGGACCCTATGCTGGGTCTTTCTGGGGAGGAGTTCCCAGAGCCCCCCAGCCCTGACTTCAGGAGTTCATTCCAAAGAGGGACGGTGTGTGTGTTGGGGGATGTGTCACCATCAAGGCAATGCCTGGGCAAAGCAACCAAAGCAGATGGGGATGGAGGGGAAGGCTTCGGGGGTAGATGGCATTCAAGGGGCTTGTGGGGCGAGGATGGGGTGTACAGGGACGTATTCCAGCCCTGTGTCCTCGGGGTGTGGGAGGAGGAGGGGGCCGGAATGGCTGGGACTGAGCAGTAAAGGTGCCTCGAATGCCAGGATGAGGAACTGGCACTCTACCTCAAGGGCAATAAGGAGCCAAGGCAGAATCTAGACCAGGAGAGGGGCTTGGTCTGGAGGTTGGGCTGGGGCTCGAGTGGGAGAGGAAGAGGCTGAAATGGTAGCCCGGGTGGCCCAGATAGGGGTCCACTTTGCTACCTTCCCCTCCGCACCATCCAGAAACCACCCAGTTGGGGCTTTCCCTGGGCCCCCACATCTAAAGGTGTAGCTTTGCAAATCCAGGAGAATATTTTGGGCCCCAGCCTGTCTACCAAAGAATCTTCCGGCAGTCCCTCCCCACAGTGGCCTCAGTTTCCCCATCTGTAATACACACAGGTCAGACATACGGGACCCTGTTTTCCCAGTGGTGTATGGCTTGATTGAAGTCACTCAGCAAAAGATAGGTGGCAGAGCAAGAACTGGATTCCAGCCACTTAATGTATGCCCACCCAGAGCCCTATCCCACCTGATCCTTGGCTGGAGGAATGGCTGTGTCCTCAGAGGCCCCTGAGGAAACTGGCAGTAGGTCTGACCCCTGCTTCTGATTTTCTCCTCTCTCTTTCTGATTTGCTATCTGTAAAAGGGGCATGTTCCCATCTCATAAAGTTGTTTGGAGATTAAACGAATCAGTGGACATAGGTATGGCTCCAACATGCTCCCCCCGCCCCACCACCAACTCCTATCCATACTTCAAAACCCACTGCAGATTTTCCATCTTCAGTGCACCCCCAGGATGATAGCCTTTGGCTCTTCATTGTTCTAGGTCTAGGTCTCCCAGCACTTGATCCTTCCCTCTGCCCCAACCCTGACCCCATGAGTCTGGAAGTGTCTGCATATGCCCCTGTTTCCCCCTCTGCCAGACTAGTGGAGTGCTCCCTGAGGGTGCGGAATTACTCAGCATGAGGCACAGGGGAATGTTGTTGAATAAGTGAAAAGAGGAAGGGAGGGGGCAGGGAAAGGGTGCGGTGATGGGGAGCCAGAGAAGGTGGAGGAGGGAGGAAGGGCACTCGGCAAAGACCTCAGTGGGACAGATGGAGAGAGGGAGCCGGAAGGAGGTGGGCAGAGCCAGATGGGCGGGTTGGGGTGGGGGGGAGACCCAGCTCTCCCCTGGCACGCCTCCTCCCGGCTTGGGCGGGCAGCGCGCGCAGGGCCCGGCCTCTGGCGGGCGGATCGCCTGGGCGTTGGGCGCGGAGAACGAGGCGCGGAGCCCGGAGCCCGAGTGTGCGTGCGGCGTGTGCGCGCCCGTGCGCCCAGGGCCAGCCGGGCAGGAGGCGGCACATGGATGCCAGCCTGGCGCGCGTCTGCAGGCCGGTGGGTAAGGCGAGGCGCGGGTCCGCGGGGTGTGGATGGCCGGGCCTCACAGCCTCGGCTTTCGAGGGGGTGACTAGAGAGGAAGGGGCTGCCCACCTGGCTTCTCAGAGCCAGACCAGGACCACCGCCCCCACCCCCCCGCCGACCTGACCCAGGAGGGGAAAGAGACCTCCCAGTCGGAGGCGGAAGGTCCCAGGCTCTGCAGCGGGTGGGGGAGATGGGAAGCAGGTAGCCAGGCCGCGAGAATGGGGTGGGGATGGAGGATGCCGTGATGGGGGCATGTTCCCTCCCTGTGGTCCCCCTCCCTCGCTCCCTCCCTCGGCTCATCCATCTCCAGAAGATTATATTTAAATATCTCTTTTGTGCAAGGCAGGAGCTGGGCTCGCCCCTAAGAGGCGGTTTCCATGGCAACAACAATTGCCAGCTTCCGTGTGGTGA
>NW_020172691.1:319178-319309 GCF_003031525.2 Neophocaena asiaeorientalis asiaeorientalis
GGGTGGGGGAACGGGAGGCTGGAGCCCAGGTGCCCCATCCCCTCCACCTCCCTTCACCACCTCAGTCTGCCCTCAGCCCAGAAACTGGTCCCATCGGTTGAAATAATCTCCCCTCCCGCCTCCAGCTGGAG
>NW_020172691.1:319673-335521 GCF_003031525.2 Neophocaena asiaeorientalis asiaeorientalis
ACTGGTCAGGGTTCCTCTGAGGGTGTGGCTGGGTGGCAGGAAGATTGGGCTGGGGGAAGTGGGGGCCAAGTGGGGAAAACAGAAGCCTCTCTGGTCTGGGGCTCCCAAGGCTGTGTTCACATTGAGGAGGCCCATATGTGCCCCAGACACACACTCAGAAAGAGGGAGGGTATCAGAGCGGGAGGGGCTCACCGAGGGGAAGGGAAGCAGAAAAATAACCTCTCCAGGCCTTGATTTTGACATCTGTAAAAGAGCGTAAAAATTGTGCATCTTTCTGAAAGCTTGCTGGGCAGCTGCACTGTGATTTAAAAACATGTTTATCAAGCACCTCTGAATGGCTGTGCGGATCTACTCCGAGATTGTCTGACCTGGGAGGGGGGCTGGGACCAGCACTTGTTCCAACCCCAGGCCTGGTGCAGAGGGACCAGGTGCCTTTCTATGCTGATGGGTGTTGGCCACTTCCTTCTGGTCAGTTCAGTTCAGCAAACTCCTCTGATTCTCTCCTGTACCCTGCCCTGAGGGGCGGGGTTGTGATGTTATGGTCTCAGTCTGGAGGGAAACAGAGCAACACATAGACACTTCCTGCCCTGAGGCAGAGGGAGGAAGGGACCCAAAAAGGTGGAAGGTTTGCCTGCATGGGGACTTTTGAGCTGGGTTTTGAAGGATGAGTAGGAGTTCACCAGAGACACCAGGTTGGGAGGAAGATTCTGTCCTAGAATCAACAGAGAAGCAAATGCCACCCAACCCCACATCCCTCAAATCTGTTCTGAAATACTCGCATTAGCTGATACCCCTGGCTGGGTAAATTGCAGGAGTGGGGGTTAGAGAAGGATTTCTTCCACTGAACAGTTCACTGGTTTCTTCCATTTTCAGTGCTGAGAGTGGGGGACAGAGTCCAGAACAATAAGTCCAGATTGCAGGCCAGTCCACTGAAGTATGACAGTTCCCCCCACTCGAGGCTCAAGGAGCTGTCCAAAAGTAGCTGCCTTGGTGTATCAGTCAGCTACTGCTGAGTAATAAACTGCCCCAACCATTTTATTTGTTCATGATTCTGTTGGTTAACAAGCTCAGGCTGGGCTTAGCTGGGCAGTTCTACTGGTTTGTCCTGAGTCATTCATGCAGTTGCAGTCAACTGGGGCTTGACTGAGGCTAGCTGAGCCAGGACTCCCATGCGTTGTGTGTCAGCAGGGCATCTCTGTGCATGAGATGTCCCGTCTTCCAGTAACTCACCTGGATTTGTCCACCTGGCAACCTCCATGGCTCCAAAAAGGCAACTTCTCTTGAGGGCAAGGCTTGGAACTCTCACAGCTTCACTTCCACCACATTCTCTTGGTCAGAGCAAGTCGCATGGCCAAGTCCAAAAGCAAAAGGTGGGGAAATAGACTCCAGTTCTTGATGAGAGGAACCACAAAATCACATCACATACAGGGGCTGCAGGAGTTGGGCCATCTTTGCAAACCATCTATCACATTTGGGGAGGCAAGAAGACTCCCTGGATGAAGGGTTATTGTTACTGGGCTTTGAAGGCAAAGTGGGAGTTTTCCAGGCAGCAAGAGCAAAGCCCTGTAGGTGGGACCATGTGTCACTTGGTGTGACTGAGGTGCTGGTTGCTGCCAGAGGTTGGTGGGATGCTGAGGCTGGGGAGGTGGACAGGAGTGCCCAGCAGAGCTCAGGTGAAGCTCCCACCCATGCTACCCCCACTGCCCACCTTGACCTCCCTCCCCCCTCTCTCCACAGATGGCACGGCCAATCCAGGTGAAGCCTGCGGACAGCGAAAGCCGAGGAGGTAGTTGTCATCTCTCCGTGGCCACCAGGCTGCGGGTTGGCAGAGGAATGGGAGGAGGGAAATCCTTGCACAAAGGTGGTGGGAGAGGCAGAGGCCCAGGCTGGGGTGGGGTGGGAGAGTAGGGAGGCCGTGTCCCCTCCTCCTAACCACAGGGCCACAGGCCCAGCAGTGGGAGGTGTGGCCAGGTCCTGCTGCTTTCCCCTAGAACTTGAAATACCCCACTCGTCTCAGGGTGCAATAACGGGGATCTTCAGACGCAGAGGGGATGGGGTCCCTGAAGGACTATGGATTGGTTTCTGGGCTCTGCGTGTATGTGCATGTTTGCATGTCTGAGCAAGTGCAGGTGTGTGTATATGAGCATGCCTTCCTGGGCACGGCTGTGCGCAGATGTATGCGAGTGTGTGCACAAGTGCATGTGTGTTTCTGGCAGGTGCAGTGGGGGTGCCTGCCTGACTGTGTGCACATCTGCGTGCCTGGGCTTTGCGTGGGTGTATATGTTCAAGCGTGTGTGCTTGACTGTTCCTGGCTGGGCGCGTGGGTGTGCAGGCTGGGCCCTGTGTCTGCATTAGGCTGGACCTCTGGGTGGCTGTGTGCCCATGGGGAGATGCTTGGCTGTCCCCAGTGGGATCCAAGGCTAGTCATTCTTGGATATTTTTGACCCCCCTCCCCATCTCAGGTGGATGGGGGGCTGAGGGAGAGCAGCCAGCCTTGGAGGTGCTGTAGGGGGTAGGGCTGTTAGGACCTCTGTGTATGTGTAGGATCCTGGTAAAGCCCATCGGGAATGGGAGCCTGTTTTCACACTCTCCAGCCTGGCTTCCACTGTGGGTCAGGGACTAGAGTGGGGGGATCTGCATGTTTTCATCTCTGTCTCTCTGTCTCTCATTCTCTCTCTCCTTCTCTCCCTCTCCCTCCATCTCTGTTTCTCTCTCCTAATCTTTTTCTCTCCTCCTATCTCTCTGGTTCTCTTTGTGCTTCTCTGTGTATCTCTCTTTGCCTCTTACTGTCTCTCTTTGCCTGTCTCTGTCTCTCAGTCTCTCCCTGTCCCTCTCTCTCTCCCTCATATGTCTCTCCCTCCCTCCCACCCCTATGAGTGACAGCTGCCAGAGAACGGGTTTCCATAGTAACCAAGCTCACCCTTCCTGGAAGAGGAAGCTGCCGCGTTCCTGATTACAGGGGAGCAGCGCAATTCCCCCAGGGGGAGTGGGGGACAGAGTTCTGGTACCTCACATGGGAGAGGCTGGTCCAGACTGGCCGCTGGCCTTAGAGTTGGGCAGGTCCCAGCCAGGCCTGCAGCCAGGCCCCAAGCCAACCCCAGGCTCCCCAAGCACCTGGTCTTGTGCCCACACACTGTTCATTCATTCAATAGACGTTGATTGCTTGGCCCCTCCTGAGCCCTGGCAAGGTTGGGCGGGGAGCTCTGCTGGGCACTGTGAGGATGCAGGGGCCCTCAGCGCTCACCCCAGCCTGGAAAATCTAGATGGCAGACAGACAGACAGACATGGACCCGGGCCAGGCAAGGCAGTTCCTAACCCTGGTACTCTGTGTGGACTCTGAGTGCATAGGAGGGAGAGGCCGTTTTGCCCAGAGGGTGGAAGCAGTTGGACAGAGAGGCATTCCAGGCAGGGGGCACTCCATGAGGTGGGACCTCGCAGGCACGTGGAAAGGTGGAGAGACCCAGGCAGGGAAAGCGCGTGGCTGTGTCCTCCCTCACACGCGCAGAAGAGGGCCCAGGGGGGTCCAGGCGCCCTGCTCCACGCCCTGCTACCTCCACTCTCTGCTGGATGGACGGAGAAAATTCCCGGAGCCTAGGACTCGGCTGAGGTGGTGTCTCCGCCCACAGGGGACCGGAAGCTGTTTGTGGGGATGCTGAACAAGCAGCAGTCAGAGGAGGACGTGCTGCGGCTGTTCCAGCCCTTCGGGGTCATAGACGAGTGCACCGTGCTCCGGGGGCCCGACGGCAGCAGCAAAGGTGATGGGCCGTGCGCGGGGCTGGCTGCTGGGGGCGGGGCTGTGGGAGGGCGGGGCTGGAAGGATGGGGCGGGGCGGAGCGGGCACAGGAGAGCGCGGCGGGATCCAGGGGGCGGGGCCGGGATCGTGGGGCGGGGCTGGCCCCTAGTGGGCGGGGCCTAGCACGTGGAGAGCGGGCTGGAGGGATGGGTCCCCGCTAAGGTATGGGGCCCCGCTAGGTACACAAGAGGGTGGGGCTCGCTCAGGGGGCGGAAGCGGCACGTGGGAGGGCGGGGCCGGCTCCGGGGGGCGGGGCGAGCAGAGACTGTCCAGTCCTACGCGGTCTTACCCGTGTGCTCGTGTCCGTCTGGGGCTGCCTGTCTCTACCTGACTCTGTCCATGGGGCTGTTGCCATCTGGATTTGCCTATGTCCTGTGCCTGATCCTACTTGCTCCACCGTTCCTGTATGGTTGTACCATGCAGGAATGATTGTTTAATGATCTCCAGAAACTTGTTTTCCGGTCTACTCACCTTACTGCATGTACCTAGGGTTGAGTATCACTCCGCCTGTGTCTCTCAGTCTCTGCCACTCTTTCTGAGTGTCCAAATGGCTATTTCTGTTTGGGTATCCATGTGCCTGGTGGTCTCCGTCTACCTGATTCTACGTGTTGAGGTTCATCTGTCTGGGACTGAGTCTCAGTTTGCCTCTCTCTGCCCTGGCGACTTTATCTTACTGGGACTGAATGTATCTGATGGTCCCTGACTGTTTATTTGCCTGACTCTTTTTTTGTAATTGAGATATGATCACATACTGTAAAATTCACCCTTTTAAAGTGTGCAGTGAAGTGCTTCACAAAATTCACAAAACTGTGCCACTGTCACCACTATCTAGTCCCGGAACATTTTCACCCCCCTTACCCCAAATCTGCCTGGCTCTTCCATAGCCCTCTCTCTGTCTGGAACTGTAGCCTATGACCGTCTGTCTGGATTCGCCTGTGTCTGGTGGTCTCTGGTTGTCTGTCCACCTGATTCTCCCCTTGCCTGGTGACTTTTCATCCCCATCTATCCAACTCTGGCCACATGGGCGTATCTGTCTGGGTCTGAGTGTACCTCTGCCTGAGTGTGCCCACAGGACTGCATCTCTCTCTGTCTGTGTCTGATGGTTTGTCACTCTAATTCTGCGTATCTGATTACAGCTCTGGATCTCGTGGCATTGGTGGCTAGTGGGCGTTCTCTAAGCCCATCCCCTTCACTTGTTCTAATGGGCAGGGCCTGCCTCTCCACCTGTGCACCTCCTCACACCCTCTGATGAGGTCTTGGACAAACCGCTGTCTGGCTGGCTGGCTGTGTGCTTGTCTTACTGTCTGATCCTTCCTTGTCCAGCTGTCTGTCTGAACAAATGGCTGGCTGTCTCTCGGATGTCCGACTTTTGGGCTGCCTGTGTCCATGCTGACCGGCCGTGCAGGGCTGTCAGCCCCTCTCCTGTGGCCTCTCACCCGTTCCCCTTCTCTCGGAGCAGGCTGTGCCTTCGTGAAGTTCTCCTCCCATACGGAGGCTCAGGCGGCCATCCACGCCCTGCATGGCAGCCAGACCATGCCGGTGAGTCGGAGTTGCCCTGGGCGATGGGAGTAGGGGTGGGAAAGGAGCAAGGGGGCCCGGCCTTACCATCCCAGCCATCTGGTAGCCCCTGGCCCTTCTTCAGAGAGGTCATGGTGGGGAGAAGAGGCGCAATCTCTGATGGTGGTATGGGTGGGTGTATGTGTGTGATTGTGTGAGCCTGCAAGTAAGTGTGGAGTGTGTATGGATGTCCTGCCAGCACGTGGCTGCCCGTACGCGAGTACGCGCAGGCCAGTGTGTGTGTTGGTGTGTGCACGTGTGCGTGTCTGTGTGTGATTGTGAGTAGGTGGGTGTCAGTGTGCACACGAGGTGTGTGTAATGGGTATGGATACGTGTGCACGTGTGCGCTGGTGCATACACACGTGTACACGTGTGGCTGCATACGCACACGTGTGTTGAGTGGGTGTGTTCGTGTGAGCACACGTGTGCAAGCATGTATCTGCGTGCACATGTATGTTTATGTGCGAGTGTGTGGGTGACGTGGGGGGAGCTAGTGCACGTGTGTACATCTGTAGGAGTGTGAAGGCAGATGTCTGTGTGTGGAGGAGTGAGCATGCATGTGAATGTAGGCGGTCACGTGTGTACATGTGTGACTGTGCACGTGAGTGTGTGAGTATATGTGCACGTATTTGGGAGTGTATGCATGTGTGTGTGTCAATGGTGAGTGTGTGGGCGGAATGCATGTGTAAGTGTGTGCAAATGTGTGTGAGCCCCAGAGGAGCAGGGAGAGATGGGGCTGGAGGGGCCTGCAGTTCAAGGCTGAGAAGTGTGGGGTTCCTCCTAGGGTGATGGGGGGCCCCAGAGGGAAGGGACCAGGTCATTTGGAAATGTCCCCGTGGGGCCAGAGTGGGGACGAGTCTGGAGCCGGGAGCCTGTGGGCCTGCAGCAGTGAGAGGCTGGAGGGGACCACACAGGTGTTGGGGGTGGCCCTGCCTCCAAGGAAAGTGGCCCTGGGAGCCACCATCACTGTACATAAATGTCCAAATCTGCCACGGGGAAGACAGGCCTTGGGGACCCACTCTCTGTTGTTCTGGGAAATGGGTGTGAAGAGCAGGGCAGTCTCAGATCCTTCCTTCTATTGCTCTCTGGGTCCTCAGGCATCAGTTTTAATCCTTAGAGGGGCAGGAGTCAGCTCATCCGAAGGTCAGGCTTTCTCCTGCTCCGAGCTGTCCAGTGATGGAGCTGGTGGGCGGCGCAGGGAGTGAGCTCTCCATCAGAGGAGGTATTCAACCTCTCTGATGGTTGGAGCCTTACCTGTTCTCAGGTATGGGTGACAGCTATAGGGTCCCCCATGCGGGCCCCCATTGTTCCCCTCCAGCAGTTGGATTCTCCACCCATCTTGAGAGTGTGGTTGACAGTCAGGGTCCTCACTATGCCCCAGATGCAGCCCCCCGCGCCCGGACGCCCCACTTGTGCGCACGAGGGGGCTGCAGGGTCAAGTGCGAGACCTGGGATGCTGATCTCCAGACTGTCCTCACTGTGGCACCTGGGACTTCGAGGGTGGGGCTGACAGCTGCTGCTATCCACACCCCTACACCCCTCGTAAGGGACCCCAGAGTCCCGGCTACGTCCCCCCTTCTTTCCCTCCCTGCTTGCGGCTGCCCCTGCAGGGTGCCTCCTCCAGCCTGGTGGTCAAGTTTGCTGACACGGACAAGGAGCGGACGCTGCGGCGCATGCAGCAGATGGTGGGCCAGCTGGGCATCCTGACGCCGTCCCTCACCCTGCCCTTCAGCCCCTACAGTGCCTACGCCCAGGCTGTGAGTGACCCCAGCAGACACACTTCTGTCTCCAGCAGGGCTTCTGAGACTTCTCTGGGGATCTGGCTCAGTCTGTCTCACTCTCTTTCTCCATCTATTCTCGGTCTAGGGCTTCTGCCTCTTTGCCCATCTTTCTGTTTCTCTGGCCCAGTCTTTCTGACTCAGGGCCTTATTCTGGCGGTGGCTGAGTCCCCAAATCCAGGCCGCTTCCTGACCCCAACCCCAGCTGAGCCCCCAACCATGGACTATGCTCCGAGCCCAAGCTGAGCCCCAGCTCTGGACTGACAGGACACCAGACTCAACCCCTACATCCAGCCTGAACCCTCACCCGGTGTGAACATCAAATGAAGATCCAACCTTGAGTTGACCCCCAGATCCTAGCTGTTCCCCAAATCTAGATTAGCCTGAATTCTAGCTAAACCTCCTGGCTGACTCCAAGCTGAGACCCAGCCCTGAGTGAGTTCAACATTGGCTGAGCCCTGGTCCCAGACTGAGTCCTGATCTTAGACTGAGCCCTAATCCCTGGCTGAGCTCTCATTCCTAAAGGAGCCTGGAACCTAGTCTAGGCCCTGATCCTACACTGAGACTTAATGCCAGGCTGAGCCCCAATTCCTAACTGATCCCTGACCCCGACCTGAGCCAAGATACCCGGCCTGACCCCCTAGTTCCTGGAGGACCCGCCCCCCACCTCATGAGCCGTGATCTCAGGTCAGGTGCCACTTTGACTGTGCACGTTGACTCCCTCTCCACCCTCAGCTCATGCAGCAGCAGACAACGGTCCTGTCCACCTCAGGCAGCTACCTGAGCCCTGGCGTGGCCTTCTCACCCTGCCACATCCAGCAGATCGGCGCCGTCAGCCTTAACGGGCTGCCCGCCACACCCATCGCCCCTGCCTCTGGTGAGAGTCCGCCAGGGACCCATGGATGGGTGGGCAGGGCCGGGGCCAGGATCAGGCTCCCCGTGACGCTCTTCCGCTCCCCAGGACTGCACTCGCCCCCGCTGCTCGGCACCACCGCCGTACCCGGCCTTGTGGCTCCAATCACCAATGGCTTCGCAGGTGTTGTGCCCTTCCCTGGCGGGCACCCCGCCCTAGAAACCGTATATGCCAATGGCCTTGTGCCCTACCCAGGTAACTCGGGTGGTCCCCGGGGGCCGAGGAGAGTGGTAGGAGGCAGGGAGGGTGTCCCCGGGTCAAGCATGAGTCCCTATGCCTTGGTGTCCAGGGAACAAAGGGGCAGGACAAAGGGAGTCTCAGGTGAACAGATACTAGCTGTGGGCACAGAGAAAGAGGTTAAACATAGAAACTTTGCATCCAGACCTTTCTGGGTTCGAATTCCAGTTCAGTGGCCCTGGGAGGTTTCTTTAAGTCTCTGAGCCTCATTTTACTCATCTGGGAAATGGGGCGGATAACATCAGTCATCTCATGAGATTGCACTGACGAGGCAATCAGTCTGTAAAATGCTAACGCGTCACCTGGTACCAAGAATGGCACCATCAATCTTCATTAGTAATCGTTACCATTTGGGAAAATATCAGTGCCCATATTCATTCATTCACTCATTAATTCATTAATTCAATATTGGCCATGCACTGATTTGTTGGGCTGGGCTCTGCCCTCCTGAAGCAGAGGTCTCACCTTCCTCTACCCTATACCATAATTTCAAGGCAAACATCTTCCCACACCTTGCTTAGGTGAAGTATGTCATCTGCGTTTCCACCGCTGAGAATTTGTTTATTCTTACCTTGCAATGATTGGCGCTCACGGGGAGTTTCAAAAATAATATAGAGAGGTACTGGTACCCCTCACCCAGCGTCCCTGGATGCTAATGTCTTATGTAACCACAGTATGTTGTCGAAACTGACATTGGTACAGTACAATGAACTCAACGGGAGTTGGAGAGCCTACTCAGACTTCACTACTTACAGGCACTTGTGTGTGTGTGTGTGTGTGTGTGCATGGTTCTATGTCATTTTATCACAGGTATAGTTTCATGTAACCACCACCACAATCTACATACAGAACTGTTCCATCACTATAAAGTAATTCGTTCATGCGACCTCTTTACTGTCTTACCTCTCCCCCATCACCACCCCATCTTCTAGCAACCTCTCTCCATTCAAGATCTTTTTGCTCAATTTTCCCCAGACTCTCCAGCTCTGGTTGCCTAGACAAGCTCTCCCCTACCCCTGTGTCCTCCCCTAGGGACCGTCGGAAGGTCACAGCCACGTAGGGGATCCATAGGGTGTCTGATGATCAAGGTGTGGGGAGGGATAAAGGGAAGGGTTGGGGGTGTGTGGTGATCAAAAGCAGAGACCTGGAGTCCTGAAGAATCCAGAGAATAAAAGAGAGGACCAAGAGGGGTCAGGATGGGGACAGAGAGTTGGGGTTGATTGTTAAACCTCTCTGGAGTCTGAGAAACCTGGATTCGAGTTTGGCTTCTGTCATTTCCTACCTGAGCGGCCCTATGCCAGCTGGTTTCCCCACCTGTAAAATGTTTCCATACCTGTGAAACGTTTATGCAGAAGTGAAGCTGGGGGTGGGTGTTGCGGGGTGGATGGACGACTTCTGCTGCCCCCGCCCCACTCAGCCCCTCCGTCTGCCCCGCAGCTCAGAGCCCGACGGTGGCCGAGACCCTTCATCCCGCCTTCTCCGGAGTACAGCAGTACACAGGTAGGGAGGCAGCGCGGCCCCGCCCCGCGCGTGACCCTGCCCCTCGGCCCCCGGCGTCCTACCTGGGCTAGCCACGCCACGCCCCTAGCCACACCTAGCTATGGTCCCTGCCCTCAGAGCCGTCCTCTCATCCTACCTTCCCTCTTCTGCCTGTGCCTCCTACTTTGGGCCCAATCCCAGTTCTTGGCCTCCCCCACGCCCCGCCTCTCTTCAACATTTGGCCCTGCCCCTCATAACCTGCCTTTGGTACCGCCCCTCATGTCCTGCCCAGACTGACCCCGCCTCTGCCAGGGCCTCGCTCGGATCTCTGGCTTGTCTTCCTAAAGGCTGCCTTGGCCCCGCCCTCAGCCAGGGCCACGCCCACTCTGCTCTTCCCTGTTGCCTTGGCCCCTCCCTCCAATGCGACCACGCCCCTCCCAGACCCGTCCTCGAATATGACCACGCCCCCTTCTTCTTCCCTAGACGGGTCCTTGGCCTTGCCCTCAGACCGTCTCTCCCATGTGACCACACCCCTCCGCCTTCCCTAGACCCGGTCTTGGCCCCACCCTCAGCTGTGACCCCGCCCCTCACGTCTTAGCCCCGCCCCCACGCGCGCCGGCTGCCCACCGGCCTCACGCCCGCTCCGCCCTGTGTCTCGCTCCCGGTCTCTGCAGCCATGTACCCCACCGCGGCCATCACGCCCATCGCGCACAGCGTCCCCCAGCCGCCGCCCCTCCTGCAGCAGCAGCAGCGAGAAGGTGAGGGGGCCGCGACCTCCCCTGGGCGCCAGCCCCGCCCTTTGACCGCCCCCCTCCACCTCCAGGACCCCCGGCTCGGCCTGGCCTCGGGGAACCGCTCGGCCTGGGGTCCGGACATACCTGGGTTCAAGCCCCGGCGTAGCCCATGGGTGTTTGGGGGGGCGACTGACTCTTCCTCTCTGAGCCTCAGTCTCCTCCTCCGGAAAGTGGGAATGGGGCTAGTCCCGACCCAGTAGGGATAGCAGTGACCCAGAACGGGATGATTCTCTGAAATTTTTTGGAGAGAATTTAGGGGGTGGCATGGTGAGGTATCTCGGGGCAAATGAGGCTTCCTCAGTAAAGTCAAGGGGGCGAGGAGTTAGATTCTGGAGTCGGAGGACCGGGATTCAAATCCACGCAGTTCTGACTTGTGAGCGTCATAAGGAAGGCACCTCACTGCTCCGGGCCTCAGTTTCCTCATCTGCCACTCAGGCGACCACCTTACTCCCCTTGCTGTGGAGTAAGCAGCGGCGGTTCCTGACACATGGTGGGCACTCAGCCAGGGAGGCCCTTCCTCTCCTTCATCCATCTAGTGGGGGTGGGAGCGGGGGCTGGGGAGAGGCAACCAACCAGAAAAGCCCCAAATCGCCCCACGACCTGGGAAGCTTGCGGGTGGCCTGGCCCGCAGACTGATTTCTGTGAGGCTCTGTTCAATTTCTCCCTTGCCCTGGGCCTGCAGGAAGGGGAACACTGGCAGGGTGCAGTGGAGAAAAGCTGGTCCCGATGCAGTCCGTGCTGCTGTAACAGGATGTGTGCTTTCTGGAAAGTCACCTCAGTTTGCAGAACCTCACAATACCAACTACAAGGCTCGTGGGGGAAATGCGGTCGTGGTACACCATTCAGAAACGTTGGCCGTGAGGTGCCAAAAAAGAAAAAAGATAAGATGCTAATGAAAACAGTAGCACAGTTTTACGCGTGTTAGATAGTTTAGAGATACCCGAAGAGTACAATAAATTTGGTACTTTATCTTGGAAAAGACCGCAAGTTTGCAGGGGGAAGTGGCATCCGAGGGGTTGCAGCATGTGAGTTACCTTGAAGTGATGGAAAGGCTTGTCTGAAATCAGACGGAGAGTCGGAACCCCAGACGGGGATGGGCCCTGCGCATAACATGCTTGGAGAACTGAGAAAGTTGGATGTTGAAGCTGTATGTGTGTGTGTGTGTGTATGCGCGCGCGCGCGCACGCACACACACATTTTGCTTTCTTATGAGGTTCGGTGCAGCTGCGTGTGGTTTTCTGCATTCACCTAGTGTTTCTTGGAGATGAGATAGCACACAAACACAAAATTCTTGTTTGCTCAAAACTGTTCCATAACATATCAGTTGTATGGGAACACACTTGCATTTTAAAAACAAGCATGTCAGGGAATTCCCTGGAGGTCCAGTGGTTAGGATTCGGCGCTTTCACCGCCGTGGCCCTAGGTTCAATCCCTGGTCGAGGAACTAAGATCCCACAAATCTCGGGGCACGGCCAAACAAACAAAAACAAACAACAACAACAACGACAGCAACAAGAAGCATGTTGGCAGCACTGTGGTCCCCATCAGGAAGATAAGGGTGGATGTGGATGTGAATGTGTAATCTTGGATTTTGTATTTTCTGGGGTGGGGAATATTCATTGTGAGGGTGGGGGGATTCTCAGTGGTTTGAGGGCTACCTTTTTGGGGGGGGACCTGGGAGAAGGTTGTCTGTAGGTTTTGGATTAGAGGTAGGTTTGAGGACTGTTGATGACTTTGGATAATCAAGATTTTAAAATGCTATTATTATTTATGGTTCTTATATGAACCATGACTGGGAATTACTGGGGGAGGGGATGATTCTGAGGGTTAGCTGTGCTTTAAAAAATTATTTCTGGTTGGTATAGCATATCATTTAAAAATTACCGGTGGTTTCAGGATATCTGGGGTTCGGGACTAGAGAATAATCTCTATTTTACTTGATTTTATTTTTGCATCATTTTTGAAATTATCCAAGGTTTTGAAAATTATCCAAGGTTTGGAGGGTTATCCAAGGTTTTGAAAAATATCTGGATATTTGGGGTTTAGGACCAGGCAATTACTAGTCTGATTTTATTCTGTGATCATCAGACTTTCAAAAAGGCATATTTCATTTTAAAACCAGTTTTAGAATTATGGAGTTATTGCAAAGACAGTACAGAGTGTCCGTATACCCTACGCCCAGTTCATCTGATTTCTATAAATGACCAGGAGTTTGAGGCTTAGGGATTTTCCGGGGTTGGGGTTGTATGGGATTTTTGGATTATCTGGGGTCTGGGATGGAAGAATTTATCTCAGTTGTGGAGGGTAGGGATCATACGAATTTTATAAGTTCTCTGGGGCCTGAGGATCATTAGAGGTTTGGAGTGTTTGAGTGTGGGATTTTATAGACAAGGGATTAGGGCTCCCGGCCTCCCCTTCCTGCCACTTCCATGCCTCTTCTTTCTGAGTGTCACGGGGCACCCCTCTCCCAACAGCTGGAGATGTCAGATGTGGGCTCCGGACCCGTGCCCCTCCCCCGGGGGTCCGCCTCCTCTCCTTGGGGGCTTTATGTCTTTCTCTCCCCCACCTACAGGTCCCGAAGGCTGTAACCTGTTTATCTACCACCTCCCCCAGGAGTTTGGAGACACGGAGCTGACGCAGATGTTCCTGCCCTTCGGCAATATCATCTCCTCCAAGGTGTTTATGGATCGGGCCACCAACCAGAGCAAATGTTTTGGTGAGTCCCTGCTGCGGGTGCCCCCTCCTGCTTGCCAGCCCTGTCCCATGTGCCCCTCGCCCTGGAATGGGGGTTGGGAGGGTGTGGTCAGCCATGAGACAGGTCTGGTCCAAAAGAATCCCTGGAGGTCCAGTGGTTAGGACTCCGTACTCTCACTGCCAAGGGCCGGATTCAATCCCTGGTGGGGGAATTAAGATCCCATAAGCCAAGCGGTGTGGCCAAAAAAGAAAAGAAAAAAAAAAGAATCACATTTATAATCAAAGTAAACACTTATTAAGCACCTACTGTGTGCCAAGCACTCACCATGCAGCATTTCTAAGACTCCTTTGTTCATTTATTCATCAACAAATAGACATATGGTACACCTACTGTGTGCCACCGCTCAGCATTGTGCCTGGCACACAGCAGTGCAAGAAGCCAACAAAAATCCCTGCCCTGAAAGCTCACAGTCTTGCCACTCTGCCTGTAGAACTTTCTCCGATGATAGAAATGCTCTACATCTCTGCTGTCTGAGCCGACCACCCCATGTGGCTGCTGAGCGCTTGAAATGTGGCCAGTGTGACCAAAGGACTGAATTTTTTATTTTACTTAATTTTAATGAATTTCAGTTGAAATAACCACCCATGGCCAGTGGCTGCCAACCAAATTGGAAAGCACAGGTCCAGGGGGAGGAGATGGAAATTAACAAATATAGGATATAGGCCAGGGAGTTATAAATGGTATAGACAAAAATAAAACTGGTAAGAAAATACAGACTGATAAGGAGGCAACACTTCAACTGAGACCTGAATGATGAGGAGCCAGCCATGGGGTGTCTTGGAGAAGAGTGTTCTAGGCAGAGGGAACCACATGTGCAAAGGCCCTGGGGCAGGACAGTGCCTGGCATGTTGGAGCAACAGCGAGGAGGCCCGTGTGGCTGCAGCAGAGTGAGCAAGGGGGAGAGAGGGAGGAGGGGAGGGCAGGGAGGGGACAGGGCAGGTCGTGCAGGGCCTTGTGGGCTGTGGGGAGGACTTCCTTGTCCCCAGAAACAGAGGACATTAAGGCTCAGAGAGGCACGTAACTTGTCCAAAGTCACACGGCAGCAAAGAGGCAGAACCTAGGTTAGAACCAGTCTGTTTGACTCCAAAATCTGGGCTCTGAACCCACCCTGTCCTCTTGGAAGGGTCGACTTTTGACTATTTATTAAGCACCTCCTGTATATACTCATTATCCAACCATAAAAGGGAAGAATTATCCCAATTTACATGGGGAGGAAAGAGAGGCACAGAATGGTCAAGCGACATGCTTGAGGTCACACAGCAAGTTAGGGACACCACCCCCCCTCCAGTGCCCAGGCTCCCTCCTCTACATCCTGCTTCCAGGAAGAAGAAGGAAATTTCTGGAGGAAAACCTACTCTGTCACATTCAGCAGTCAGGGGGTCACATGCCTTCTCTGAGCCTCAGTTTCCTCCTCTATGTAATGGGAGGTGTGGGTGGTGTGAATACATCCACCCACCCCAGCTCCAGATTCCCCTATGGCTTCCCATGGGCCTCAGCCAGACCCCTCAGCCCTGACCCCACCATCTCTCTGCATGACCTCCCACCCAGCCTCTCCCATGGAGCTCAGGTATCCTGCCCCCAAATGCCCGCACATGCAGTCCTCTCCCCCTGGAGGACCTCCCCAGCCCCTGTGGTCTCTGCACAGTCCCCCAGGAAGTCTGTGAGGACCAACATGTGAGGGGCAGGAGTAGGGCCAGGTGGAGGGTGTCATGCTGGTGGAAGCTTAAGGCGGGGGTGGGGGAATGCTGGAGTGTTTCTGATGGCCCAGGGTGAGGGGGGGTCTGGGACTGGAAAGAGAGACAGAGACCAAAAGAGAAGAGACAGAAAGGGAGGAACAGAGAGAAGAAACACAAAGACACACACACACACACACACACACACACACACAAAGAGAGAAACAGAGAAACAGACAAGGACAGACAGACAGACACAGTCACATGGGCAGACAAGACCCTTGATGGATAGAGATCTCAGAGGAGGCACAGGGTGGGCATCCAGAGCCTCGAAGGAGGCAGGCATGGGGTCTGGGGAGGGAGAACATGGCCCTCCCGGGGCCCCCAGAGAGCCAGCCTGTCCCCCACGTCAGTTGGGAAGTCTCAGCAGAGCAGACCCCAGGTGAGGAGTGAGCGCCCCGTCCCGCAGGCACGCAAGCCCAGCGCGTGTCAGAACCAGGCCAGGGCTGCTGTGTGTGCTCTGCGAAGCCCTCACTCCTCCCTGGGCCGTCTGCCCCTGCGAGCGCACACCCCCGCCCCCAGGACCCCGCGAGCCGGGCAGCCAGGGCTGCAGCGCTGGAGCGAGCAGAGGACGCCCGCGTTGCCCTCCATCGTGGGTCCACCCCGGTCTCCGCAGGCTTCGTGAGCTTTGACAACCCGGCCAGTGCGCAGGCCGCCATCCAGGCCATGAACGGCTTTCAGATCGGCATGAAGAGGCTCAAAGTGCAGCTGAAGCGGCCCAAAGATCCGGGACACCCCTACTGACCGGCCCACAGCGCCCCGAGGCTGCGGGCTTGGCCCAGGTGAGCCGCCAGGCGGCCCGGCCCCGG
>NW_020172691.1:336182-383976 GCF_003031525.2 Neophocaena asiaeorientalis asiaeorientalis
TCCTAAGAATCTGTTCCCTCAGCTGGGCCCCTCTGGGAGCTCTTCATTTGACATAATTCATACCCAGTGGGTTGATGGGAGAGTGGAATATTTGCCCCACCCGACAGCATGCGGCGGGGTGTGTGTGTCGGAAATCCCCTCGAACAAATGAGCAAATCCCCAAGAGTGTTTGTGCCATCAGAGTGAACACCTGTGTCAACTCATCGCTTCTTTGGGGAATGAGCCGTGAGCCTCAGGGGCCAATGGGGAAACTTATAAGTGAGCCCAAGCCTTGACAAGCCTCATCTGTGAAATGGGCCCGTGCCTGTGGCCTCCTCCAGGGGTCGTGGGGCGGATTCACAGGGCACTCGGTGTTTTCCCGGCTGAGCCCAGGACCAGCCACCTGGAAAGCTCTGGATAAGTCTTTTTGATATTTTCCTCTTAACCGCCGTCGCCATCATCATCACAGAGGCTCCTCTGGGGTCTGGTGCGAAGCAGGTGCTCAGTGAGGGGCTGCTCCCAGACCCTGCCGGGGCAGCACCCACAGATTCGAGGGTGTTCAGTCACCGGGTCGTGGGTCGTCGGGGGCGCGCTCGCGGAAATCCGCCACCAGAGGCCAACAACAGGATATCGGCGTGCTTTGAACATGCTGACGGCAAATCCTCACTAAGCACCTACTGTGCGCCAGACACTGTTTCCAGTACCACGAATGAACAGAAATGGGGGTGGGGAACTGCTTCGTGGAGCTTCAGGGGCAGGGAGCTGGGAAGAGGAGGCAGAAAGAAATGTTTGTCCCCAGTGGCCGGATGAGGACACGGGCTTGGCGACCCTCGGTCCCTTCCAAGCCGGGTGTGTCAGCCTCCAAACCCCGAAATGGACTCTTTCTGCAAAGGTGGGGGCCCTTGGGTTCCCAGACCCCAGCCTGGCCAGGGCAGGGGGGTGGGTGGGAGGTGATGTCGTCGGCCGACGTGACTCTCCCGCTCCCAGCGCCGCGCCCTAACGCCCCTCCCTTCTCCGCCAGGTGAGGGGCCTTCCCACTTCCAACCGATCCAGGACTTTTACGTAAATTACAACTGAGTTTGGACACCAGCCCCCCCTTCCCCCCTGACCCCCTCCCCATAATGTGAAACGCTGCCCAAGGCCACATGGAATGGGGAGGGGGCTTCATGGTCTGCGGGGGACTTCTGAGTTGGGGGCCAAGGGGTTCACTGCCCCCTCCTGGGAGATTTCCTCGCTCCCACCTTTCTCCCACACACACAACCTTTGTGGCTTCCCCAAATGAAATCTCAACTTTTCCTATATATATATATGCATATATATATAGAGCTATAGACAGTATATATATTTTTTGAGTATAGATCAAGGGACCAAACTTTTCCGACTTCCTTCCATCCAAGAGAAGGTGACCCTGGGCCGGTCACTCAGCAGGGACGCTCAGAAGGGCTGAGGCTGGCGGGGCAGCCCAGTGTCCCCCACCTCCCGCTGTCATGTCAGACCAGGGCGCCGGCCAAGCACCGGGAATCATCAGCCAACGCGATATACCTCCAGGACTTCTGACACCCCCCTCCCCCCGCCATCGACGATTCTCGCGAGCCTGTGGGCTCAGCCGGCTTCAGTGTCCCTGGTCCTAGCTGCAGCTTCTGGAACCCCCATCCCCTTCGTTCCAGGGCCCTGCCTTCCCCAGTTGTAGGCACAAAACAGACCCCTTGGCCTCTCCCACCCTCTCCCCTCCCCAGTCATAGCCTTACTCATGTGACCAATAGCCCTTAGCTTTCCGTCGGGGACAGACAGGGTCGGGGGAGCCCCCCACCCCTGGAGCCCCTTCCCAAGGGTAGGCGGCCACCCTCCCTGCCTTTGGATCACCAGCCTGGAATTCACAATCTCATGACCAAGATCGCCACGTGCACTGGACAAGCCCAGCTTGCACGGGCTCAGCATCCCTTCACCGGAGATACCTCTACAAAGTTTTTTTTGTTTTTTTAATCTTTCTGAGCAGGTACAAAGAAGAAAAGAAATGGGGGGAAAAAATCAAACGACAGTGGATTTTTGTTTCCTAGTTGGGGTGGGGAGGGAAATCCTGTGGGGTGCCTCTGTATAGCTACCCAAACCGTGAAAACCCCCCTTGAAGCACAGAGTCAAGTTCGGTTTTTTTGTTTTTTGTTTTTGTTTTTTGGACATCCGGTGGGGCCTCGCGCCAGACGAGGCACCAGTGAACTTCATAAACTCAAGAAAAAAATTTTTTTGAAAAGAAAAACAAAGCATTCCCTTTTGTTTCTACCAAAATGTGTTGACCGACCCAGAAAAAAAAAAAAAGAAAAAAGAAATAGCAAAAAAAAAAGAAAAAAGAAAAAAAAAAGAAAAAGAAAAAATATCTTCTGACCAACCTGTTTCGATATTCCAGAGTTTGATAATTGTTCCGAGACCCTGTCTAGTGCGCCTGTGTCCTGTGCGTCTGCGTGTGCGTGCGCGTGTGCTCAGGGGTGGCGGGGCCTCGGCCGTGTCTGTCCCGCCCAGCCCCCGCCAGGCCTGCTTAGGAGTGCGTGCTGGCGTGCAGTGGCGTGTGTCCTCTGGTCCATGTTTACCGGCTGTAAATACCATTTTTATACTCCACATCAAAGACCTATGTGATTTGTACGATGTACTTTATTTCTGCTACAAGTAATTTCATGAAGTTTCAACTTGCAAACCGACTTTTGGAGACAAACCGCGCCACACACACACGCACACAGAGAGAGAAAGAAAGAGGAGAAAAAGACTTGGAGGGAACTTTGGGTTGACTTGGTTTGAATCTCGAGGTCCCTGTCACTGTGGCGTGTTTCAGGTGAGAAGCTGCAGACTTCATCTTCATGTCCAAAACGCCTCTCTTTGGTCTGGAGAAACTGAAAGTTTATTTAATAAAAATTTTACTTGCTAAAGGACTGGGTCCTCTCTCATTTGCCCTCTCTTGTCGAAAAAGACGAAGTACATCTGCTGGATCGGGTGCCTGGGCTAGAGATAAATCGGTTTTAGAGTGAAGGGGTGCGGGAGGAAAAGGGTCTGACATTCCCATGGCCGGGATTCGGACGGATTCATCCAGACATTGAAGAAATGGAGTGTTCCTTCTCAAGAAGAGCCGGTGCCTGTGTTTGTTGATTCACACATTCATTCATTCATTCAACAAACGTTTATTGAACGGCTACTGAGTGCCTGACCCTGTGCTGGCCACCAGGGACGCAGCAGTGACCAGATAGTTCTGGGCTCTGCCCTCAAGGACACTCACTATTCATTACACATTTTTGCCATTGGGGTAAAAATTCATGCAACATAAATTTCACCATTTTTACCATTTCGAAGTGTACAATTCAGTGTATTAAGTACATTCACAAGGTTGCGCAACCATCACCCCTATCTAGTTCCAGAAGGTTTTCATCACCTCAAAAAGAAGCTCCGTCCCCGTGAGCAGTCACCCCCGCCCCGTTCCCCTCCCCCAGCCCCTGACAACCATGAATCCACTCTCTGTCTCTGCAGATTGGCCTGTTCTGGACGTTTCCCATCGGTGGAATCACACCCTGTTTGTCCTTCTGTGTCTGGCTTCTCTCACTGAGCATCGTGTTCTCGGGGTCCATCCACGTGGTAGCGAGGGTCAGGGCTTCTCTCCTTTTCATGGCTGAGTGATGCTCCCGTGTGTGGGCCCTTGGTTCCACCTTTTGGCCATTGTGAATCATGCTGCTGTAATTATTCGTGTGCATGTTTCTGTCTGAACATCCGTTTCAGTTCTCTCAGGTACATACCTAGGAGTGGAATTGCTGGGTCCTGGTAACTGTGTTCCCAGCAGCAACACGTGAGAGTTCCTGTTTCTGCACATCCTCACCAATACTTGTTACACAATAGATTTGAGTTGGAATGTTGAGGGAGAAATCCCTGCATTGGACCTGACACAGTCAAGGACCCAGAAATGTACCGAAGAGGTGAGACCTGGAGGAGATAAGATCTAAGAGATGATGTGGCTTTGGCTGAAAGAACAAAGCAGTTTGAGGCCCCTGCCCCACCCCAGTGAAAGTCTCAGAGGTCCTAAAGAGAAAAATTCCTGAGAGCTGGGATGGGGAACCGTGGGCTCCAGGGTAAAATCCTGGAGTAGGGGTGTGAGTAGCGGGGGATGGCCACACCAAAGCTGAGCCTTTCCAAATTCATGGGAGGGGTACTAACCACTCGATTTAATGAGCTACTTAATATCCTGCCAGGGGCTTTGCAGAAACGATGTCTTTTAATCTTACCAAGGACTCATCCCATTTTACAGTTGAGGAGACTGAGGCTCAGAGACAGGAAGTGCTTTGCTCCAGCTCCAGCAGAGAGAACGAGGCCCATCTGGAGTGGGAGCTGGAAAGGTGAGTCTGAGTCCACCTGGAAGGGTTTTCCAGGTGGAAGGAACAGCCCGGGCAAAGGCTCAGAGGCTTGGCATGTTGTGGTCATTGGATCATTGGCTAAGACCACAGCACTGGGTGAAGAGATGGATGCAGAGATGACAGGGGCTGGGTTACAGAGGTTCTTTTGCGACTGAGCACCTTCTGTGTGCCGGACCTTGTCCCCGCCCACCCAAGGTTTCAATCAAGGAGAAAGTACTTTTGGACAAAAAATCAAAAGTAACCTATCCCCACAAGAAAAAGTAATTCTCAAGTATGCTAAAAGTTGTAATCACAATGAGACCAGCAAATCTGGGAGAATTTTTATTTTATTTGGCCGTGCCACGTGGCATGAGGGATCTTAGTTCCCTGGCCAAGGATCGAACCCGTGCCCCCTGCAGTGGAAGCATGGAGTCCTAACCACTGGACCACCAGGGAAGTCCCTGGGACATTATCTTGATGTCAGTTTGGAGCTACAGAGGATTTTGAGCAAGGGAGGGGTGTGATCAGGTTGGGGTGTTAGGAGGATACCTGGGTGACCTCTGTGCCACTGGTGGGGTGTAAATTGGCACTCTGGAGAACATGGGCAGGATAATATTCCTACCAAGCATTTATTAAGCACTTACTATTTGCCAAGCATTGTTTCAAGCCTGTGTCATCCAATATAGTAGCTACTAGCCACCTGTGGCTATTTACATTTCAATCCATTTATCAAATTATTACTTTACTTCCCTCAGTCACATTTCAAGGGCTCAAGAGTCACACATCCATCACTTGGGAAGTTCTCTCGGACAACACTAGCCTCAACATTTTACACGACATAACTCAACCTGCCACAGCCTTGTGAGGTATGTCCTATTAATGGCCCCACTTTATGAGCCAGTAAACTGAAGCCCAGAGAGGTTAAGTGACCTCCCCGAGGCTGCACAGCAGTAATTGAACCCAGCCTCTCAGGCTGGTCTCTTAACCACTATACTATCCCAATTCCCTGTCCTGTGTGGTGGCTTCAATTTGAATGTATTGTTATTCAAGTTGTTATTTGCGATAGTCCAATTTAAGCTTTTAAATTTAACTCAAAGTCAGGGAATTCCCTGGCGGTCCAGTGGTTAGGACTTGGCGCTTTCACTGCTGGGGCCCGGGTTTGATCCCTGGTTGGGGAACTAAGATCCCTGAAGCCTTGCAGCGCATGAAAAAAAAAAAAAGTACATAAATAAATTTAACTCAGAGTCATTAAACATTTAGAATGTGCACCCGTGCAAAACAGAGATTCTGCCTGAGAAGAATAGGGTTGTGCTTGGGATGGCTGAGCCCTGGCTGTCATGTAGGTGTTCATCCAGGGGGAATAGGCTAAGTGACACCCAGGGCATATCAGTTAGCTGTTGCTGCGTGACAAATTAACCCCCCACCCCGAAATTTAGCTGCTTAAAACCCTACACATCTATTATTTCACCCAGTTTCTATGGGTCAGGAATCCAGGAGTAAATTAGCTGAGGGCTTCTGGCTCAGGGTCCCTCAGGAGGTCACAGTCAAGACATCAGCCAGGGCTGCCTCATCTGAAGGCTCGACTGGGGCTGGAGGAGCTGCTTCCAAGCTGGTTCCCTCCCATGGCTGTTGGCTGGAGGCCTCAGTTCCTCACCACGTGGACCTCGCCATAGGGCTGCTCATGACGTGGCAGCTGGCTTCCTCTAGAGAGAGTGTGGTCCAATGTGGGGGTGGTGGTGGTGGTGAGAGAGCTAGAGAGAGAGAAAGAAGAATATATATATTTAAAACATTCTCTCTGAGGACGTGTATATGATTGTAAGAATGAGAAGATGGGACTTCCCTGGTGGTCCAGTGGTTAAGACTTCGCCTTCCAATGCAGGGCATGTGGGTTTAATCCCTGGTTAGGGAGCTGAGATCCCACATCCCTCATGGGCAGGGAACCAAAGCATAAAACAGAAGCAATATTGTAGCCATTTCAATAAAGACTTTAAAAATGGTCCACATCAAAAAAAAAAAATCTTAAAAAAAAAAAAAAGAATGAGAAGGAAAGGCTAGACATGGACTTCCCTGGTGGTGCAGTTGTTAAGAATACGTGTGCCAATGCAGGGGAAACGGGTTCAAGCCCTGGTCCGGGAAGATCCCACATGCCACAGAACAAATAAGCCCGTGTGCCATAACTACTAAGCCCATGTGCCACAACTACTGAAGCCCGTGTGCCTAGAGCCTGTGCTCCACAACAAGAGAAGCCACTGCAATGAGAAGCCCATGCACCACAACAAAGAGTAGCCCCTGCTCGCCTCAACTAGAGAAAGCCCACACACAGCAATGAAGACCTAATTCAGCCAAAACTAAATAAGTAAATAAATAAATTTATTTAAAAAAAAGAAAAGGCTAGAAGTGTATTCACCAGAATGACGACGGGGTGGCTTTGGGGGGAGTGAAGAATTAGAGGCCAAGATTAAGCAGAGTTGAACCTCAGCTGCAATCTTTACAAGGTGAATATATTTAGTTATTTTTCAGGAAATTAATAATTAGGTTTAAATACTTTTTTTTAAAGATGAAAGAATGGGAAAGACAGGTGTGAGAGTTATTTGGGGGAAGGTACCTACATGTAACTCAACTGCTCCACTGCCCTTCGGAGAGACCCTCAGAGCAAGGAATGGGGTGGGGCAGCCAACAGCCAGCGAGGAACTGAAGTCTACCAGCAACCACATAGGCTTGGAAGCAGATCCTGCCTCAGTCGAGCCTTCAGATGAGACCCCAGCCCAGCACAACACCTTGATTGCAGCCTGTGGGAGACCCTGAAGCAGAGGACCCAGCTGAGCACCCCAGATTTCTGGAACTGAGATAATAAATGTTTTAAGCCACAAAGTTTTAAGGTAATTCATCATGCAGCAATGGTAACTAACACATCAGCAAAACCTCATCAACTACAACGACAGAAACTACAAAGTATGAGGAATAAACCTCAGAAAAATCTGCAGAGAGAAAACGGTAACATTTTACTGATATACATTTTTTAAAAAAACAACCAACAAACAAAAAACCAAAAAACAGACAAGTGGTGAAGTGGATGACGGAGGTACCCAGGGCAACTCACGATCTTAAAGGATCAGTTCTCTCCCTGATGAACCTTGAACATCATCACAGTTCAGATCCTTGCAATAGTTTCCTTGGAAGTGGATAAACCGATTCTCAAGTTCATGTGCATAATTGAATTGTAAGCGAAGCAAGGCTGGAATGTACCAAAATGAATGACTGTTTATTGAGCATATACTATGTGCCAGGCACTGTTCCCAGTGCTTTAGTTATTAGGGTTAACTCATTTAATCACCGCAGCAACCCCAGGTGGTCAGATCTAGTTCACAGATAGATAATGGAAATACAGAGAGGTTGGGTGGCTGGCTGCAGAGCCTGCCCACTGGACCTCTACGCCACACTACCCTATACAACAGTAAGACCCATTATAAAGCTACAGTAACTAAAATAGCAGGTCATCGGTGCCTGTCCTGTTTTATTTACTCTTCTATTCCCTAGAGCCAAGCACATAGTATCTGCTCGCTAAATGTCCTAAAATCATAGTGCTTAAGTCTGGAGGCTTGAGCTTAAGTCTGGAGACTGCCCAGGGTTTGAATCCCAGTTATGACATTTATGAGACCAGTGGCCGATCTCTCTTCAGCTCAGTCCCCCCCACCTCTGGAAAATGAGTCTAATCGGGCACGCTTCTGAGGGCTGTTGTGGGGATGAACGAGTTAATATTTACAAAGCCCAGAGTAAGCACTACAGAAGTGTCAAAATAAATCAATCCCGCGGAAAATTCACTTTCCAGAGGCTTCGCTGCTGGCTACCAGCAGGGGGCAGCAGAGACTCACGCCTTCGTTCAGTAGTACTGGAGCCTTCACTTGAAATGCCACAAGCATATATTGAGCACCCAACGTGTGCCGCGCGCGCGCGCTGGGGGCTGGATGAGGTGGTGAGGAGATCCCTGGGCTCTCTCCTGGGACATAAAAGCTACCTTTCCCAAATTTCTTAGCCCGTCCCTTAAAGCCTGTGGGATCAGCCCCACCTCCCTTCTGCCCCCTCCTCTCTCCAGATTGAATGTGGTCCAGCTGCCAGGCCATTGCACGTGCGGTTTCCCACGCCGGGAAACCCTCCTACCCTGGAGTTCTGAGGCGCTGGGTTGGGGTGGAGGCACAGGTAATCTTCCGAGCACAGGGAACGGTACTGGCCAAGGTGTAGAGTTGGGAATGACCCGGGCCCTAGTGACAGAACAGGCAGCCCTTCAGGCTGGTTGGCCTCAAAGCTACACAGAGGATGCAAGCAGGGCACGTGGTGGTCAAACAGGGTGTCACTGGACAGATGTGAGGGCCATGAGGACAGAGACCGGCATGCTCACATCTGGGTCCTCAGTTTTTGCTGAGCTATTCAAGGTGTGCATGCCCTTGAACAACCTCATTCTCTTTCCAAGCCTCAGTTTCCTCATCTGTAAAATACTATGCACCATCCAGGATTGTTGATACGATCAAGAAGGTTAATGCACACGAATAACAGCCGTTGTCATTATAATATAACATTGAGAGAAGGCAACACAGGATCTCCCGAATCAGAAACGTGAACTCTCGGACATCACTCCTACTGGATTCGAACGTCAACAGGCATTTACTGAGCGCCTGCGGTTTGCCGGGCGCAGCTGTAGGTAGTTACTGGAGACACAGCCGGGAACAAAATGCACCCAAACACCCCCTGACCACGCCCCCAGCGCATCGCCCCGCCCCAGACCCGCCTCCTCTCCGCCCCCTCTTTCCTGAGCCTACCAGAACGAGGTAGAGGTGGAGGTTATCTACATATTCATGAGCCCATCAGCCAATCCACAGCCTGAACTCAGGCCTGTCTTTGGAGCCTGGGTGATTGTGACGTCAGGAGTGACGCAGTCAGTGATACTTAAAGGCGCAGTAACCTCCTATAGAGTAGGGAGTTTGGAACAGATTTAGAGGGACACACACCTGCGTCTCTTTGGGGGTCTGTACAATACAGGTTGGGATGTGCAAGGCATAGAAACCAACTCAGACTAATAGCACCGAAAGAGTGTTGCTTTCGTGGGTGAAGTCAGGGATGCGTTTGGCGCGCGCACTCCCTGCCAGGCACTTGTCCAGCGCTGGGTTCTTGCCTGGAGCTGGAGCTTCAGCACCGGGGGTCGCGGACAGCTCCAGGGCCCAGACAGAGGGCCCTGAGTGGGTGGGTGTGCGGGTGTGTAGAGGGCTCTGGGGACAGGGTCCAAAAAGAGCCCTAGGCCCTCAGCCAGACCACGGGAACAAGGGCCTACTCTCTCTGCCTGTCTGCCCCCCTATCCAAGCCTCAAAGGAGCCCAGCCCCCCAGATCTATGAATCCACCTGACATCTCCAGGAGGATGTTCATTAGGTCGAAACTGTTCCTGGTCCCCAGCCCTGCTGCTCCCACGTCGTCTCCATGTCTGCAGATGGCAGTTCCATCCTTCCAGGTGCTGGGGACAGATATCTTGATGTTATCCTTGACTTCTTGCTTGCTCACTCCATAACCAATCTGTTAGGAAGTCCTGTCGCCTCTGCCTTCAAAAGTCTATCTTAAAAAAAAAAAAAAAGTCTATCTTAAATCTGCGCACTTCTCCCCCCACCTCTGCCTCCCCTTGATGCAGCCCTAGGATCTCCCACCTGGACCAGCTCAGTCTCCTCCATGGAGGCCCTCGGCTCCAGTCCTCACCGGCGTCCCCCCGTCTGTCCTCCCCGAAGTAGCCACCAGGGGGCGCCTGTGAGCACCTGAGTCACGCCCTGCCTCTCCTCTGCCCACAGCCCTCCAGGGTCCCACCTTCCTGGGGGTAAAAGCCCAAGTCCTTCCCGCGGCCCACAAGGCCCTGCACGGCCTGCCCCATCCCCTCCCTGCCCTCCCCTCCTCCCTCTCTCCGCCTCGCTCACTCTGCCCCAGACACACTGTCCTCTTCGCTGATCTTCCACCATGCCAGGCATGGCTCTGCCTCAGAGTCTTTGCACTGGCTGAGCCCTTTACCTAGAACCCTCTTTTCCCTGGATATCACCTCCTTTCCACTCACAGCGAGTGGGGGTGGGATAAGTTAGCAGGGGGCTAACTTTCAGGCATCACAGGCCCTGTAGACCTGGTAGAGATATTGGTCTCTATCCCAAAGGCAATAGGGAGCCATGGAGTGTTTTATAGGAGGGAGAGGTGAGACAATCACATCTGCATCTTTTAGTTTCCCTCTGGCTGTTGTGTGAAGAGCAAACTGCCCACTATGTAAATAGAGGAGGCTTGTGCCGGCTTCCAGGCGGGCAATGGTGTGGCTTAGATGAGGCCAGGGCCCCCCAGAATTCCCCTTGGGAGAATCTGGGGTCTGCCTTGATTGTGCTATGTCCCCCAGAGCTCAGTACAGGACCTGGCATACAGCAGGTGCTCAATAAAAGTCTGAGGAAGGAACGAAAGAAGGAAGGAATGTCCCATGCCCAGAACCCTGGCTTGGAGACATCTGACATTGCGTTGGGACCTCACAGCAAAGCCGCGAGGAGGACATCATTGGATCCATTGTACAAATGGGGAAACTGAGAGTCAAAGAAAGAAATATGCCTGAGCAAACCCCAGGTCAAGGCCTCTGGTGGTAATGGAAGGTTTCCAGGGGGAGGTGGCATTTGAGTGGGGCCTGGAAAGACAGGGATGAAGGTCAAGGGCCAGAGGAGGGCACTCTTGGCTACAGGAAAGGCATGAGCGAGCGTCACGTCGTGCGATGGTAGGAGGATGAAATCCAGCTGGAAACCTGATGGAGAGATTGTGCAGGGCTGGAGGTCGGGTAAAAAGGTCCTGAGCTGGGAAGGTCTGTCCGGTGCAGAGAAAAGAGCTTCCGTATCTGCCCCGCGCCCAGACTGGGGAGTCACCCCCTCCCCTTGAGTGTGGGAGGGGCCTGCGACTTGCTCTAACCAACGGAATATGCGAAGGTGATGGCGTCACTCCCACGGTTAGGTTACTTTTTCCTCCCTTGTGGTTTTTCCAATTGTAGTTAAATACATGTAGCATAAAATTTACCATTTTAACCATTTTAGGAGTACAGCTCAATGACATTAAGTACATTCATATAATTTATAATATAAGCCTTTAATGCTATGATTTTTCTCCTAAGCACTGTTTTAGCTACATCTCACAAATTTTCATTTTCATTTTCATTGAATAAAAAGTATTTTCTCATGGCTCTTCCATATAGGTTAGTAAGAAGTTTATGGTTTAATCTCCAAATCTTTGGAGATTTTTTTCACATAGCTTTCTGATATTTTTTTCACATAGTTACTGATATCTAGTTTAATTTTGTTACATACTTTGGATGATTTGACTTTTCTTAAATTTAAGGTTCGTTTTATGACCTACCTTGGTGCGTATGATTAAAGAATATGGTCTATCTTGTTGAAGGTCCCATGTTAACTTGAAAAGGATGTATATTCTGCTGTTGTTGGGTGGAGTGTTCTAGAAATGCCATTTCAAGTTGGTTGATAATGTTGTCAAGGTCTTCTAGTTCTTTGCAGATTTTCTGTCTGCTTTTTCCACCAACTGCTGAGAGCATAGTTTGAAGTCTCCAAGTATAATTGTAGATCTGTCACTTTTCCTTTCATCTTTATCAGTTTTTGTTTTGTGCGTCTTGACTGTATATTGTTGGATTGTTTGCTGGTTGTATGTGGTGAGACGCATACACATTCAAGATGGGTAAATTGGCCCTTTTATCATATACGTCCCTTGCTATGATGTCTGCTTTGTCTGCTTTTAAATTTTTATTTATTTATTTATTTTATTTTTGGCTGCACGCGGGCTTCCTCTAGTTTCGGTGAGCGGGGGCTACTCTTCGTTGCAGTGCGCGGGCTTCTCATTGCAGTGGCTTCTCTTGTTGCGGGGCACGGGCTCAAGGCACGCGGACTTCAGTAGTTGTGGCACACGGGCTCAGTAGTTGTGGCGCACGGGTTTAGTTGCTCCGTGACATGTGGGATCTTCCCGAAACAGGGCTCGAACCCATGTCCCCTGCATTGGCAGGCGGGTTCTTAACCACTGCGCCACCAGGGAAGCCCCCCAGTATATTTTAAATGACTATTTTCTTGGTATATTTCCCCCATCCTTTTAGTCTTATCTATGTCTTGGTATTTAAAACGGGTGTCTTGCTAATCATGAATTTCCTCAGCTTTTGTTTGCTGGAAAAGCCTTTATTTCTCCTCCATATTCAAATGATATTTTCACTGGGTATAAGCTTCTGGATGGACAGTCTTTTCCTATCAGCACTTTAAAGACATCCTTTTTTTTTCACAGTTAAGTCTGTGATCATTCTTGTCTTTGCCCCTCTGTAAGCCATGTGTCTTTTTCTCCTCAGCTGCCTTCAAGAATTTTCTCTTCATTTTCAAATTTCTGCATTTTGAGTATGACATGTCTGGCTATGTATTTGTGGGAATATTTATTCCGTTTGGTATTTTCTGAGCTCCTTGGAACTGTAATTCGGTGTCTTAAATTTTGGAAAATTATTGGGCCATTCTCTCTCTCTCTCTCTCTCTCTTTTAAATCAATTGAGGGAATCCCCTGGTGGTCCAGTGGTTAGGACTCTGAGCTTCCAATGCTGGGCCATTCTCTCTCAAAATATCCTTCTGCCCACTTTTCCTTGTCCTTCTGAGATTCCAGTTACACATCTGTTAGATCATTTGATCTTGTCCTATGGCCTTTGGGGGCTCCCAACCTGTCTACAACGCCTCTTTAATGCTTGATCATCTTTTTAGGAAAGACAGAACAGGCTTCAGGCTTGTTTTCTGCTTAGAGTTGGATAGGACTGGGGAGGATTTTTATTGTATTTATCTTTTCAGCTGACCTTGACTGGTGGCAGCCTGTAGTGGTGAGTTGTACTTTTCTCTTTAAACACATCCAAGTCTTTTTCTAGAAATGGTCGGATGGGAAGAAAAATGTTGGGTAATACTCGGACACAGACAAAAGGGGGTGGGTGGTCTGTGAGTGGCAGGAGGTTGAGGGGGGCTTTCCTACCTAACCTCCTCTTTTGGCAGCTGGGGAAACTGAGGTTCAGAGTGGCCCTGGGCCCTCTGTCCTTGGGATTGGGGGGTGGGAAGTGGGGGAGGTGCTGCCACTGAGGTTTTGGGCATCCAGCTGGCCCGCAGGGGTCTCAGTTTCCTTGGATGGAGATGTAGCTCATGAGCCAGGCCCCTCGACCGGATGTGGGGGGGGAGAGGGGTGCCCAGCAGCCTCACCAGCTCCCCTGTCGCACAGGGCATGGCTGGGTCTCTAGGCCTTTCTTGTTCTGTCTCTCTGTCTGTCTCTCTGTGTCTCTCTTTGTCTCAGCCCCTCTGTTTCTCCCTGGCTCTCCCTGTTAAGTCTCCTTACCTCGCCCTTCCCGTTTGAAAGCCACCTCCTACATCTGCCTTCCGCCACGGGGCTCTGACCCACTGTCTGAATGGCTGACCCCCACTGCACATCTGTGGGGGTAACGGTCTCCTACGATCACAAGGTACTGAGGCAAATTATAGTTACGGGGCGGGGGCCTCCATGCGGGTGAACCGCGTCCGCTGGGCTGGGCCCTGCCGGCCTCAGCTGGGCAAGCTGGCCGAGGCGTGGCCCCACTTGGGGCCACAAGAGCTATGCCCGGCCCCTTGCCCCTCCCCACCCCCCTTGCCAGGCCTGCAGCTTTTGCGCCAAGAGGAAAATGCCTTTGGGGAGAGTCAACAGGAAATGCCAATGTTTGCAAAACCCTGACCCGCTCATTCATTCATTTCAACAAATAGATTACCGAGAGCCTACTCTGTGCCAGGCACTGTTCCGGACGCTGTGGCCAAAGCCGTGAAGAAGACAGACAAAAGCTGACGTCCGCCCCCCCCCTCCAGCTGGGGGCCACAGACAATCAATAAGTAAAGTGATTAAGGGAAATAAAGCTGGGAGGGGGCTGCATGTGCGTGGTGGCAAGCACTATTAAGCAGGGGGCTGGGCGGGCACCTTAGGAGGTGTCATCTGAGCTGAGACCCGAAGGAGGCGAGGGTGGAAGCTGGGTAGGTGTTCGGCATCCCCCCCAAATCACAGAAGTGAGTTCTATTTGCTGTGTGTCCCTGGGTTCGTGACTAAACTTCTCGGAGCCTCCGTTTTCCTGTCTGTACTGACCTTACACGGCTTCTGGCGTGTAGTAGGTGGGCAAGAAACAGTTGCTGTTAATAACGGTGATCTGAATAATCAAATCTGATCCACACCCTTGCGCTTGGTCAGGGATCGGTGGAGCCTGTTGTGTGTGGGAGTCCCAGCTAGGGCTCAGACCCAGGTCCTGTCCTCTGGGAGTCCCCAGGCCAGACACAGAAACTCTCAGTCCCGTGTGCTCAGGGTTGGAACCTAGGGCCAGAGGGTGTGGGTTGCACAATGTCTTTCCAACAAGAAAAAGGTGGCTGAGGGACTTCCCTGGTGGTCCAGTGGTTAAGACTCCGCCCTCCCAATGCAGGGGGCCCCGGGTTTGATCCCTGGTCATGGAACTAGATCTCGCATGCAGCAACTAGAGATCCCGCACGTTGCAACAAAGATCCCGCGTGCAGCAACTAAGACCTGGCTCAGCCAAATAAATAAATAGGTATTAAAAAAAAAACAACAGTGGCTGATAATCCAAGCCTCTCAGGGTGGGAGGTAAGAGCGTGTACGTGTAGCCCAGACAGTGGACAGGGCATGGCTAGGTGTCTCTCTGTCTCTCTCACTCACTCTGTCTCTCCATCTCTGTCTTTCTCTCTTAGTGTCTCTGTTGCTCTTTATCTCTGTCTGACTCTATCTCTTACCCTCAGGGACAGATGGGGAATATTGGGCTGGTTTTGAAGGATGCATAGGAGTCCCCAGGTAACGAAAGGAGGAAGGGTGTGCCGGACAGAGGGGACCAGGATGAAGCCAGGCCCAGTCTCAGTGGGGGTCTGGGGAGCATGGAGGGTGGTAGGCAGGCAAGAGAACCCGTCAGAGCCATGTTTTAGGAAGAATCCGCCAGGTTGGTGGCAGAGCAGAAGGGGCGGGCCTGGGGCAGCCATTCCCAGCGTGCCACTGTGCTCACTCCCAATGCCACAGGGGTCAGCTTCGGTCCCCATTCATGTCCAGTCCTACTGCCACCATCTCCCATTCCCTCTGTCCACTCCTAATTGGCAGGCTTAAAGCCCAGTGGAAAACCAGATGCCACACGCTCTCCAGCCAGACCTCGCTGCTGCCACTTCAGAGCTCCCAGCAGCTCCTGGCCAGGCCGGGGGGTCCTTCCTGCTGTCCACCTTCAGTCTCTCCTACTGCCAGTGTTGGGCCAGGGCATCAGCCCACACAGAGCAGGGACCAGCCCCTTTTCATGGAGCTTGGGCACACCCTCGGCGCTCCATAAATGCACAGCAACCATTAGATGATGAGATCAAAAGAATCCCCCTGGCTTGCTGCTGCTCAGAAATTGGGAGAAGGAAGGAAAAAAGTGAGATGATGATCCCACCCCCTTCTATGCGCGTCTGCATTTTGTCTCAACCCCCATCCCCACCCGTACCACGTCCTCAGTGGTCAGCTGACATCTTCAAGACAGGGAGAGTGAAACCCAGAGAGGCCCAGGGACTGGTCCGAGATCACACAGCCAGGACTCAACAATCCAGGGCCCTCGGATGCCACCCTCTTTGTACACTGAGAGTGCCTCTCTCCCCACCTCTCAAAACGTACCATCTGCTGTGCCTTGGCTTCAGGGCCCCGCCTGGAATTAATGAGGCCTCGGGGCCTGGGCACCTCCCCAGCCAGCATCCAAGACAGGGGTGGGTGGGAAGGAGGGAGGGAGGGTCGAGGCTCCCCGCTGCACGCACCCCAACTGCCTCCGGCCCCCGAGCTTTCTTCCCTGATGGAGTTGATGGGAAGGCGAATCAGCAGGGGAAGGGGAGGACAAGCCACACGCCTTCCGGGGGTGGGAGGGGGGTATTCCCAATCAGAGGCTCATTCACAAATCCACGTACCGGCCGCTCTCTCACACACACACACACACACACACACACACACACACACACACACACACACTCACGGCCTGCGACGGCCTCCTTGGGCTGTGGGTGGCCACTTGCAAGAGACCGGCCTGGTGTGTTTCAGACCAATGCATCTGCATCCCTCCCCCTCTCTCTCAAGCCTGTGATCTCCAGCTCTGAGAGTCCCCGGCACCTTCTTCCGACTCCCCCAGAGAAAGCCCCTCGCTCGGGCCTATGGAAGTCTGGACCCTGGACCTGAACCCTAGGCGGCTGGCCCAGCCTGTGCTCCTAACCGAGTGAGGCAGCTCGGGCTGCCCTTGCCTCCTTCCAAGCATGGAGGTGCCCGGGCCCCTGGTGTCCAGCAAGCCGGGCGAGACCTCGGTCAAATGGCAGCTCTGCTACGACATGACGGCCAAGATGTGGTGGATGGTGAGTGCGAAGGCACCCACCAGTGCCGGGTGCGCCTCGGGTGGAAGTCTTGGGGGGCAGGAGGGACAGCGGGGAGCCAAAGGGCTTCTCGCCCCGTTCTCTGGCCTCTCGAATTCGGGGACGCTTGGACATTTGTGAAGGGGGTTCAGACGTGGTTGGCGGCAGCAGTGACCCCTCCCTGGGCATTTGGAAACGGAGGAGAGGTGGTCAGGAGCGAGGAAACTAAGGCCAGACAATGGAGAGAAAACCATTCCAGAGTCTCCCACCTGGAAGCGTGGCCAGGGCTGCCCAGAGGCGGTTAAGAGTCCGAATGTGCCGGTGTCTGTGGCCAGGAGGGTGCCGAGGCTGGCCGTCCTCTGGGAAGGTTTGCAGTGTGTTAGCTGGATCTGAAACCTTGCAGTAGCCATGACTCTGTTGCCGCAGGGCCTACAATAGGAAGTTCTGAGTAGAGCGAGGTCTGGGGGCTAGGGACGCTGGGTGGGGGGCTCAGGTTAACAGACAGGAGACGGGAGACTGAGCTGCTGTGGGACTCTGGCCACACCTCTGCCTATTTCTGTGCCCCCAGACCCTGGGGAGGGAATGGGCGCCCTGTAGCATCCCACCCTTAAGACTGGGCACCCTTCTGGAAACTTCGAGGGGGATGGGACTGAGTCGGGACCCAACTGATGGGAGAGAAGACATTCTGGGGCAAGGCAGGCTGTGGCACCTGGGGGCTGGGTGTTTGCTGTCTGAGGCTCTCCAGCCAGCATGAAGCCACAAGCCTGTACACCATTGTCTGCCCTGCCGTCCATCCATCCCTCTGTCCCTCCAGGAGCTGGCCTGCCACCCGAAGTGGAACTCTGAAATCTTCTACCTACCTATCCAGTTCTAGGTCTGAACCTGGGTATGCTGTGTGACCTTGGGCCAGTGGCTCGCCCTCTGTGTTCCTCAGGTTTCCCTATCAGGAAAATGGGTTTGGGGCCTAGACGTCTCAGGCTTCTCAGCAAGTGTTCTCCAAGGACAGCTGGGCCTTGGGTGGAAGACCTCCCACGACCCCTCATTACTGCTGCCTCTGGGGTTCAGGTGACTCAGGTGGGTTGGATGAAGCGGGAGTTATAGAGTATCAAGGTTTTGGGGTCCATGAGGACAGAGATGTTCCCACATCCCTGAGTAGCGTCGCGCGTTGGTTTCATTTTTCATTCCTCATTTAGCCAACATTGACTAAACACCTGCTGTGTCTCCAGTCCTGTTCTCCTGCTGAGGACACAGCAGTGACCCAGACAAAGACCACGGTCCTCTTGGGGCTGATGTTGCAGTGAGGGAGACGGAAAATAAAAGTATCAGTGCACAAAATCAGACTTAATTATGATTGTGGAAGGGGTTCTAAGGAGCTGGGGCCTTTGAGTTAGGCTGGGCAATCTAGGAGGGCTTCACTGAGGAGGTGACATCTCATCTGAGACCTGGCAGATGGATAACAGAATTCATTAGAAGAGAAGGGGGAAGAGCGTCCCCAGCAGGCACAGCCCATGCAAAGGTCCTGGGGCAGGATGGGGCCTGGCGTGTTCGAGGAACAGCCAGGAGGCCCGTGTGTCTGGAGCAGAGTGAGCGAGTGGGGGAGAGGGAGGAGGGGAGGGCAGGGAGGGGACATGGGGCAGGGTCTTGCAGGCCCATGTGGGCCATGGGGAGGACTCAGGCTTTTACCCTGAGGGAGGTGGGAATGCTGGAGGGCTGTGGGCAGAGGAGGGGCGGGGCCTGTTTTACATTCTTTAAAGCTCCCTTGGACCTGTGGGGAGAAGGGATAGTCTGAGGCTGACGTAGCAGCTGGTACCGAGGGGAGGCCAGGGCAGCATCCAGGCCAGCCATGATGGGGGCCTGGGGGTGGAGGGAAGTGGGTGGGTTTCTGATGAAGAAAGGCAAGAACCTGATGATTAAATTGGAAGCTCAGATAATGGCGTGATTTGCTTAAAGTCACAGGGCAAATGGAGGGCAGAGCTGAGAACTGGAGAAGAGGCCTGGGGCTAGAGGTCAGAGGTGAGAGAGTGATTCCGCATCACCTTTCTCCAGGGTCCTGGGAATGTCAAGCAGTCTGTGACAAGGAGAATTGTTCTGTGCAAACTTGAGGTCTTATCAATAGAGGTAGAAGCCCCAGTACAGAGGAGGTTATGGATCCACTAATCAGCTAAGGACAGGTGTCAAACTGCGGTATATCCAGAAGAGGAAAGAGGTTGGGGTTCAGCAGCCTGTAGAGAAAGATTGAGAGATTCAGGGCTTCAGCCCTAAAAAGATGCCTGGGCAAATTTGGTTAAAATTTGGTTAAATTTACCACCTTGCTCTAGGCTCAGTCCCAAGCTGGGTCATCTGGGCCCCCCACAGAAGATCAGCCCCAGCCCCACCCACAGGGAGCCCCCAACACAAGAGCTGAAACAGCCGGACCCAAGACAGTTCTCAAATGTCCCCAGGTGGGGCTGCCCTTGGGCACAGGAAGCTGATGCGGGAGCTGGGGAGGTGGTCTGTGCAACCCCAGAGGACAGAGCTCAGCCTCCGCAGGGGTCAGTTTAACGTTGGTAAGGACTATCACCCCCCTGGCTGAAAGGTAATGAGGCATCTGTCACAGGAGGCATCCAAGCCCCGCTTGGTGGGAATTCCATCCTTTTAAGTAGAGAGAACCAGGCCATTCTAAAAAGGTCTCTTTATGTTCAGAGCAGCAGAGATCCCCAGGTGGGTGAGGGACCCCCAGGCAGCATTCAAAATGTGGGGCTGGACAGGGAAGTGTGAGTAGGGGCCAAAGATTCCAGCCTCAGCCCCCAAATCCCAGGCAGACTCCCATCTCCTGCAGCCATTGGAGGCACGGCACCCAGGGTCCATGGGACTTTCAGTGCCCTCAGAAATATTTAAATTTATTTCTTTGTTTATTTTACAACCAGAAGAATGCAAAATGTGATAATAATGAATACATAGCAATGCATCTAGCCTGAATTATGTTGACGTGTATACCAACGCAAGCAGAAAACATAATATTTAATAATTTTATTGTTTAGGGAGGAAGGCCAAACGCATGGGGCCCTCAAAAGTCATAATGCAGGTACATTCATCGGTGTCTGTTCATTCGTGCAAAGAGCAAATTATCGCACTTCTTGGTGCCTCAGTTTCCTCATCTGTAAAATGGGGGAGGGGTGCGTGAAGAATAAAGCCTCTCTCCTACAGGGTCTTTGTGGTATAATCCAGTGAGCCGATGACCATGGAGGTGTCTGGCAAACTGTTAAGGGCTGTGCCCAGGTCAGGAACTGTGTGATACTCACACAGCTAGAGCAGGAGAGATTGTGGTTAGATTCCAGGAGGACTTCCGTGGCCGCTCCACCTATTCAGCGAGTGCCTATTACACGTCAGCTGTGAGCTAGGCTGACCCAGCCCTGCCCTTCTTGGGCTCATGGCCCAGCTGGGGGTTAGGGAGTTAGAGAGAAAATGAATAAATTCATGAGAGAATTCCAAATTGGGAGGAAGTCTGCAAAGACATTAAAGGGGCGGGTAATGGGCCTGAGGAGGAAGCCGGGTGGGCAGGGAAGGCCTCTCTGAGTTGCAGCCTGAGTAATCTCAGGGACCAAAGGACTGGAGGTGGTGAGCACAGCCCGTGCAAAGGTCCTGGGGCAGGACTGGGCCTGGAGTGTTGGAATAACAGCCAGGAGGCCTGTGTGTCTGGAGCAGAGTGAGCGAGGGGGAGAGAGGGAGGAGGGGAGGGCAGGGAGGGGACGGGGTATGTCGTGCAGGGCCTCGTGGGCTTGTGGGGAGGACTTGGGGTTTTATTCCAGGGGCACTAGGAAGCCCTGGGAGGGCTGTGAGCAGGAGAGGGCCTCCCCCATCTGCCGAGGGGGTCCCTCTGCCCGTCTGTGAGTGCCACCCGCTGCCTCCCCCACCGTGTGCCCGGCGCTGGGGTAGGATTTGGGGGGCACATAGTCTCCCCAGCCCCCGGCCCGCGCCCGCCCGGCCGCCGCCCACTCTGCCCACATCTGAGGGACCGAGGAGCCGGACAGTCTGCTGCAAACCACGGAATGTTTCCCGGAGCGCCCGGGCCGGGAATGTCGGCGGTGAGGAGGGGAAGGGCGGGGAGCTCCGGAGAAGAAAGTTGGAGAGAGACAGAAAGCAGGGCCAGGGAGGGGGGGTGGGCCCAGGCAGCACAGAGGGCTGACAGAGGGCTGAAGAGGCCACCATCATGCCCCCCCACTTTACAGACGGAGAAACGGAGGCACAACCAGTACCTGACCGCACCCATCAGCTCCCCACCCCACCCCGGCTCCAGGTCCCAGCACTTTCCTACCTTCTGGAAGTCCTTCCTCTCTTCCATCCTTTCTTCTCCTGGGCAGGCCAACATGGGGTGTTCAGAGCCTCCCCTGGGGGCTCCTGAGGCTGCCCCTCCAAGAGCAGGGTAGAGCTGGGCTGCTGCTCATTCTAGAAGTCAAGAGAAGGAAAAGCCATGGCTCAGAGAGGGACAGTACTTTCCCCAAGGTCACACAGCAAACTACTGTAAATTTGCAGCGCTGAGCCGAGAGCTCAAGGTAATAGCCATTTGGAGTCCTCCCAACAAGCCTATGAAGAAGGAACTGCCACGATCACCATCTTACAGATGGGGATACAGGCTCGGAGAGGGACGGTCACTGCATGAGGACAAAGGGATGTGACAGGATAACGCGGTGGTTCAGAGCTTACCCTCAGGATCAGCCTCTGTCTGTCATCCATGAGAGACTGCTATTTGGGGAGGTCACTTAACTCAGGTAGTGGGTGTCACACCCCAGCCCCACACAAGCTGATGACAGGGTGCTTCGGTCCACCTTTGCCCCGGTGGCCTTGAGAGGGTCCAAGAGCCCGAGGCCTAGAGCCAAAGACAGGGTGGCAGTGCCTGGTCTTTGGATGGAAACTCAGGGAGCAGGGAGAGGGCCCTGGCCAGGGGCCGGGGTGGGGATCCCTGGAGGAAGTGGCATTTCAGCCAAGCCTGGGGGGATGCTAAGGCTTTCAGCTCAGAGAGATGGTGGTGAGGGCATTCCTGGCAGAAGGAACTGTGCAGACACAGGTGTGGCGGTGGGAATGTGCTGAGTGTGACAGAGCTAAAGGCAGGAGGAGGTGAGTGAGGTAGCAGAGGGAGGCGAGAGAGAGAAGTGTGAAGCCAGACCCTGGTGGGAGCTGGGCCTTCCCTCCCAGGCAGCCGGGAGCCATGCTGGGTGAAGGAGTAGGGAGGGGCATGGCCAGATCTCAGGCAGCTGTGGGATTGGGAATGGGGGCTGGGAGGAGAGTGAAACGGTGATCCAGATGGTAGAAAAGGAGACCTGAGGATGGATGGGGGAGAGGCCCGAGGGGGAGAATGGGCAGAACGTGAAGACCCACAGGCTGCGGAGAGGGAAAGGGGAGGAGGTGAGGCCGATGCTGCGATCCCAGCCTCAGGGGCGGTGAGCAACGGTGAAATTGTCCCTGAGGTGGGGACATGGGGTGGGGGAGGGGCAGGAAGATGCTGAGTCTAGGGATCCGAGGGGATGTCCTAGGGGGGATGCTGAGTAAGGTGTGGAGAAAACCACTGGGGCCTAAGGTAGTGCATGGTACAGCTTACGTGATCAGTAACTGCTTATCCATGGGAGGGAGGGACAGAGGGTCAGGGAGGGATAGACAGAAGGATAGAGGGATGGACGAGTGGGTGGGTAGATGGGTGGATGGATTGTGGATGGATGGGTGGGTGGGTGGTTGGATGGCTGGATGGGTGGATGGGTGGATGGGTGGATGGATAGGTGGGTGGGTGGATGGATGGATGGATAGACGGGTGGATGGATGGGTGGGTGAACATATGGACGATTGGATGGATAAATGGACAGATGGGTGGGTGGAGGCTGAAGACAGAAGTGGCTACCCTGAGTGTGAAGGAAAAAGGGCCCAGCACAGCCTGGTGAGGGCCAGGCCAGTGAGATTTGCGGGGGGGAGGGGCAGAAACCATGTCAGTTGCCCCATAACTCTCTCGCAGTGAGGCCCCCCCAAGTCCTCTCCTCTGTCCTCACTCTCCATAGACAGCTGTGGGGCTAGATACTCCTCTCCACACACACATGGCTCAGCTCTGGGGGGCCCACCGCAGACAAATCAGTGGAAAATTAAAATAGTGTCTGTGTGCTGGTTATCGGCGGCCTCAGCTGGGCCACTTAATGACCCCTTTCTGGGGATTGTTACCAGCTGGAGGTGGCTGGGGGTGGGCATCAGCGCCGAGCCACCCAATCTGAAAGGGAGAGGGAGGGGGTGGTCCCTGGAAACAGTGCTGCTGGGAGAGGGGAAGGGCCTTACGGTGGTCGTGATGGGAATCCAGGAAAAAGATGGTGCTGGGCTCTAGGTATGGACCAGCCTGGGCCCTGCATTCTGGTGGGTCCTCCCTCAGGGCCTCTGCCCTGCAATCCCTACTGCAGGGGTGCCTGGTAGTTTCAGCTCATCTTTTAAGTCTCAGGCCCAATGTCACCACCTCCTGGAAGCCCTCCCCAGACCAGATCAACTCCTCCAATCATTTACTCTCTGCCCTGCTCACCTGTATGTATAATGTTATCCTCATGGATACACAGGTGTTAAGAGCAAGAACTTCACTTTGCCACTCACCAGCTGTGTGTCCTTGGGTAAGTCACTTTCTCTCTCTGTGCCTCATTTTCCTCATCTGTAAAACAGGGATGATAATAACCCCTTCCTCAGAACTGTTGGGAGGATTCAGTGAGCTATTCAGGGCAAACTGGTAATTACTGAACATTTACTATGTGCTGGGCAATCCCATTTTAGGGTTGGGGTCACTGAGGCCCACAGTTAGACAAACTAATCTGATACCGTCATTGTGTTGTGTGCCTGGACCAGAACAATCTCTTCTGCCCTGATTCCCCAGCTCCCACCCTGGTCTCCACAGTCTGTCCTCCCCATTAGGACCACCAGAGGGTGCAGGTGAGCACCTGAGGCAGGTCCTCCTCCCTCCTCTGCCCACAGCCCTCCAGGGCTCCCACCTCCCTGGGGTAAAAGCCCAAGTCCTCCCCACAAGCCCACAAGGTCCTGCACGACCCACCCCGTCCCCTCCCTGCCCTCCCTCCTCCCTCTCTCCCCCTCGCTCACTGCTCCAGACACACGGGCCTCCTCGCTGTTCCTCCAAAGGAACCAGGCCTGGTCCTGCCCCAGGGCCTTTGCACGAGCTGTGCCTTCCACCCGAGATGCTGTTCCATATCCTTTGGCCAAACTGGCTTTGTCTCATTCTTCAGTTCTCAGCCCAAATGGCCCTCGGACAGCCCCCCCTTCCCAACTAAAGCTGGTCTTTCTGCTGTTCTGTCCTTACCCCTCCCCCATTCTTCTCCGGAATGCAACAAACACAAGTTGCAATTATATTCTGTGTAATTCTGTATCTCCCACTGGACCACAAATGAGAGCAGGGATTTCTGCCCTGGCCTTCTCTGGGTCCCCAGCGCTCCACATAGGACATGGCACACAGGAGGCGCCGAATAAATGTTTATTGAAAAATGAACAAAGGAGTAGATAAACATCACACAAATAATGTGCCTGACAGAGCAGTCACAAACTCCCATCTCTCAAAGCCCAGCACTTTTATTCGCCCTGCCCTGGCTGACTTGACGATAATTTTAAAAGAGTAGTTCATAGATGCCACTCTTTTTTTTTTTTTTTTAACTTTCCGTTTTTAAGATGCAGTTACATATGAGATAAGACAAATCCAGAGGGCAGAAACAGACCTCGATATATTTGGGGACTTTTCCAATTGGTGGAGAAATGACGGATTCTTCGATCAATTTTGATCGAAGGACAGCTTTAAGGAAAAAAAACTCCAACATTTTATTTTGGTATAGTTTTAGAGAAAAGTCACAAAGGTAACACAGAGAATTCCCACGTACCCTCACCTGACTGCACTGATGGGAAAATCTTTCTTAACAGCTGTGCATTTGTCACGACAAAGAAATTAACATCAGGACAGTAGTATTAACTAAAGTCCGTCTTTTAACGTCACTACCTGAGTTTTACCATTTTTTCTATTAATGCCCTCTTTTTGCTCCAGGATCCCACATGGCGTTTAGTCATCATGCCTCCTTAGGCTCCCTGGGCTATGATAATTTCTCCGTCCTTTCTTGTTTAGCATGACCTTGACTGTGTCGACGAGGACTGGCTGGCGTCCTGATCCGGGTTTCTTGCATATTTTCTCATGATTAGACCGGGGTTTTGGGGAGGAAGACACAGAGGTGAAATGCCCTTCTCGTTACACCCCATCAGGGGTCCCTGACGTGCACACGACATCACCCTGAGGGTAACCTTTTTAAAAAAATTGAACAGTAGTTGATTTACAATATTGTGTTAGTTTCAGGCGTACAGCAAAGTGATTCAGTTACATATTTATTCATATATTCTTTTTCAGATTCTCTTTCGTTATAGGTTATTACAGGGTATTGAATATAGTTCCCTGTGCTATACAGTAAATCCTTGTTGTTTATCTATTTCATATATAGTAGTGTGTGTCTGTTAATCCCATACTCGTAATCTATCCCTCCCCTCGCCTTTCCCCTTTGGTAACCATAAGTTTGTTTTCTATGTCTGTGAGTCTGTTCCTGTTTTGTAAACAAGTTCATTTGTATTATTTTTTAGATTCCACATATAAGTGATATCATATGATATCTGTCTTTCTCTGTCTGACTTACTTCACTTAGTATGATAATCTCTAGGTCCATCCATGTTGCTGTAAATGGCATTATTTCATTATTCTATGGCTGAGTAATATTCCATTGTATATATATACCACATCTTCTTTATCCATTCCTCTGTCAATTGACATTCAGGTTGTTTCCATGTCTTGGCTATTGTAAATAGTACAGCTATGAACACTGGGGTGCATGTGTCTTTTTTAATTAGAGTTATCTCCGGATATATGCCCAGGAGTGGGATTGCTGGATCATATGGCAACTCTATTTTTAGCTTTTTAAGGAACCTCCATCCCATTTTCCACAGTAGCTGCACCAACTTACATTCCCACCAACAGTGTAGGAGGGTTCCCTTTTCCCCACACCCTCTCCAGCATTTATTATTTGTAGACTTTTTGATGATGGCCATTCTGACCAGTGTGAGGTGATACCTCATTGTAGTTTTGATTTGCATTTCTCTAATAATTAGCAATGTTGAGCATCTTTTTTTTTTGATATTGAGTTGTATGAGCCGTTTGTATATTTTGGAAATGAAGCCCTTGTTGGTCGCATCATTTGCAAATATTTTCTCCCAGTCTATAGGTTGTCTTTTCATTCTGTTTATACCCTGAGGTCAACCTTGATCACGTGGTTATGATGGGCCACCAGGTTTCCCCACTGTGAGGCTACGCTTGTCCCCTTTTCGTGCTTTGTTCTTTGGAAGCCAGTCACTAAGTCTAGCACCCCTAGACTCGCCTCCAGGAGGGAGGAATAGCTACATGAATTATGTAAACTTCTTCTGCAAGGGAGATTGTTCTCGTCTCCTCCATTTATTTATTTATTAATTCGTTTATTAAGATCAGTATGGACTGATGACATGTTACTGTTAGGTTCTAGTTTATCATCTGATACTGCATTATTCATTTTTTCGCTTTGAGTTTTTTGGCTTTGACATTGGAGCTCTTTCAGGTGGCTCCTGTGAGGGGGCAGGACAATTTTTTAAGCCTTGGAGAAGAAAACTTAAATTGCCTCCCTATACTATATCTTTCAGCAATATCCATTACAGATGGGTCAACAGTGAAGCCATAAAAAAATTAAAACACAAAAGTACTAGAAGAAAATATGGGAGAAACTGTTTATAGGATCAGAGTGGAAAGGCCTTTCTAAGCAAGCACAAAGTCCCCTGAAGTCATAAAAGAAATGTTATGTTTTATTACATAAAAAATAAAATTTCATGGAGGGCAAAAAGGCCCCCAAATCAACAACAAATGTGAGAGAAATATTTGCACATACTTGCAAAAGATTTTTGCCAGACAACAAATATGTAAAGAGTGCCTACAAATCAACAAGAAAAGACCAACTGAAAAAAGATGCAAAGGATTTGAACGGACCATCCCAGAAAAGACCTGAAAGAAATAAAAATGGATTCAAAATCTGTGAAAAGATGTTTGACCTTATAGGGTGAGACATTCACAATAAAGCTACAATGGGATTTCTATCGTTTGGATTGCTAAAAAGCTAAAGTTTTCTTGTATGCTGCATTGTAAGTCATGGGGCACTGGTTCTCAACCAGGAGTGATTTTGACCCCAGAGGATACTCTGCGATGTCTTAAGACATTTTTGATTGTCATGACTAGGGGGAGGAGGCTACGAGGATCTAGCGGGAGGAGGTCAGGGGATGGGGTTCAACACCCGACAATGCACAGGATGCCTGCCCCTCCCCCAGCAAAGAATGCTCCAGCCCAAAACGTCAATAAGGAAGCAAGCTCTTTTGTGTATTACTTGGGAGAACATACATTTTTTAGAGGCAATTTGGTATTATAGCATGTGCCAAAGTTTAAAGTGCAAACATCTTTTTAAAAAATTCTTTTTAATTGAAGTATAGTTGATTTACAATGTCGTGTTCGTTTCAGGTGTACAGCAAAGTGATTCAGTTATGTATATATTCTTTTGCAGATTCTTTTTTTTTTAATTTATTTTACTTATTTATTTTTGGCTGCGTTGGGTCTTCATTGCCGTGCAAAGGCTTTCTCTAGTTGTGGTGCTCAGGCTTCTTCTTGCGGTTGGCTTATCTTACTGCGGAGCACGGGCTCTAGGTGCGCAGGCTTCAGTAGTTGTGGCTCACGGGCTCAGTAGTTGTGGCTCGCCGTCTCTAGAGCACAGGCTCAGTAGTTGTGGTGCACGGGCTTAGCTGCTCTGTGGCTTTTGCGGATTCTTTTTCCTTGTAGGTTATTACAAAATATTGAGTCTAGTTCCCTGTGCTATCCAGTAGGTCCTTGTTGGTTATCTATTGTATACATAGTAGTGTGTATATGGTTTTAAAAAAATATTTATTTATTTGGTTGCATCAGGTCTTAGTTGCAGCAGGCGGACTTCTTAGTTGCAGCAGGCGGACTCCTTAGTTGTGGCTTGCCAACTCCTCAGTTACGGCATGTGAACTCTTAGTTGCGGCACACATGTGGAATCTAGTTTCCTGGCCAGGGATCAAACCCGGGCCCCCTGCATTGGGAATGCAGAGTCTTAACCACTGCACCACCAGGGAAGTCCCTGTAGTGTGTATATGTTAATCACAAACTCATAATTTACCTTTCCCCCCAACCCGGCAAACACCTTTCAACACCACATTTCCAATTCTTGCAATATATCCTCCATGTCTGCAGAGATACGTGTGTGAAGGTACTTGGCACCATATTGTTTGTGGTAACAAACACTGGTAACAACCAAAATTAGCCTCAAGAGAAGACTAATTTATACAAACCGTGGTCAGCAGAAAACAGGATGGTGGTTCCTCAAAAACTTAAACACAGAATCACCATATGACCCAGCAATTCCACTCCTGGGTGCATCCCCATCTGAATCGAAAGCAGAGTCGCAAAGGACTATTTGCACACCCCATGTTCACAGCAGCATTATTCACAACAGCCAAAAGGTGGAAGCAACCCAAGTGTCCGTCGACAGATGATGGGTAAACAAAATGCGGTCCATCCATACGATGAAATATATTATTCAGTCTTGAAAAGGAAGGAAATTCTGACGTGCTCTCCAACATGGATGAACCTTGAAGACATCATAGTGAATGAAAGAAGCCAGACGGAAAAGGACAAAGTGTCTGATTCCACTCACGTGCGGTCCCTAGAGGAGTCAAATCCATAGAGACAGGAAGTAGATGGTGGGGACCAGGGGCTGGGGTGAAGGATGGGACGTCAGTGTTTAAAGGGAACAGAGTTTCAGTTTGGGAGGATGAGAAAGTTCTGGAGGTGGATGGTGGGGATGGTTGTACGACGATGTGAATGTGCTTAATGCCACTGAGCTGTGTACTTTAAAATGGTTAACATGTTAAACTTTATGTTCTACATCTTTTACCACAATTTTTTTTTTTTTAAAAGTGTGCATCCATGCAGTTGACTTCAGTCCTTAACAAGCTGCTTTGGCTGTTGATGGGCAACCATCTCTTAGGACAAACTAAGTGATAAAGGCTGCAATGCTAATGGGTCCCGCGAGAGGGCAGCACATGACCGGGAGACCCGCCTTAACGCTTTGATACACGTTCGCACGTTACTGAAGGTTTCCTTTCTGTTTCCCACCTTTTTTGTTTTGTTTTATTTACCTCTGTATTTCTATCCTTTTTTCCTATTACTGTGCCTCCATAGGCAAACGTCTCAAGTGTTCAACGTGTGTCTTTTTTACATCTATGTGTCATTGAAAATGTATTTTGTTAGGTTGCATGTATAGGTAATATGCCTGGAAAGATGATGCATGAGTGACTGTGTGGCTGTGTGCCAATAAAACTTTATTTATAATAGCCAGGGATGGGCTGTGTATTGGTCAGGGCTCTCCAGAGAAGCAGAACCAATAGGGTATGTGTGTATGTATGTGTGTGTGTGTGTGTGTGTGTGTGTGTGTGTGTATAGACATAGACAGATGTAGAAATAAAGATAATTATTTTAAGGAGTTGTCTCATGCCATGTGGGAGCTGGCAAGTCTGAAATTTGTAGGGTAGGCCAGCATGCTGGAAATTCAGTTATGAGGCAATGTTGCAGCCTTGAGCCTGAAATCTGTAGGCCAGGCAGGCTGGAGACTCAGGCAGGACTTCTGTGTTACAGTTTTGAGGCAGAATTCCTTCTTTCACCAGGAAACCTCAGTGTTTGCAGTTAAGTCCTTCGACTGATTTGACACGGCCCACCCACATCCTGGAGGGCCACGTCCTTCACTTAAAGTCAACTGATGCAAATGTGAATGGCATCTACACAATCCTTGCACAGCAACATTTAGACGAGGGATCACAAAATGTAACCATCCCAGGCTGAATTTGATCCATAGGCCACAGTGTGCCAACACCCATGTCTTAATTTCCTGGGGCTGTTAGAAATGTCACAAATCAGGTGTCTCGAGCCACAGAAATTTGCTGTCTCACAGCTCTAGAGGCTAGAAGTCCAAAATCAAGGTGTCCACAGGGCTGGTTCTTTCTGAGGCCGCATCGAAGAATCTGTTCCACATCCCCCTCCTTGGCTTGTAGACATCTGTCTTCATGTTCACACGGCCTCTCCCTGGGTGCACATCTCTGCCCAAATTTCCCTTTTTTAGAAGGATACCAGGCATATTGGATTAAGGCCCACCCTAATGACCTCATTTTTAGCTTGATCACCTCTGTAAAGGTCCCATCTCCAAGTACCGTCACATTCTGAGGTCCTGGGTTTTAGGACTCCCGTGTACGCATTTGGGGAGGATACAATTTGACTCATAGTACCCTGTTATAAATGTGGATGGTTCTTTCTCCTTACTGTATAATATTCCATTGTATGAACATACCTCACTTTTTTCATCTGTCCTAGTAAGGATGGGCATTCTGGTTGTTTCTATTTTGGGGTTTTTATGAGTGAAGCTGCTATGGCCATTCCTATATGTGCCTTCTGGTGAATAGATGCAGCATTGCTGTTAGGTGTGTACCTACCTGTGTCAACTGATAGTGACAGGATGCTTCCCAGGGGGCTGCCGCAGTCCACACACACACACACACACACACACAGGTGGGTTCCCAGCAACCCTCAGCATCATCCGTCTTTCTCATTTTGCCCCTCAGACAGGTGTAAAGTGATACAGCTGTGCTACTCTGCATTGCTCCTGGGTTGACCACTTCTGCTTCCCTCTGAAAGTCGCCTGTTCACACACGTTGTCCACTTTGCTCTAGGGGTGTCATCTTTTTGTAATGGTTTTGAGGAGCAGGGCCACTATTGCACACCTCCAGGGCAAACATTCCCACTGGGTTGTCTTAGAACTCAATTAGACTAGAGTGAGAATGACTTCCCCTGCAATATGCAATACAGCAGCCCTGGGTAGGAGTTCCTTGTATACTCCAGCTATTGGCCCTGCCATTTCTCCTCCTGTCCCATCATCTCTCTATTCACTCTGTTCCTAGTGTCCTTGACTGGACAGAAATCTTTAATTTTAATGTCATGGAATTCATACATCCTTTGCCTTCTGGCTTGTGTTTCTGAGGCTTTGTTTAAGAAGTTCTTTCTCACCCCCAGGTCCTAAAGTTCTTTTCCTACATGTTCTTCTATCAATGTTCCTGTTTTTTCTTTCACATTTAGGTCTTTAATCTGGGGGGCATCCATCTGCAGGTGACATCAACCAGGGAACCAGTTTGAGTTTTCTCATGGAGCAAGCCAGTTTTCCTCAGTGCTGTTGGTCCAGCCACCCCAGTCTTTTCGTCGTTGGCTTGAGGCATCACCTCTGCAGATATCCGAGGATGCACCTCTGGGCTCTCGTATCTCTCTGATGGGCTCTCATATCTCTCTGATGGGCTCATTTGATTATCTTAAACATCTTGCCCCATTGGATGCCGTTGGTGAGGTGTGGACACTTACTCTATTTGACAGTTGGGGAAACTGAGGCTCGGGGAAGGGAAGAGAACTCCCAAAGTCATACTGTGGGAGGATGAGGGTAGAGTCAGGACCGGAAGCTGGGGCAGGTTGAGTGTTTTCGTTGGTTCTGTTTATATCCGTTAGTGTAAAGCAGGGGGTCGCAAGTTTTTTCTATAAAGGGGTAGATAATCAATATTTTTAGTTTTGTGGGCCAGTCAGCCTCTGTCATGACTATGCAACACTGCAGTTCCAGCATAAAAGCAGCCATAGATGACATGTAACTAAATGGGATGGCTGTGTGCCAATAAAACTTTATTTCTAAAAACAAGTGGTGGGCCGGACTTGGCCCCTGGGCTGTAGTCTGCTGACCACTGGCCTAAGTGTTTAGCAAACCCTGCTGGGTGTCCAGCTCTGTTCTGGGCACTGGAGATACAGCAGTGACCAAGACAGATGTGCATAAGCACGGAAATGAATAACTTCTAACAATGAGGAGGCTACGAAACAAAAAGCAGGATGACAGGTGGGTGGCGAGTGGGAGGGGAGAAGGGAGGGAAGGCCTCATAAAGAAAGTGTCCTGAAAGATGAGAAGCCAGCCTTGAAGAAATTGGGGAAAGATGTCCCTGGCCAAGAGCACAACCCATGCAAAGGCCCTGGGGCAGGACTGGGCCTGGAGTGTTGGAGGAACAGCGAGGAGGCCCGTGTGGCTGGAACAGAGTGAGTGATGGGGAGAGAGGGAGGAGGGGAGAGCAGGGAGGGGACGGGGCAGGTCGTGCAGGGCCTTGTGGGCTGTGGGGAGGACAGTAGGATTTTATTCTTAGGGTGATGGGAACCATGGAGAAATCGAGGGCCTTTTTACAGATGGGATAGGGTAGGGGCAGGAGTGAAATCCAGGAAACCAGAAAGGAGTTGCAGCAGCCCCCGTTGGGCAAATGGCTTCACCTTCCAGATTCTCAGTTTCCCCATCTGTAAAATGGCACCCATGAAACCCACTTACTGCACAGCAAAGCCAGAGCCCACGGTATGTTCACACGCGCAGGTCTTGGAGTTGGATGAAGATCCGAGGTCTAACTTGAGCTGCTAGAAACCACCTAGGCCTGGTCAGTGCCCCCCACACAGTAGGCCCGCAGGGATGCTACAGGGTGTGAGTGGAGGAAACTGGGTAAATGCCCAATTTCAGGAAGATAGAGGCGCGGAATGGGGGTGCAGAGCAGAGGGAGAAGGGTTGAAGCCGTGCCCTGCTTGGCAAGTCCTCGGGGGTAGAACCCCTCCTGTCCTCTCCCATTTCACTCTCCCTGGGTCTGTGCCAGTCACGGGGTGGGGGGTTCCCCAGAACTTCCTAGTAGATTCAGTTACTATGATGGGTGTGGTTCCTGAAAAGGCTGGGGACTGGTGGTAGGGATGGGAGGGAGTGGATCATGGGGTAAGCCAGCACGGGGACCACCCTGTGGGACGGCCTGGGCCATATAAGGAGCCTCTACTGCCCCCTCCCTGCCTCCGGGGACATCAGACACCTGCAAGGGGCAGCGGGCAGCCAGCCCGGGAGTTGGGAGGAGTGGGAATTCCAGCCTGTCCCTCATCCAGTCCAGTTACTGCTGCCAGCCGAGGCCCTGACCTTTCTCCCAGATCCCGGAGCTGAGTAATCGTTACCGGAAAAATAAGTCAGGCAGCTGAGTGGCTGCAGCGCATCCTCCTGGGGTTGGGGTCACTCTGGGTCCCCAGTCTGGTTGCTGGAGACCAGGGTACCACGGCCATGATGTGTACCGGGTCAAGGTTCCTCCTCCCCTCCCCCCTGCACTCTCTACCCCCTACTGTGCCCACACTGCCCCCAGCACATGTTCCCCACCGCCCCGAAGTGACACTGCCCACCCCTCTCACAGCTCCCTGCAAGGTCTGACAAGTGGGTGCAGAAAAAGGCCCAGGCATCCCTGGCTGCCCCAAGCATTCTCGAACCTTGGTCCCGCAGACACCTGGATCCAGGAGGAGCAGGGCAGCAACTTGGCTGGGAGTCTTGGACATCAAAGGGAGCTGGATTTGAACTTCAGCTCTGTCATTTCTTTGCAGGGTGACCTTGAGCGGGTGAGCTTGAGCAGTTGACCCTCCCTTTCTGAGCCTCAGTTTCCACCTCCGGGAAATGGGAACAATAAAACAGCCCTTCCTGGTTTTGTGAGGCTCCCGAGGGATGCCCATGTGAACATCCCAGACAGAGCATGGTCCTGAGCGGCTATACAGTACACACGAAGAGCTCCCCAAATGTATGCAGGGTGCTTCCCGGGTGCCGGGTCCCTGTGGAGCTGGAATTCCAGGGAGAGAGACAGACCACAAAGGAAGAAGAACAGCGTTGAGGGACACTGAGTGCCATAAGGAAACAGAATGATCGTTAGACTTTACTATTGTTTCAACTGGCATTGTTGATAGCCAATGGATGGCGTGGATAGCCCATGTTCCACACAAGGCCTCCCAAGGCCTGGGATTATTTAGTGCCAACTGTGTACCATGCTCCAATCGCGGCTTAACCCTGCAAAATCCATTTCCCAGAAGAGAGTGTGAGGTCTCGGGTTTGTCCAAGGTCACGAGCCAGTTGTGCAGGCAGGGCCTGGGAGCGGACCTGCTGGGCGGCACACTTCCTGGACCTGCCTCCCCTCCTTGGGCAGAGTTGGCATCCTCCCAACTGCACCGGCCCCACCAGCCCTGAGCTTCCCCCAGCAGGGGTCCAGGAGGGCTGGACTGGGGAGGGGTGTGGCCAGGGCAGACACTGGGGCAGGGCAAAGAGGGGGCAGGGTGCTGCCACTGACCCCCAGGGCTGCCTGGGAAACGCCAACGCCTAATCCTGGCTCCAGAGGACACGTTGTACTAGAGATTATATAAACCAACCTCTCCATTCGTTGGCTTAATTCTTTCAGGCTTTTCCCCTCATCTGTCATTCTTTAATCGCCCTGTTAACGGAGCTCCCGGTCAGGCCTCTCTCTGCAGCCCGAACCCCAGCCACTCCCGTCTCTCTCTGTGAAGATCCAAGTGGGGGCCTCTGCCACCCCCCAAGGCCAGGTCGAGGTGGTGGAAGGGGTGCCGGGAGGAGGGGTGGGCATAGCGGATGCAGCGTGTCTGAGAGACGGGAGCATAGGGCCCAGAAGGGCACCCAAGTCAGGCTCTGACCCCACTCTCAGTTTCCTCCTCCAGAAAGTAGGGGGCCCGATCTCCAGGTTGCGGAGAAGGCCACGAAAGGAGCGAGCACATAGTAGGTGGTCAGTTAACGCGGGCCGGTCACCATTCTGATGAACCAAGAGGTGGGATGCCCAACCCCACCATGGGGCAGTGGGTACAGGACAGCCCGGGACTGGCCCTGGGACCCCATCCCCATGACCCTGGTGACCCTCGCCAAGACTCGGTGCGTCCCTCTGTGAAGTGGGCAGGCCACCTCCCCTTAGCTAAGCCTGTCAAGAGAGTAAATCCTGAGAGTTCTCATCATAAGGAAAATTGTTTTTTCTATTTCTTTAATTTTGTATCTACATGGAAAGATGGATAAATGTATGGTGGTCATCTGAAAAATTAAAATAATTAAAAAGCCTCTTATCCTTGAGAAAAAAGAAAGTTAGAACCTAAAAATAAGTAAATAAATACATACATAAGCCAGGCCCATTGCACAGATGGCAAACTGAGGCTGGGTTCCCCTGTGCGTCCGGGACAGGGCTGGGAGTTGGCGCCCAGTGGAGGGGAGGCTAAGATGAAGAACTGAGCTGAGGGCATCAGTCCCCATGGCCCGATTCCAAGTCATGGCCACCCCTGCTCTGAACCTCTGTTTCCCTCCTCCAACAGATGGGCCTGGTCGGTGGCGATGTCAGGGTGCCCGCCCTCCCCACCCTGCCACTCTGCCCCTTTCCCTAACCCAGCAGCACAGCCGGAAATCACAGTGCCAACGACTCTCTCCCTCTGTAACCGACTTCCTGTGGTTATGGCCCACCTTGGATGCCAGCCGCCCTCTCCCCACCGCGCCCCCACCCCGGGCCACAGAGCCAGGGAGTCCAGTCCTTATCCGAGGCTCCCACTCCCAGGAAGCCAACCCCCTCAAGTGGTATGTCTACCTGAGTGACCGTGGCTGCCAGGGGCCATCACCAGGCTCCTTCTGCTGCTCGCCTGGGAAATCGCTTACTGGCTGCCTCCTAACCCACAGCTGGAGGTCAGAGGGCAAAGGACAAAGGCCAAGGAGCTCCCTTTTCAGATCTAGAGGAGCAGGAGTTGCCTCCTGATTTCTGGAAGGGAAAGAAACCTCCCATTTGGCAGGACTTTTCTGAGGTGCTGGCAGGATGAGGGAGGGAGCCCCCATGGTGGGAAGAGGAGACCCCAGCCCTGCTCAAGGGACATGAGGGGGCATCTGTGGGGACACTCCTACAGCCAGCAGGGCAGCCTGCAAATAATGGCAACCACGGCCATCATATGACTGTGCCCATTTTACAGATGGGCAAACTGAGGCAAAGATGCCTCCTGCCTGAGGCCACGCCATCTGTGAACAGCAATGCGAGGGTCTGAGCCTCCAAAGGCCTCACTGCTGGGGCCTGCCGGGTGGGGGTGAGGGGAGGAGGTCTCCTGGGCTCTCTGGGGCTGGAAATCGCAGTGCCACTCCCGCTCCCATTGTTGCACGGAACTGGATGGTCTCTTCCCTGCAGTGGCCCCTGCCAGGCACGTCAGTGAGTCCCTCTGGGACAGATGGGGAAAATGAGGCCCAGAAACTGGAAGCAACTTGTCCTGAGTTCCCACGCGACAGTGGGAGATGCCTAAGCTGGGCAGTACTGGGGGCCAGGTGGGCAGTGTCCCCACACCTGCCCTGGATGGCTCAGCAACTCCCACCCCGTGAGATCCGGCCTCAGTTTCTCCAACTGAAGGAGAGATGCCAGAGGGACACCAGCAGGACCTCGGAGGCTGGGCCCGGGGCCGGCGTGTGTGGGCAGGTTTCGGAGTTCCAGGCGGTGCCCGAGCCTACACCCAGGTGCCCGCGCCAGGCCCTCCGGCAAAGGCTCTGGGTGGAGGCCTTCCGATCGCCTCCGTGGAGGGCTGGGCTTGACTCTGGCCGCCACATTCCATGGTCTTCTCGCTGTCCCCAAACATGGCAAGCTGCCCCTCCAAGTCACCGGGCAAGCATGTGGCAAAAGCAGGATTCCAACCCAGCTCAGCCCAACTCCAGAGCCAAGGCGTCTGGAGAATTTCAAAGCGTTCAGGGATTCAGCTTGCCGGCCAGCCAGGAGTCCCCCTGCCCACAGGCAAGGGCTCACATCTTCCGGAGCCACATTTTCCCTGTCTCGTCCGGAAGGGTCATCATTCACCTGCTCTTTGCTCTGCTCCACTTTCAAGGGCGTGAAATGTGTCCAGAGGGGGAGAAATTCAGGGTAAATTTCCTGTTCCCCGGGTCTCCAAACCCAGGAAGTGCTACCAGGTGTCTAGCCCCAGTCCCTCTTGCTGCTTTGCTTCCCTTCCCTGTTGTTTGGAGGGCTGCAGAGATGAGCTCAGAGAAGCCGGGGGCGGCGGGGGTGTGTGTGCTGCACCCTGAGCAGGTCGACAGCAGCACCTCCCACGTTCTGGGAGGGTTGGGGTGAAGGGCTAGGGAGGGCCCAGGTCGGCAGAAACAGGGGTGCAAGTCTGAGGTGACCTGGGAACTTGTATGTCACAGAGTCCTGAACTTGTATGGGAACTTGTATGGGGCCACAGAGTCCTGAAACGGACCTGCTCTTCTCTGGGCCTCAATTTCCCCATCTGTAAAGTGGGGGCAATAGTACTACACCCCCTCATAGGGCGGATTTGAGAATCCCTGCATTGAGTGTGTAAAAGATTTAGCACAGGGTCGGGCCCCCAGCAGGCACTGGTTGATATCGGCTATTGATACCAGTGAGCGAGTCTGTCTACACTGCAGGCAGCGGTGCTACCCAAAGTATTTAACGAGTAGCAGAGCCCAGGCTGACTAATAAGAATAGATTTCAGCTATGGACGCCGGGAACCGACCTCTGGATAGGTGAAGAGAAGGCTCTTTGTCCCAGGGAAGCGACCATGGTGGGGGGCGGGGGGTGAGCTGGACCACAGGCCCGCAAATTGTGCGTTCTTGTGGAGCCCAGGACAGCCTGGGGAAGTAGGCACAGTGGTCACAGGGCAGAGGACAGAGAGCCCAGGACAGGACCAGGGCAGTGAGGAGGCGGAGGGAGCCTGAGCTGGTCTCGGGCTCAGTGTGTGATTGTGGGTAGGTGCCTCGGTTTGCACTCCTGTGAAATGGGTTGAGGAGAAATGGGCCCATCGATGGGGGATGTGTGTACCAGATGGAGTCACATGTAGAAGAGGCATGGGAGGTACCTGGCACAGGGTAGGTGCTCGATAAACCTGTCGTGCTTTTGTTGTCCATGCCTCCCGTAGCTGTCAGAAGGATCAGTGAAGTCCACCCTGTAAGGGCCTGGGCTGCGGCCGCAGGCAAATACATGCTTGTTGGGTAAATCGTGACGTTCAGGCAGCCTCTTTCTCGCACACAATGTTTTTCAGTTTCCAAAACGCCTAGACCTCTCCTGCAGAGATTCTACCCCCGCGGACCCTGTGGGTATTTAGGGTCACATCATTCTCTGTGGGGCTGTCCTTGGCACTGTGGGCGATGGGCAGCCTCCCTCTCCCCCGACCCGTCATGACAACCACAAATGTCTTCAGACATGGTCCAGTATCCCCTGGGGGGCAGAACCGCCCCCTTGAGAACCTCCATGGCTTCATTAGCACCCTCACGTTCAGAGGTCTCCTTTAGCAGAAGAGAGAATTCAGGCTCAGAGAGGGCGCACAGCAAGTCAGGGTGGAGCCAGCCCCTGCTGCTGCCCCAGGCGCCCGCGCTGCGCAGGACTCTGGTCCCACCTGGGGAGAGGTGGGCAGTCAACGCCGCCGGCCATGCCAGGGTTCCAGGAACTGGCAGAAGGAGCCCAAGACATGCCACAGTTGCAAAATCTAAGGGCGGCATGCCGGCATGCCTGGGCAGTGCCACTGCCTCGGCCCCGTGGGTACCGCCAGGAAAGAAAAAGCAACTCAGAACTGGGCACCAGCACAAACGGTGGAAACCGAGGCATTGGGATGCGGCGGTGGGGGAGGGGCGGGGAGAAGAAGGACCCAATCAGAGACTGGGCCTTGCTGTGTGGTCTATCAGGACACAGCTGGGTACGTGCTGACCAATGAGAATGCCACAAAGAGTCAGGCCCCATCTCCAAGCGAAGCCCATTGGCCCAATGAAGGGGTGTGGGGTGGGTCCATTTGGTCCCCCAAATCTAGCACTCTGGGTCCCTTACAGACATCCTTTTGCTGGTGCTTCTTAATTTGGGGACCTCAGGGTTGGTTTGAGGGAGCTCCTTGCTCAGATATGTGCCCCAGGGCTGTTATCACCTTATCAAAGCTAGAATTATACCTAAAAGTTCAGTAAGTCATTCACTAAACACTTATTGATCAATTGCCACGTGCTGGGCAGTGAGCAGGTGAAGATGAGCAAGGCAGATGCGGAGGAAAAGCCAGACTGAAGGAGAGGAGTCTGGGAAGAGGAACAGCTCGTGCAAAGGCCCTGGGGCAGGACCGGGCCTGGCATATTGGAGGAACAGCCGGGAGGTCCATGTGTCTGGAGCAGAGTGAGTGAGGGGGAGAGAGGGAGGAGGGGAAAGCAGGGCAGGGAGGGGTCGGAGCAGGTCGTGCAGGGCCTTGTGGACCGCGGGGAGGACTTTAGTCATCCTGAGGGCAACGGAGCCCTGGAGGTCTTTAGACAGTGGGATAATGTGTTGGGCCACCGAAGGACTGGGATTTGGGGTACGGTCCTTCCTTTCTCTGGGCCATAATCTCCTCATTCATCAAATTGGGGAGTGATAATACCTACCGAGGGAGCTGATGTGACGGTAAAGGAAGGTCCCAGCAAGGTAGCTGGTACATGGTGGGTACACAGCCTTCACCTGATCCAGCCCAGCCCCCATTACCACCCACCTGAACCAGCACATCCCCTCATCCCGGTTTCCAGCTCCCACCCGTGCCCTCAGTCTGTCCTCCGGGCAGTAGCCAGGGGGCCCCTGTGAGCACCTGAGTCAGGCCCTGCCCCTCCTCTGCCCACAGCCCTCCAGGGCTCCCACCTCCCTCCCAGTAAAGATCCAAGTCCTCCTGGGACACACAAGGCCCTGCACGACCTGCCCTGTCCCCTCCCGGCCCTCCCCTCCTCCCTCTCCCCCCCCTCGCTCAAAACGTCTCCCTCCACATCTGGCTCCCTATCTGTCTCCCCCACTGCACCATCAGCTCCACGAGGGCAGGAATTTTGCCTTTTTTGTTCCCTATGGCAACCTCAGTGCCCAGAACAGTGCCTGGCACAAGAAGGTGCTCTATAAATGTTAACGGGTGAATTAATGAAAGAAGACTTTAATTATCTTTACCCGCCCCTCCCTGAACTGTTCCAAGCTCAGCCCCTGTCCATCCCCTCCAGCCCACCCCTTCCCCACCACCCCCAGCCCTGGGGGCGCCCCCGGGGTTCGCTGGGCCGAGAGAGGGAACAGCAGGTGTGGTGAGAAGTACCAGGCAGGGGCCCCCCAGCGCTCCAGAGTCTGGACAGGGCCCCCCATGCGCTGGCAGCAGGGCAGCCCCCTCCAATGGCCGTCAGCCACTTCCGCTGTCCGCAAGATTTGCTTTTTGAATTAGAGGAGGGGGAGTAATCGGGGCGGACCGTGTTTGTGTTTGTGGGAAGGCTTCGTGGCCTGGCGGCCTGGCGCGGCCTTGCTAGGCGGCTGGCTGGGACTCAGTTCTGGCCCGATTCCCGGGAGGGAACCGAGGAAACGGGTCCATGTGGGTGTGTGCAGACGTGTGTAGGGGTCTCGACCCCCCATCCGGCCCAGAAGCCCAGCTTGGCTCATCTTGGGGGGCGCCGAGGCCTGGGCAAGCCCTCCGCTCCTGTATTTGGGCCCAGGGTCCCTGCCCCACAGCTCCAGAATCTCTGCCAGCCAAACCCTGGTGCTGAGGTTTTCGATGATGAACAGATGGTCTCAGGACTGGCGGGGAGTGGGGTGCTGGGCTGAGCCTTGGAGGGGCACCGCAGCCCCCCTGGAGGCATCAGCGGTGCAGGGAGTGCCTCTGCGTCCGGGGTTTGGGGGGTGCCATCCTCGGAGGGTCCCCCGGTTTGGCCACGTCATGGTTGGCAGAAGACAGCCTTGTGGGGAGGGCGGAGGCCTGGGCCCACTGCCATGTCAAATTCCTCCGGGCAGCCGTTGGGGGGTGGGGGGAGGGAGAGGTTTTTTTGTTTTTTGTTTTTTTTCCAACAGAATCCAAAGGAGGAGAGAGAGCTTTTGGCAGGAGGAAGGCGTTGGAGCTAAGCCTGGGCCCGGCTCACTCTGAATCACGCTCCTGGCCTTGCGCTCGGCAGCTGGAGGGGGCTGGCGGGAAGGGACAATGGCACTTATCCTCTGCCTGCACCACCTTCTCAGAAAAGGGGGTGGCCTCCTCGAAGGACAGCAGACCTGGCCTTCCTTCAACCAACCCCCAACCCCGGCTGCTGTCCCATCTCCCACTAACTGCTCAACGGGCTTTGCTGCTTCCACACCTTTACTTAGGCCGTTCCTTCTGCCTGGTTGCCCTTCCCATCCATCTCAGGGTCTCCCCAGGCCACCTCGGATCTGGTCTTCCATCCCCCTGGGCCTAGAGGCCTGAGGTTGGAGCCTGAGGCCAAAAAAAAATTTTTTTAAATCAGTAATACCAATCCTGACTTTATTTACACGTGACATTTTGTTTGTCACAGATTTTCAGCAGATGCTTTAACAGATTAGTTGTCTTGATGACTGAGCTTTTGGTGCCCCCTTAAATATTGCACCCCTCTATAAGTGCCTCTACTGGTCTCACCCACGTTTCAGCCCTGGGGATCTAGTTTGTGCCAGGCTGAAACCAAGGCCTGGGGATGGAGACAAGGCAAAGAATACAAAGGTCAGGCGTCTGGCCCCCATCACTGGAGACACACACTGAACAGGAGAGAGCTAGCGATAACGGAAAAGCGCCAGCACTGAGAGGCCCACTGGTCACTCAGTTTACCCGCCGTGTGACCGTGGGTAAGTCATTTCCTTCCCTGGGCCTGAATGAGGCCTCTTCTATCACACAATCTAATAAGGGTTTTCCTGCCGACCCCGAGGGCTGTTTGTGCATGAAATGGCATAATAGCCGGAGATGGCTGCCTACACAATGTAAGCTGTTATTAGGGCTTCAGGGCCACCCTTGGGCCTCAGTTTCCTCATCTATAAAATGGGCATAATGTTACCTGCTATGGCTAACCTCCCAGGGCCCTGGAGGATTCAAAGGGGAATAATGATGCTTTGCAGAGGGACCTTGTGAAGGCTGAGAAAGTGGGGACAATCGCTTCTGTTGGGAAGTCTGGACCCCTCTCCCCTCCATTAGAATAACACCTCCTGCAGAAACACTGAAAAGGCGTACTGGCTATGTGACCTTGGGCAACTCCCTCAACCTCTCTGGGCCTCAGCATCCTCATCTATACCATGGGAGTGATGACAGTACCTTCCACTCGGAGCTGTAACAATGAGTTAATGCAGAGATCAGCAAACCACATCCCAGGGCCTAGATTTTTCTGTTCAGCCATCTAGCTAAGAATGTTTAAATGGTTGAAAGAAATCATAAAGAATAGTATTTTGTGACAATTATGTGAAATTCTCATTTTGGTGTTTGTCAGTAAAGTTTTATTGGCACCCAGCTATGCCCATCCGTTGACACGTTGTCCAACGCAGCTTTTGAGCTACAAGGGCAGAACTGAGTGGGTGCAACAGAGACCCTCTGGCCCGCAAGGCTGAAAAGAGTCATTCTCTGGCTCTCTGCTGAAAAAGTTTGCAAGCCCTGGCTTCCTTTGAACTTCAGTGGGCACAAAATGAGCTTGGTCCAGGTGTGTCCACTACTGTTATTAAATCTGGGCTATTTTTCCCCTGTCGATGTCTAATCTCCAGCTTTTTCCCCACACCACTGAGGATTCTTGAAAGTCTGCCTTACTCCCCCATCCTGTGCCATCTCCTCCACAATCCCCTGCGGCTGGGCACTTAGGTTGTTCCTATTTGCTGAGGCAGAGCTGCAGTGGACAGCCTCGTGTCTCAAGCTAGTTTGCTTTTATGCAACAAACGCCCTCCATCATACACTGGGTGCTAGGTCCTGTTCTAGGCACTTGGCAAATATCGACTTATTTCATCCTTGGTATGACTACTGTGTTCCCCTCCCCCATTTTACAGATGGGCAAACTGAGGCTCAGCAAATTGAGGTGACTTGCCCAGGGTCACACTGCTGGGATTTGAACCCAGGCTGGGTGACTCCTGTCTGTGCCTTGGGCCGCTCTCCTCGTTCCTTGAGGTAGAGACCCAGAAGCCCAGTCCTTGCAGCAGAGGGAGACAAGGATTCAAAGACTCCATTGGTTCACTGGCAAACTGTCCTCACTGGATATATTTGAAGATCACTTAGGGCCAACGTGGCGTTTGATGCTTGAGCCCCACCTAAGGCCTCCCGAAGGCAGGCCCTGGACTCTGAGATTAGCCAGGAGAACTGGCCATTTCTTCCAGGACAGGGAAGTGACAAGCCTTGGGTAGAATCCAGGTGTGGATTTGGGGGTCCCGCCCCAAACCAGTAGCTGCTTTTCCCTTGGGCCTGAGAAGGGGGGCAGGGCCAGCAGGGCTCTGCAGAATCCAGCAAGCTTTGGGTTTATCCCTCACCTTCCCCGCTCCCCCACCCCTGCTGCCATCTGATTGGCACGCTCCCCATCACTCACCAGGTCTGCAATGATGCATCTGCTCCTGTGTTTGTTCAGTCTTGGCCACCGGATGTGGGGCAACTGAAATTCCCCATCCCTTTGGAGGGCGTGTCAGATGGTGCAACCACTTTGGAAAATAGTTTGGCAGGTTCTTAAAAAGTTAAACACACACCTACCACCGTGGGATCCAGCTTCTACTCCTAAGTCTTTTGTCTAAGAGAAATGAAAGCCTATGGCCATGAAAGAGTTTGACATAAATGCACTTAGCATACGACTCATTCCACTGCCAGACATTTACCACCACGAGGAACAAAAGCAAATGTTCATAGGAAGGCTTGTGCACGGAGGTTCATAGCAGCTTTATTTGTAATAGTCCGGAACTGAAAACAACTCAGATGTCCCTCAGCAGGTGAACGGATACAAAGTTGACACATCCAGACAAGGGAATACTAGCCAGTGACAAAAAGTCATAAGCTATTGGTACATGGAACAATGTGGATGAGCTGCAAAATAATTATGCTGAGTGAAAGAAGCCAGACACAAAAGAATGTTATTGACACTTGACCACGCCCATTGGTTTACTTACTGTCTGTGTCTGCTTTTGTGCTAGAGACAGAGCTGAGTAGTCAGTGACTTTGGGTAGTCAGTAAGTCAGTCTCTGGGCCTCAGTTCCCACATCTGTAAAAATGGGGCTAAGCATATCACCTACGCACAGGTGTGGGTATCTGTGTGGCTTTCTTCATGTTCTTATGTAAATGTTGGACGCGTGTCTTTATCATTCAGCGATTTGGGTTTTCTTGTTTTTTCCTCTGCATAATAACGGATCTTGGAGATTAGCTCATATCAGTGCTGTGGCTGAGGAACGCTGGTGTGTGTGTGTGATTCTTTTAAATATACATTTAACGTATACACATATTATATAATGTACAAATATAAATTATATGATATTTAATAATTATACATGTGTTCATAATATATACTACATAATACATGTTGAGTACACATAAATTTTGTGATTCATTTTTATACGTATATAAAGACTGAAGATACACACACATACGATTCTTTTTAAAAATGGGATTTTAAACAGGCGTTGTCCCTCTGAGACTTTCACTTATTCAACAAATATGTATTGAGCATCTACTATGTACCAGGCACTGTTCTCAGTGCCAGGGACACAGCTGTGAACCATACAGACAGCCTCCCCTCCCCTGACACGGAGCTGACAGTGTTCCCAGAACAGCCTAATTTTGAGTTCGTGATTTAGCTGTTTATTTGGGATTTAGATGCTGGCATGAGTTTAATCCCAGTCTGACTCACGACTTGCACTTATCATTGTTCCATTTATTAGTAAATTTAAATGTTTGCTAATAGAATAAATACCCAAATCCTCAAAATAAATACCACCAGGGTAAACAGAACTTTCACAATAACTCACACCTCAAAGTGCTTCTTCCCCATCCTACTTTCTGGGCTCCTCTCCCCAAAGTTAACCATACTCCTGAATCCTCTCTTTTCTTGAAAATAATTGTATCTCGAATATACATTTCCCCAAAATGTCGTCTCATTTTAGTTACTCTGAATTCATAAAGAGGGACTCGTGCCGCCTCTACTATTTGGGAATTTTTTGTTCCACTCCAGGTAGCGTTGCTAAGTCTATCCTTACTGTTCGCCTGTGGCTGAGAACACCACTGTGGCTGCTGATTAACATGCCACTGGATGAATTTCCCACAATGCACTTCTCCATTCTCTCAGCAATGAGCACAATTGGGTTGTTTCTGGGTGCCCGCCTTCTTCACAGTGCAGTAATGATGATTTTGTGGCATGTTTCCTGGGGCAAAAAGCCAGGGTTTCTTGTGGATATGTATCTGGGCGAGGAAAGGCTATGTTATGTGGCACACGAATGTTCAGTGCTGTCATTAATATCAGTCTGTTTTCCAAAGTGGTTGCAGTGTGGAAGAGCCCTGTGTACCCACAGCCTCTCCATCATTTGGTATTGTTGGACGTTTTCAATTTGGGGCAATGATAACAGGGCCTTGATGTGGCTTTGTCATGCATTTCCTTGATCCTTAAAGAGGTTGGACATCTCTTCATGCACTTCTTGGTCACCCATGTTTCATTGTTTGCGTGCTTTTTGCACACTTTCTCTTGGGGTAGCTGCCTTTTTCATACTGAAACTTCTTTTTTTTTAATTTATTTTTATTTATTTATTTATGGCTGTGTTGGGTCTTCGTTTCTGTGCGAGGGCTTTCTCTAGTTGCGGCGAGCGGGGGCCATTCTTCATCGCGGTGCGCGGGCCTCTCACTGTCACGGCCTCTCTTGTTGCGGAGCACAAGCTCCAGACGCGCAGGCTCAGCACTTGTGGCTCACAGGCCCAGTTGCTCCGCAGCATGTGGGATCTTCCCGGACCAGGGCTCGAACCTGTGTCCCCTGCATTGGCAGGCAGATTCCCAACCACTGCGCCACCAAGGGAAGCCCTGAAACTTCTTTTTAAAGGATTGTATCATCCCATCAGAAGGCTATACCATTATTTATAGCATGCATTCTCAGCAGGGACAAAAATAAGTCCTGGGGGGGGGTGGAAAAAAACCTTACTCTTTTAATGTACAAAACGCAGATATACATTCAGTATATAAACAAATATTCAGTATATCTGGGTATTAACATTTCATAAGGGGTGATTAGGAAAGCAATGTCTAAAACAAGTCGGGGGGATAATGAAAAAAAGGCTGAGAAACACTGATTTATAGCAATTGTCACAAGTCTATGGCGACGAGGGGCATACATACTTTTTCCCAAGTTCAGGATAGACTCCTGGAAATTGGACCATAAGGTTTGAACTTGGCTTAGGCCTCTGCCATGCCTGCCAAACTGCCTTCCCAGTTCATATGCACATTTACCTCCAGGCAATTTAGGAAAATGCCTGTCTTACCACATCCTCACCAGCACTGGGTTTTATCAACTTAGAAATCTTTACTGATTTTGATGGGTGCCAAAGCATGGTAGGTTCTCATTGTTCATTATCCTTTCTTTGGTCTATGTAAGCCTGGACATTTTTTATGTGCTTACTAATCAGTCTGTCTTTTGGGAATGTTCTAGGGTGGAAGAAATGTAAGCCAACACATCTGGAAGAAAGGGGATCTTTTATATACAGTGGCAGTAACTTAGCAGAGTTGTGTCCTATAGTTATACAGAAAGCAGAACTTGTAAGTGATGAACTTGGATATTTAGCAGAGGGGACTTTCCAAGTCAAGTGTCGAAGGTGCAGCCCCGTTTCTTCTCGCTGCTTATAGCAAAATGTGAGAGGAAAGAGATAGATAGAGGGAAGAACTGTTAAGCAAAAAGGAACCAGGACTTGGTAATTTGGGAGATTCTCGCAAAAGAAGCCAAAATCAGGAGATGCACTGTCAGGAAAGTGTCCTCCGGACCATCAGTCATCACTTACCGACTGGGTAAAATTGGGCAAGAGTCTAAACCAATCTGAGCCTCAGTTTCCTCATCTGTGAAATGGGGATACAAAGGTAATAGCAATCAACTACGTGCCAATAAAAATTAAAAAAAAAAAAAGGTAATAGCACCACCCACCTCATGGGGCTGCTATGAGGGTAAATGCATAGCCTCGTGTAAAGCATTTAACTCTATGCCTGCAGGCCCAGGGGTGGCCTTGTGGGGAAAATGATGGGTGGGGGACGGCTTCTGTGCCCCTACTACTGCCATCTGGACCCGAATCCCTGCCTGGCTGACATCAGTCCACCCCCGCTCCTCACCTCTTCTCCCAGGTACCTAATTCCCTGAGGTAGGGGAGGAGCTGAGGGTTCAAGCTGGGGATTAACAGAGGCAGATTAGAGTCGAGCTGAGAGCAGGGGGTCTCTATCCTCTTGACCCTTTCTTCTCCGGAGCCAGAGCCGGTGTATCCACCCTGGCTCCTTTTGGCTTCAGGTTTGTGAGAGGGGAGGCCACCTCCAGAACCTCACCCCCTCACCTGCAAAGCACCCTGGAAGAGCCGTTAGGATTGGGACACTTGGGCTTCTGACGTGCTGGTTGAGGAGCTCCCCCTCTCTGGGCCTCACTTTTCTCTTCTTAAAAATGGGGAAAGGAATGTACAGATGAAGCCGGAAAACGCTCCCTGGACGCCTGAGATATTGGCTACATACTGAACACCTACTATGTAGGCAGAGCTGCTGTTAACCACCGTTTGCCTGAGATTTTCCGGCCCCCGGGGTGCCCAACAACGCACAGAATTAACTTCCAGAAGACCCCAGAGTCAGCCATGGCTCCAGAAGGGCGGGCCAGGGCCTGATTCTGTTCCCGGGGTGCTGCCTGCCCCCGCCCGAAACCCTGGCGTCCTCCCTGGGGAAGCTGAGAACCACCTCCCCAAAGGGGTCCCTTAATACTGGAGCCCCAGTTGGGGGGAAGTGAGGTCGCAGGCAGGGGGAAACCCAGACAGAAGGACGGCAGCAGAACCTCCTCCACCCCACCAGGTCGCGGCAAGCCCCCCTCCCGTCGTCCCCCAGTTGCGCCAGACGCAGAGCCTGAGAGGGGGCGGGGAGAAGGGGGCGGTGCCTACTCTGCGGCTGCCGGGGGAGGGGGGACTGCGGGAGAGCGCGTGGTGGGGGGCGGGGGCGCTGCGGCACTGCTTCCCAGCCCGCAGCAGCCAGCGCAGCAGGGGCGGGGGCGCTGACCCTCCACGGCCCGGCCCCTCCCCCCGCTGCGGAGGCTTCTCCCTTAATCTCGACCCGGGGAGGGGGCGCCCGCTCCCCCCCACACCTA
>NW_020172691.1:384306-384982 GCF_003031525.2 Neophocaena asiaeorientalis asiaeorientalis
CCGCCTGGAGCCCCTGCTGGCCCCCAGGGAACCCCTGCCCCCAAGGTCTGTCACCCTCAGTGTCCTAGTCTCTGTCTGTGTCCCCATCTGTCCCGTCTCCCCGCTGTGCGTGTTTGTGTCTGTGTATCCGGGACACCTGCACTCAGGGGCAAGGGTGGCTGCTGCGATGGCCTGGGGGAGGGGTCCTGGGGGGGTCGGCGTGTGGCTCAGTCCGCGGTCTGAAATGTCTTTCTACGATTGTCAATCTGTGTGCTTGTCTGAGTGACACCCTGCTGGCTGTGAGTCTGTGTATGTGACAGCGTGGAGGCTGTGGGTGTCTGGGTGACACCCCAAAGGCTGTGAGCATGTGGGTCCCCGTGTGTCTGTCTGGGTGACACCGCAGGTTGTGAGTGTGAGTCTGTTCGTGGCTTCCTGCAGGAGGTGTGCGTCCAAGAACTGCATCGGCTGTGAGCGTGGGCCCCGGTGTATCTAGGTGACACCCGCAGACTGTGTGTGCCTGTAACACGCCGCAGGCGCGTCGGTGTGTGTTCTGTGTCGGTGTCGGAGTCGAGGAGGCCCGGGCCGCGAGTGTCCCCAGCTGTCTGCGTGTGTGTGTGTGTGTGTGTGTGAGCGCGCGCACGCCGTGAAGGTGGATCCGCTCCCTCCGCAGCGAGCCCGACCCGGGCCCCACGACCCG
>NW_020172691.1:385035-390063 GCF_003031525.2 Neophocaena asiaeorientalis asiaeorientalis
AGGGGTCACCGGGTCTACGCCGGGCGCGCCCCAGGCCCGCGAGCGCCGGTAGCTGCACTTGAGGGTTCCGGTGTCCGGTCCGCCGGTGTCAGTGGCATCTTCACTCGAGGGGTGCGTTTGGAGGCCCCTGTGCTCTCAAACGAGTCAGCACGGGAATCCGGGGGTGCATTCACGGGTCTGTGCAGCTAGGTGGTCCCACGCCTGTCTGTGGGTCCGTGGGTCCCCGGGCGTGGGGTCCTCTCCTTTATGTATCTGTGTGTCTGCACATCCACGTGGCTGTGTGTGTGTGTTGTGTTGCGTGTTGTTAGAGCATTGTGCGGCTATGGGACAGTGTGTGTGTGTGTGTGTGTGTGTTAGGGTAACTGGGCGACTGTGCCACGGGTCCCCGTGGGGCGGTGTTGTGAAGCCGTGTAGCTGAGTTGGATGTCCCGGGGGACGTGATGTCCCTGGATGACCATGGGGGTGTCCACGTATGAGTGTGTGGAGGTTAGGGGATTGCCAGTGAGTGGGGAACTGTGTCGCGTGGCTGCGTCTCAGGGGACACTTGGGTGTCGCTGTGTGCGTTTGACGCGCTGAGTGACTATTCCTGGGGATGGGTCTACACTCTCTCCCCCCCCCCTCGCCCATTTCCTTTTCTCCTGTAACCCGGGCTGCCGGATGGGGAACGGGTGCTTCCTCCACCTCGCCAAAGCTCTGTCCTCTCCTCTCACTCCCTACCCCGTCCGCTCCAATTACCCCTGCCTCGGGGTCCCCTATCTGCACGGCCCCAGGTGGTCCCAGCTTGAGGTTCGGGCGCGAGGTGGCGCCGGGACGCGATCACTCGGCGCCGATGTCTCCCGCCAGGGGCTGCGCGTGCGCGTGGCCCAGAGGGGGGCGGGGCGGCGGGGGGGTCCCCCCTCCCCGCCAGAGGAGGTCTCGAGGGATGGATGGTTACCGAAGCGCGTGGGTTAAGTCTGGACCAGGGGGGTGGCCAAGGAGACCCCCTCGCCCGGATGGGCAGGGAGACGCGTCCCCAGCCCTACCTCCCAGCGCTTGCCGGGGACCGGGCCAGACCCCTGGCGGGCATACAGGGTTGTTTTCTCCCCTCCAGGGGAATCCCCGTCGCGCCCCCATCCCCACCCCAGGGCGCTTTATATAATTTTCTAAATATAAAAGCCCCAAGGCCAGGTGGGAGTCTCTGCTTTCAACTTTCAACCTGCATTCCCTTTTGGGGGGCTGTTTGGGAAGAGGAGAAAAGGGGTCCCACGTTGACACAGGGATGCATCCATACGCAACACTCAGGGATCCAAGCTCAGGTAAGATCACCCATCCTCACGCCCCGCCGTTCCCCGTGCTCACCCTGCCCTACACCCACTGCCAGTGCTCAGACGCAGCGCTCCCCCACCCCACGCCCGGGCACTGCCCTCCACCACACTGGCCTCCATCCCCACCTGTCACCTGGTGCACAGTCAGCAGCACACGCTCCTGACACGCTCTTACAGCTATCTGTTCACAGCCACACGTGTACAGAATTCTGCCCCCACACAGGTGCACACACAGCCACACACAGAGGCACGCAGACACTCGTAAACAGGCACCTGCGTTTGTGGGAGGGGGAGGAGCCAAGCCCATCGCGCCCTCCCCCCACCTCCACGTCCGAGCCAGGTCCCTGCAGGATCTGGAGAGCAAAGACCCCAGCTGTGGGCGCATTTGCGGGGAGGACAACCATGAGGGGGGAGCAGGAATGCGGGTGCTGTGTGTCACCGGGTGTGTGTGTGTGTGTGTGCCAGTGTATAAATAGTGGGAGGGGTTCTGTCCATGGGTTCATGTGCTCGTAAGTGTATACTTGTGTTCTGGAGTGTGTGTGTTATTGTGGCTGGTTGCACATGTGTTGTGTTTGGGCTGTGCATGACCTCGTGTGGGTCTGTGTGTCTCTGTGTGAGTCTGCATGAGTCTGTGTGTGTCCCCTCGGGTCTGGGTGTCTGTATCTGCTGGAGTCTGTGTGACGTGTGAGAATCTGTGTGTCTCCGTGTGGTGTGTTTCTGCGTGTCTTTGTGTCTCTTCGTGGCATGTTGTGTGTGTGTGTCTCTGTGTTGTGCCTGTACCAGCCCATACGTCATACCCCGTTACTTCTCAAGGCAGAGGACCTTAACATCCCCTTTTGGAGGCTCAATTTCTCATCTGTAAAATGGGAACACACAGGATGCCCCACAAGGTTGCGGGAGGGGTGGCAATGTCAGCCGTGCTTTCACAGGTCCTGGCCCCCTGGCTGTGTCCTCTATTCGCTGGGTACGGCCGCTGTGGAGTTCCCTGGTGGTCTCAGGCTTTGATCATCCCTCCCTGAGCTGCTCTCACTTTTGAAAGTGCTGCTGTGAATTCCACTCACATGTTTTAAGTTTGCTTTTTAATAACATGAGCGACTCATGAACATCTAAAGAGGATGCAAAAGTACCCAGAGTAAAAATCAAACCTTCCTCATCACCCCCACCCCGCTGGGACCCCCTACTCCAGAAAAGCCCTATTTCATCCAGCTTTGTCTGAGCAACTCCACATGTAACAGATACACATTCTTATAAAGGATACACATATATTCTTATAAAGGATATATGTATATTCTTTTTTAAAAAATCCCAAATGAGATCTTGAGTCTACTTGCTGAGTCTACAGCAATGGTTCTTAACTGGGGTGGTTCTGTCCCAGGGGATACTGAGTAATGTCCGGGGACACCTGTGATTGTCACACTGGGGGGCTCCTGGCATCCAGGGGGTGGGGGCCAGGGATGCTGCTCCACCCCACAGTGCCCAAGACGGCCCCACCAGGGATGGTCCATAATGCTGAGGGGGGAGGAGTCCTGCACTGCAGCATGCTTTCCCCTGTGCGTTTCTTGGAGGCGTCTCCATGTGGGGGTCCCTTGTTCTTTTGTGGAGCTCCATAGTATTCCAGCCTGTGCCCCCGGGTGGCACTGCTGAACTGGTCCCCACAGATGGACACGGTGGCTGGCTCCAAATTGTTGGCATTAGTGTTACAGGGTGACAGTCAACACCCTCATGCGTCCGTATCTGGGACAATCCCAGATACAGTCCGTATCTGAGCCTAAGAGTGAGTGACGGGGAGAGTACCTTTTTAAACTAAAATGAGCTAAACTGTGCGCCAAAGTGCCGGGAGCTAAATCATGCGGCCCCTTTCTGGGATGTTATACACACAGGTCCAATCCAGCAATTGCTTTGTTTAGAAAACACTAGGTGCGGTCCAAACACTGGCTGGTTTACCCACAACAGCCCAGAGGGGTAGAAACTATTACCGTCCCATTTCACAGAGCGGGAAGCTGAGGCACAGGGAGTTTTAGCTACTGGAGGGAGAAGACATAGACCCAGGCTGCAACCCTGCACTGCAACTGGCCTGCTTCGGACCTACTGTGTACACTGTAGGGACCACTCCTGCTAAACTGGATGATATATATATATATATATATATATATATGTAACGCTTCACTGATGTTTGTGAACTGGCACCTGCCACCACTAATATAGTAACTCAGTCTTCCCGCACGTTATCTTAAGGATTCCCATCTGCCCAGACTTCCAAAATGCGAGATGCGTCTATTGTTGCCATTTTACAGATGTGGAAACTGAGGTTCAGAGAGAGAGAGAGAGAGAAAGAGCGAGAGAGTCTGTGGTCTCCAAACTGTGCCTTCCAGAGTAACCTAAACTGCCTTGGGAAGGCTGCCCGTCGGGCAGGCGTGGGGGCAGTCTGGGGGTCACTGCCACCTGGGAGAATGCTCCGAAGCCAACGTGTACTTGGAAATGTCTGTGAATTGGGGATTCTGCCCTCCAGGTGTTCATGGCGTCTTTTTAAATAATAAAATATTGCTTTATGTTACGTCGGCATTTGGATTCCCAGACACCTGCCTCTCCCTTTCTTTCTGGGGTTTAAATGCCCCCCGTGGCTGCACAGTGGGTTTTTTTAAAAAACCATTTGTGAAGTGCTATCTGAATGACCGTCACCCACGTGCAGGGGGGAGCCGGCGGGACGGAGGGCATATGTGTCCTGGATGAATCCTGCTCACTTCTGGTCCAGCTCCAGGGCCCCAGGTCAGTAGCATCCGTTCCTGGGGCGTCAGTTTCCTCCCCTGTAACACGGGGAGAATAACAGAGTTGCTGGCGTCTTCCATGCCCCTGGGCATGGGGCAGCTGCCCGAAGTTGGCGAGAGGTTATCATTTGTACTCGGGACACACGGGGCAAAATGGCCAAGCTTTCTAAGAATGTCTCTGTGCATATTTGACGGAAGGTCAAGGCGCTGCTAAGTGCCAGTATTCTTATGCTGATCAACCGCATGGGGTGGGCACTGTTCGTCCACTTCACAGGGGAGGACACCAATGGGGGAGCATGCTGGTCTGCTAGGTGGCCCGAGGCCTCTGAGCGAGCCTGGGAGGATTCTTGGAGTGAACTGGGGGAGGGGTGAGGCTAGTTGTCAGCGGCAGGTCTGTGCCCATCTATTCCAGAGGGAGAACAACCAAGCTCGCAGAGTGTGGGCCCTGGGGCCAGGTAGCCGGGCTCCAAGCCACTCCGCATGCCTCAGTTTCTGGATCCATGAAATGGGCACACTGCGGGGGTGGGCAGTAGGAATTACCAGACACTCGGGAAGAGGCTGCGAGGTTTTATCTGGCCAGCCTGAGGTACTGCCTGGACACCTTACTCCTGGGGTACGGGGGCGACATATGGGGGAGGCCGAAGCCTCCCCCCCAACTCCCAGTTCCCCTTTGATGCTGGCTGAGGAGGAGACAGCAGATTTCTGGAGGCTCCCCTGTTGGTTGAGGCCCTTCTGGCCACGGAAGGGCAGTTGTAGCCAAGCTCCTCTGCTTGGGAACTGCAGCCCCTGTCTGGCTCTCGGGAGGAGCAGGGGGAGAGGATGCCGTGGGACCCCTTCTCCCGCCAAGCACCCCGGGTTGTACATCTTTAAGGGGAAAGAGGCGCGCTCGCGCGGGCCTCTGCACACGTCACTTCTTCGTTCTTTCCCAACCCCCCCACCCCCACCCCGCTCCTTTCTCC
>NW_020172691.1:390107-408574 GCF_003031525.2 Neophocaena asiaeorientalis asiaeorientalis
TCCCCCCGTCCCTCAACCCCATCCCCATATTTTCGCCGCATCGATTGTGAGTTATTGAGCCGCCGCCGCCGCCGGGAAGAGCCGGGAGGCCTGGCGTTCCGGGGTCTGGTCCGGGCACTGCGGCGCTGCGGACGCCCTCGCCAGCCCGGCACCTGCCCCTGCCCCCGCCCGCTGCCTCTCACCCCTGGCCGAGCTCCCAGACTGCCCGGGGCTCGGCCCTTGTGCAATGACCCAGGGGATGTGCGGGAAGGGGGCGACTGCCCCTGTCCCGGGTCGCCCCTGGGGGACCCCTTCCCTCCCCCAGCTCCATGGCAGGGGGGGGGGCACCCTCCCAGGTCTACTGGTTCCACCCTCCAGCTCTGCCCCCACCCCGGGTCTCTGTGTGTCCTTAGGCCATTGGGGTCCCGGCTTCAGTTTCCCCTGAAGTGACTCGGAGCTAAGGCAGGTTTCGGAGAGGGGCAGTGTGGCCTCCAAGCTGTGAAGTGTGGGGCATAGGGAGGTGGGAGTCAAGCCGGTGGCTGAGTGTCCTGAGGACCACGGTACAGAGAACACGTGGATGCCAGTCTCCAATGGGGGTCCCCCATTCATGATCCGAGGGTGCCCCTCACTCATGGCAGGTTCCCTCTCACCCGCCCCCTCCAGCTCCTCCAGTTTCTGGCTCCCCATGGGGGAATGTAAGGGTTGGTGCTTAGGGGGTCTCAGGGCCTGTCCTACCCATCAACCCCGGGGTGACCTTGGGCACGTCCCTGCCCCTCTCCAGACCTTCCTTCCCCTCCAGAGCAACTTTGGGGGTCCCCCGACGCAGTCATCACTGGCCCCCCTCTGCCTCTTGTCGCCCGAAGCTCCCCAAAGGCCACGAGGGTCCTAGTCAGGGTTGCCCGGTGACCTTGGGCCTCCCAGTCTCTGGGCTTAGGGGGTGGCCTGGGTGGCCCCGGGGTGCCCCCGCCTCCTCCACCCTTTCCTCGTGCTCGCTCCTGGAGCCGCCCAAGGGGGCTGAGCCCAGGGAGGCTATTCCAGGCGAGGAGGTTGGACGGCAGCCTATTGTCACTGGGCCCTGGAATTCCCCCATTAGGACTCCTCGGGCTCCGTCCACGTTGCCCAGAGTGGGTGGCAGTGAGAACCAGAGCTGGTGTTGCGCTCCCCGGGCCTGGCTTTCCCTGGGGCGCAGGGCAAGGGTCAGCCAGGCGGGCTCTTGGTGGAAACGTGACAATAAAAAATACCTGAGGTTGCTGTGTGCAAGGGACAGGGCGACCGGGAGACAGAGACAGGCAGAGAGAGGACCAGGGAGCTCCCAGGCTAGGATGGGGATGGGGTGGCCCAAGCGCAGGGGGTTCCTCCTTCTCTGCTTTTTCTCCCATGGGTGCCCCCACCCTGGAGGGGCACCCAGGTCCCCCTCCCAGGACTCCTTCAGTGTAATCCTCGCAGCTGTTTGCAGGCCCAGCCTGGTCTGTGGTCTCCAGCTGGGGAACCCGGAAGGACCCAGACTACCCATGCAGGACCCCCACTCCTGGCTATCTCATCGCGCCCTACCCATTCCTCTCTGTCTGCGTCTCTCCCTCTCCTTGTCTCGCTCCCTCTCCATCTCTGGCTCTCCCTGTCTCTCCATCTCTGGGCCTCCATCTCCCCCCTTGACTAATTTTACAACCTGAGCCCATCCTAAAATAGCTCCCTTTTAGCCGATCCGACCCGGACCCTGAGCCGAGACCGGCTCGGGGCGTGTGAAGTGGGGGGCAGGTGGGCTGCTCCCGTGCCAGCCCGCCCTGTGCCCCCGGGGTCCTGCCCACTGAGGGGGTGGCAGCCGCGGCCCGGGTGGCCCTGGAGGATTCTGGGAGCCCCGTCCCTGTTTCAGTGGTGACTCAAGTGCTTTTCACTTTTACTCTGAAGAGGAACTGTGTGGGGCAGCCGTTACTTCCATAAATCCTGCCGCCGGGAAGGCCGGCCTCCCCGCGCTTGCCCCGCTCTGGGCCTCCCTCCCGCCCGCCTCCACCGCCACGTTAGTTATTCCGGGTTTGGGGCCAAATCCCTCTTGGCTGCAGTGCCCAGGATTCCCCGGGGCCGCAGGCTGGGCCTGGGCTGCAGCCACGGCAGTGCGGCTGCCAGGGCCCCCTTCCTCATTCATTCATTCTTTCCTTCATTCCTTCACATCATTGCCTTGCTGGGCAGCACTCTTTTTACCCCATTTCTCCAGTGGGGAGACTGAGGCTGCAAGAGGGTCCCCGACTTTGTCTTGATTGAATATCATAGATCTTCATTAAGCATCTCCTATGGGCCAGGTGTCTGTTGCGGGTTTGGGGGGGAAGGCACGAGGGGCCAGCCTGGTGTGGGTTCTGGGAGGCTCTGCTGTGATTGAGGGTCCCCCAGCACCTCAGGGCTGGGACAGGGGCCAAGACCAGAGAGGGCTAGGGCCTGCCCGGGGTGGCACAGCATGGCTGGTGGGGCTGGGGATTCGGGGCCACTGCCCACCTGGCTGTTTGGCCAGGCTGGGCAGGTGGGTGCTCCCTGTGGCCCCCCCCCCACCCGTGGTCTGATGGCCTCTGATTGGCTCCTGTACTCACAAGCTCGCCCCACATCTCTCTCCCTCTTTCTGTCTCTCTCCGTGTCTGTGTCTCTCCCCCATCTTTTCTCTGCGGTGGAGGTGCCTCTGCGCGTCAGGGTCGGCGCCTTGTAAATCACGACGCTGGGATTCTGGCCGAGTCAGCGTTCTCTCCCTCCCTCTCTCCCTCCCTCCCTCTCTCTCTCTCTTTCTCTCTCTCTCTCTCTCTCTCTCTCTCACACACACACATCCCTCCCTCCCTTCCTCCAATATCTCTCTTCTTTCTCTCTCTCTCTCCAATGTCTCTTTCTTTGCCCGAACCTCCTACCTTCCTCACACCAAATGGATGGGACACGCCGAATGTCCTGGGACCTCCTGCCCCACGAAAGCACGTGTTCACGGCGACCCGCGCGCGTACACTGCCCCCTCACCTGGGTGTGTGTAGACCCTCGGCACGTAGTGCCTGCAGGCCACGCTCCCACACGCGTGAGCGTGCAGATGTGCACACGTACGTGCCCTGATGGGTCACCGGGCAGAGACCCAGGGCGGCCTTGCATCTGCATGCAGATCTCGCCCAGGTGGCTGTGTGTCTCTGGGCAGGTGATCTAGCCCTTCTTCAGATGTTTCACCCTTAGCACAGGGCCTGGTATACAGTAGGTGCCAAATAAGCTTGGCCGTGATTGTGGTTTCCTCTAAAGTAATAATTGTATTAAACATCCCATAGGCATTTTGCAACTTGCCCTCCTTTCCTTCTGTCGCTATCTGCTCAGCTTGGGCCGGGTGACAGGGACAGTGGTGACTCCCCCAAACCTTGAGCCCTGACCCCCCCAGCCAGGGTTTCTCTCTTGGTCTTTCCTCGCCGCCCGCCCAGCCCTGTCAAGGGTCTCCCTGAGTTTGGCCAGACCCACGTGGGTACCAGCATCCTTTGTCCGTCGGGGTGTGTGCATAGGGAACAGGCAAAGGGTGAGATTGCTCCATCGCTGATCTTCACGCTGAGGACGCAGCAGTGGATGAAACAGATCAAAGCCGTGCCCTCGAGGGGCTACAGTGTAGGTGAGGGGCTGTCAGGACGGTGCTGCCGCTTTGGCACGTGACCCAGGGCTGAGCTGGGAAGCGGGCCACACGGGATTCAGAGAGAGCAGGTGGGGTGCAGAACGGGCGTTGCTGGGAAGTCCCGAGGATGGGGCCAGACCCTGTACTCAGGGAGCTGGCAAGTGGGGCCAGGGAGTCAGGAGGCACCCAGGTCCAAATCCCAGCGCAGCTCCTTCCTTGTCTGCGTGACTTTGGGCCGGTGGCTTCAGTGCTCAGTGCCTCAGTCTCTCCCTCTGGGCAGTGGGCACAACAGTTGTTCCCATTTCGTAGAGTTGACAGTTCAGTACACGCTCCGCCTCGCTCCCTGTCTGTCTCCCCCACACCGTGGCCTTCTGGCTCAGCCCCCAGCATCCACCCAGGACACCACGGCACGGAGAGGGAAGTCAGGAGACCCAGGGCTCAGACTCGCTCGTCACTTTGGTGGGGACTTCCTACTCCCTGGACTTAGTTTACCCGAAGTCTTCCCAGGGGTCCTTACCTTCCTGCCCTCACCACCTCCACTTTCCCTATTGTTCACTCTGCCCCAGCCTCACCGGCCTCCTCGCTGTTCTCCCCAAACATCAGGCATGGTCCTGCCTCAGGACCTTTGCATGTACTGTGTTCTCCACCTGCAAAGCTCCTACCGTGGAGTGTCATCTTTTAGGTCTTTGTTCAAGTGTCCTCTCCTATGAGAGACCCTCGCTGACCACCCCCCCCAGCTGAAAAAAAACAACCCCCTGCCCCCTCCTCAAACTCCTTTAAATTTCTCCAGAGCATTTTGTTCAACCTGGCATTTTATTCCATGTTTATTAGCTTGTTTAATGTCCATCCCTGCCCACGTCAGGATCTGGGTGAGGGCTGAGCGGAGGACACTGCTGGGTCCCCAGCATCATGCATGGAGCTGACACAAAGTACATACTCAGTAAATGTTTGTTGAACAACCAAATGAATCTCTCCTTCATTGGATAAGAGCTGTTCATAAGCTATGATGTTCTGAGCTTGAGGGGAGGAACCACTCTAGGTTAGGAACACTTACTCTGGCACCAGATGGGCCTGCGTTCGAATATGAGCTCTGCTGTTTGACATTTAACCTGGAGGAGGGGACATTGGAACCAGGGCTTTGAAGGGTGCATAGGGGTTTGAGATAAAAGCTTAGGGATGGATAAAAGATTCTCAGTAATGTTTGTTGAATCACTGAGTGAATGAAGGAGAGAGAATCCTTCGTGGAAAACTTTTGGTTTGGGAATTGGAGTTTCACGTCCTGGTTTGCTGCCCTGGACTCTCAGGATGGGAGGGCTACAGGGAGGCCCAGAGTGGGGCACAATCCAGTGCACAGTTGACCAGTCCATAGTGCCCAGCAGGGGCTTGGACCTCCCAGCTGCTGCTGTCCTCTTTTGCCAGGAAGTCCCAGCAGAGAGAGCAGGAAAGGCTGCCTGAAGGAAAGAACAGTGAAGACAGGGTTTTGAGGGATGTGTAGGAGTTCAGGAGGATTCTTGGCATCGAACTTGCCTTGGCCAAGTGGGGTTTCTGGGAAAGGCCTGGTCTTGCTGCCTCCCCTCCCCTTGCAGCTCTGATTACCAGGGCAATGGATAAGCCCCCCCACCAACCCCCAAAAGGGTGCAGTGTCCTTTTCTGCCCTTTGTACAGAATGAGAAACAGGCCCAAGGTGGAACAGTGATTTGTTCCTGGATCATACAGAAGGTGAAAATGGAGGCTGTTGTCACCCAAGCTCATTCCCTCAACAAGTCTGCCTGGCAGTGAGTGCCTCAGCCCTGGGCCTCAGGGTTGGGGGAGAGCAACTGAGCTGGACTCAGAGACCCCAAGTTGTGTGGTCCAGGCTGGGTCTGGGAGAACCCTGAGGAGAGCAGGAAAGGCTGCCTGAAGGAAGGAACACTGGAGAGAGGGCCTTGAGGGATGTCTAGGAGTTCGGGAGGATTCTTGGCATCTAGCTTGCCTTGGCTGTCTCCCTTGCCCTGTCAGCCAGTGAGGGCATATTGGGAAGTGCTTGGGGAAGAGGCATTGGTTGTCACAGGTCTTATGGGACAAAGAGAGTGACAGGCCTGCCTCTCACCTGGGTTGACCTCCCCAAGAGGATGTGGGAGGCTAGGGCAGCAGGTCCATGACCCAGTTACAGGCTGTTTGTCTTCCTCCAGGACCAGCTGGGGTCACCAGTGACGTGGGCTCCCGCCCCTGCCCGCCTCCCTGGCATCTTTCCCCAGAGAGGGCCCGGGGAGGAGGGGGTAGGGATAAGGCAGGGGCACAGGGGCTTGGAGAGGGGAGGAGCCAGAAGAGGAGAGGAGCTCAGAAAAGGGGGAGGGGGCTCAGAGACAAAGGGGTTCAAGGGGATGAAGAGTCTGGGCCCAAAACAATCGTAACAACAACATCAATAATGATAATGGCGTAATGCAGGCTTTTGAGAGCCGGGCAGGTAATGGGGTTCATCTGCTAGGAAGAGGTGGCAACCCGTTCAAGAAGGCCTGCTGGCTGACACTCCAGCTGCCCCTTCCCAGCTACCTCTTATTACCGCCCCAATAAGCTCCAGGCCTCGGGTGGCATCCACAGCCATTGCCCAGGCCTCCTGCCACCCTGGCGTCCCCTCCACAAGGGACAGTGTCCTGTGCCTCCAGCTTCTCTGGCCAGACGACCTGGGCTCTGGTCCCGGCTCTGCTGACCGGCTGTGTGACCCTGGGCGAATCGCTCCCCACCCCTGGGGCTGGCATGTCAAGTGACATGGTGACACAGAAAAAGCACCTCTGAGGTTGGATAGGACCTGACAGGGGACTGGCCCCCTCTATCCTCCCTCTGCCTCAGCAGGTCAGCTGGGGTGGGGACGGGATGGGGGAGTGGCGGAAAAGGGCCCCGAGGTCTGGTCCCCACCACAGCTGTTACTGTGACTTACACGTTGGGGGCCGGTGGCATGGGGGAGCTGGGCTGGCACAAACGGAGCCCCGTTCTGCCCCACCCCGCGAGGGCAGGAGGCTATTTTCAGAGCCTCAGTAATAGAGGAGATCTGAGGTCATCCCCCAGCCCCAGCACCCCATGGCCAGAGGTGGCCCAGGGGAAATGGAGCTCAGGGCAGGGAGGGGCGCTGGGTGGGCGGTACCGTGTGCATCCAGGCCTGGAGGTGGGAGCAAGCCTGTCCCATCCATTTAGAAAAACCAATTCGTGGCCCAGAGCAGCGGTTTCCCTGTCTCCCCGAGAGACCCCGGCCTCACGGAGAGCAAGCTGCTCTGAGAAAGGGGCCGATGGGGTCCTGGGTTCTTGTCCTTACGCTGACTCTGAGACCCTCCAGGACCTTGGCCAGGTCTCTGCCCCTCTCTGAGCTTAGCTTCTCCATCACACAAAGCGTAGTGGAGCCTCGGGCCTTTTCCTGCCCCAGGGAGATTGTAAGCAACGGAAATAATCTTTACAGCAACAACAATGTCAATAATAATAATAATAATAGCATTACAGGCTTTTGAGAGCTGGGCGGATAATGAGATTCACATGCTAGGAAAAGACCTCACTCCCATTCAAGAAGCCCAGCACAGCCCCCAGGCAAGAGCGGGGAGGGGGAACCGAAGTTTCTCTTCTCTGTCTTCTTTTCTCCTTGAATTTCTCATCCCTTGAGACTGAGAAACCAGGTCCTGGATGTTATGCAGACTGTTTCCCTTGCTGAAAAATGGCGAGAATGAGACAGCCCCCTCCCACCCCTGTAGAAGGGGATGGGGGCCTCCCATGGCCCCACGTTATTCTCTGAGGGGCCAGATGGCGGCTGCCGTTGTTTCCGTGGGGAAGTCAGATGGATGTGGGTTCCTGTCTCAGCTCTGCCCCTCGTGATTGGGTCCCCTCTTGGGGTCTGTTTCTTCATCCATAAAATGGGTGTTGTGGCCACCCAGCAGCACCATTCGGGCAGAGGGAGGGGGATGTTGAAGTCACAGCTCTGGCCAGGTCGCTGAGCCTCCCGGGCCTCGGTTTTTCCATCTGTGGAATAGGTCTATGGGGGACAGGGTAGGGTGAACTGGCCCCCAGGGGCCTCTCTCTCCAGGCTGAGCTCCCCTTTCTCTGGTGCATTCTGCTCTCTTGCCTCCTTGGGCCTCAGCTTTCCCCACCCCTATAATGGATCTATGCAGGAACCACCCCCTCTATGCAGGAACCGCGCCCCCCGCCCCTTCCATCAGCCCCTGACATCCAGGTGGCCCATCTTGGCCTGTGGACCTCAGCCAGTCCTGCCTGTACATCTGGGCTGTAGGAATGATGTCTTGTCCTCATTTTTTTCATCACTGCCAAGAGCCGGTTGAGGCAGCCCTTGGACCCCTGTCTGGTGTCAGCTTCCTCGGCTGAGCAGTAGGTCTGACAGACAAGCCCCAAATGACCCTCTGAGCCTGGTTGCTCCTGGAATCGTGAGCATCCAGTGTGTGCTCAGCCCTGCTCTGGACATTTGAGCTCACACTCTAGTTCAGTGGTTTGCAAACTATAGTCACAGGGCCCAGTGCCCACCGTCTGTCTTTATAAATAAAGTTTTATTGGAACACCGCCATGCCCATCCCTTACATCTCCTCTGTGGCCAGTCTTGCACTACAGTGCAGAGTGGAGCAGTTGAAACAGACACGAAAATACTCACTATCCGGTTCTTTATGGTACTTTTAAAGTTTGCTGACCACAGTTCTAGAAGGCAGAGAATGGATCTGTGCCACCAGCATTCCACCATCCTCAGTTTTCCCCATCTGTACAAAGGGTCCCCATCAGCCTCCACCTGGGACCCCCAGCTTGTCCTGTCTGTACATTGGGGTTCAAGACAGTCCTCCATGAACGGCTGCCTTCATCTGTGCCTCCCACGTGGTCCAAGCCTCAGTTTCCCCATCTGGGCAATGGGTTCTCAAACGACCCAGTGAACCTCTGCTGGGTCCCCTCCTCTGGCCTCCACTTTTTTCCCCAGGACGTGGAGGGATCTGCAGCAGCCCCCTGCACACCTCTGCCTGGCCCTCCTTCTAGCGGGTCTGCCTGGGGCCCCTGCGGCCTCATTCTTACGGGCGGGGCAGTGGGTCCACGGCCCCCAGCGCCTCCTGACCTCTGGTCTTTACCGCCCCGCAGGATGAGTTCCACCCGTTCATCGAGGCGCTGTTGCCTCACGTGCGCGCCTTCGCCTACACCTGGTTCAACCTGCAGGCGCGGAAGCGCAAGTACTTCAAGAAGCACGAGAAGCGGATGTCGAAGGACGAGGAGCGCGCGGTGAAGGACGAGCTGCTGGGCGAGAAGGCCGAGGTCAAGCAGAAATGGGCGTCGCGGCTGCTGGCCAAGCTGCGCAAGGACATCCGGCCCGAGTGCCGCGAGGACTTCGTGCTGGCCATCACCGGCAAGAAGGCGCCGGGCTGCGTGCTCTCCAACCCCGACCAGAAGGGCAAGATGCGTCGCATCGACTGCCTGCGCCAGGCCGACAAGGTGTGGCGGCTGGACCTGGTCATGGTCATCCTCTTCAAGGGCATCCCGCTGGAGAGCACCGACGGCGAGCGCCTGGTCAAGGCGGCGCAGTGCGGCCACCCGGTGCTCTGCGTGCAGCCGCACCACATCGGCGTGGCAGTCAAGGAGCTCGACCTCTACCTGGCCTACTTCGTGCGCGAGCGAGGTGAGGCGGGGCTTGCGCGTGCACGCAGATCTGGAGGCCGAAAGGGGGTGCGTTGGAAGGTCGTCGAGGGGGGGAGATGGGCGCACGCAAAGGTAGGAGCCAGGAGGCGGGCCTCAAAGTCCGAGGGCGGGGACAGTTGCAGTGGGAGGATCTGAGCCCTGTGAAGGGCCAAGGGGAAGAGGTATGGTTCAGGGAGAGTCTGGGGTCAGGGGCAGGTGCGTCCTGGGGCTGTGAAGGTAGAGGCAGGCCCTGACCTTGGGGGGGTCAGGGGTCCAAGGGGGGTGGCAGGTGTCAGGAGGTGAGACCCTGTCCCAGGAGGTCTGTTGGCAACAGGGGTGAGGATAGGCCAGTGACGGACGCGCGGGGGACAATCTTATCCCTCCTGGGAAAGCTGGAGGAGAGCTGGGGTTGCACTTTGTGACTGATGGTTCATCGACTCTCGGACTTCCCCCAGAGACCTGACAGGTCCCATATTTCGGCCGAGTGGGAAGCTGGGGGGCTGTGTGACTTTGGCTAGGTCACCAGTCTCTCTGGTCTCCAGCGGCCCCCACTCTGGCCCTTCGAGCTGGGTGTTTGCTGGCTCTGTGGTCAGATGGCCCACGTGGAGACTAGCAGGGTTTGCGAGGATGGGGAAATCCACGGCAGCTTCCCAGAGGAGGGGGCTCCACTGAGCTGAGCTCTGCAGAACGACTGGGCAGTGATGAGAGTGGGGATATCCCAGGAGGTCAGCCGCCTAAACAGAGATGTGGAGGTCAAGGGCAGGCCCTGGCTGGGAGGGCAGTGGGGTCTGTTGCCCCAATGTTCCTGGTGGTGTGGCCAGTGGAGCCGTCAAATGGAGGGTATCAGCATCCTTACCTGGATTGGGCCTGGGGAGACTCGCCGAGATCGTGTGTGTGTGCGTGTGTGTGTGTGTGTGTGTGTGTGTGTGTAGCGCGTTGGACTCTGGCCTGCCACGTGGCGGGTGGCAGCCGTGACTGTCTTCATGCGGATGGAATCAGGTGTGCCCGGAGACCCTAACAGGCACATGTCCCATGCCCCACCGTGCCCACCCAGGCTAGTACACACGTGGGTGCGAGCCCGCACACACCCGGAGCTGCCTGAACGTGTCAGGTGGTGCACTCGGGTTGCAAACCCAGCCCTAAGCCCCCGTAGACCCCACGGGAGCCCGTGTGATCACAACCAGAAATGATGGCGGAAGGCTGGGGGAGGGGTGGTGAGAAGAGAGCGAACTCCGGGGCTGGACTGCCCAGATTCCGAACGCAGCCCTGCCATGTGGTGTGCTGGCTGTGTGACTTTGCCTCGGGCCCTGTCCTCTGCCTCAGTTTCCTCCTCTGTACAGTGGGGGTAACAACCATGCCAACTCTTAGCGATGCTGTGAGGATTCCATGAGGTCTCCTGGTCTCCACTGTGTGTGGGAGGGAGAGCTGGGGCAGATTTTCCCAGTCTTGACCTTGACCCCGTCTGCCCCTCCCCCGCCCCCACCAATTAGCACTAAACACAGGGGGCCAGAGGCAGAGGGACAGACTAGGTGACTGTTTGCTGCGGGCCGGATTGGGGGTGTGGGCAGGGGCAGCCTTGGGGGCTGCAGTGCCCATTACCATGCAGGTCCTGGTCTCTCTCACCACATCCATCCTCCTCCTCCACGCTGAGCTGATAAAATTTTGAAGCGAGTTTTCTGCCAGCGTCAGCACAATCTCCGGGCGCCTCCCCTCCCCCATCGGCCCCCTCCCCCCCTCAGCTCAGCAGGCAGACCAGGCCTCCGGGCCTCCCCAGACACCTTCGCGTCCGACTGCCATGCCTTTGCTGGCCGGTCTGGTCAGCATCCTCACGTGAGGGCCGGGGAAGGTCAAGGCTGCTGTGCCTTCCCGTGCAGGCTCCATCATCCCAGGGGACCACTGCTGCTCAGACAGGTCCCAGCTGACCCAGCTTCAGCTGGCTGGGAGTGAGGGTCGGGCGTGAGGGCCGGGCCAGGAACCCACTCCCAGCTCAGCTGCCTGCCTAAGGGCCGGGTGATCCTAAACCAAGTCACTTAATCTCTCTGTGCCTGCTTTCTTTGATTTTAAAATGGGATGCTCAAAAATAGCTGGCCGGTAGGAATGTTGTGTTCTCGTGGTAAGTGTTCAACAAATAACCCCCATGCTGTCCTGAACGCAGGTACCAGGCACAGGGCTAGGGCTTTGTGGACCGTTGTTATCAACGTTATCATCCTCATTAGGATTATGATTTCCCACCTCCATGCCTTTGCCCATGCTGTTCCCTCTGTTTGGAATGCCTTTCCCGTCTGGAAGACTCCTACTTATGCTTCAAAACCCCAACTCCCAGCTCCACTTTCTCTCCATCAGGCATTTTTTTCTGAGGATTTAGCAATTCTTTTCCATTCTCATGGCAACCTTGCAAGGCAGGGATCATTGTACCCATTTTACAGATGAGGAAACCAAAACCCAAAGAAGATAACTGCCTGGTGCAAGGTCACACAGCTAGGAAAGGGCAGAGTTAGGGTTTGGACGTGGGCGGGTTCTGTTGCTGACACCCCTGCTAGCCTTCTACGCTCGGTGGCAGAAGGGGATGGAAGTAAATCACAGTGTAGGATGTGGGTATCCAGTCATCGTGGCTGGACCACCTCCGGGCTGGGTCTGTGTTCTAGGCTCCTACCAGCTAGGGCCTCCTCCGGGGTTCCCAGGCCGAGGCTGGCCCCCAGAACCCCCTGTTGAGCTTCAGCTCCCCAGCTTCCACCGCAGGACCCCTGTCTTCATCTGGGCCAGAGTTATGTCTGTCTTCTCAGCCAGGTAGTCATCTGACGTCAGAGACAACTGGTCACCTCCCTCCTCTCACCTGGTGGGTCCCAGGGCTGCAGGGGGTCCAGGCCAAGGCCAGAGTGCGGTGTCCACTCAAATCAGCCCTGCCAGGAGGCCATGGGATTGATGGGGAGTGGGGGAAATGGGCCTCAGTTGGCTTCTGGGGGCGGGTGTCACAGGGTGGATGGTGGGACAGGCACCCGCCATTCGGCTGAAAAGGAGGTACCACCTCTAGCGTCAGAAGCGGGGCCTTGGAGCTGAGAGAATGACAGTGAGAGGGAGAGACAGAGAGACCCAGAGACGTAGGGAGAGACAGAGAGACCCAGAGACGTGGGAAGACACAGAGAGACCCACAGACGCATCACACACTCGGCCCTTTCCTGTCCCAAGACAAGGGGACAAAGTCCAGCTCCCCCCACGGCCTCCGTCCTTATCTCTCCCAGGGGGTGTCAGGCAGACTGCTGGAGCCGCACCCCAAAGGGGAATCCCAGGCCTCCATCCTTGGGTTTATTTTGGAGGAGAGAAGGGTGGGGACGAGCCATGAGGAGGTCCCTTTAGCGCTGGGGCTGCCAGGCTGATCAGAGCCCAGGGCACCGCCTGGGGCCGAACTTGGCAGCTTCAGGCATCCATCTGGCACCGTTGTGGACACAGGGGCCTGATTCCAGGGGTGGACTCCGTGTGTGCCCTGGGGGTGGGCTAGGGGACAGCTGGGGGGCCATGATGAGGGGGAGACGTGAGCTCCACCTTGGGACATTGGGGCTGCCCACTCAATGCGTGCACTTTACGGGGAGGGATGTGTGTAGTTAAGCAGGGCATGGGCAACCTGACAATTCTCAGTTACATTAATACAAACCTAATGACAGGGAGGGGTGTGGAGAGGGAGGGTGGGGCAGGCACTCTGGCCAGGGAGGGCCTGAAAGAAGTGAGGGAGCTGCAGAGGGATGTGAGTGAGAGTGTGCGGGGCAGTGGCGGAGGTGGGGGCGGCACAGTCAGTGCAAAGGCCCTGGGGCTGGAATGGCCCAGAGCGCAGGTGCTAGTTGGGGAGGTGAGGCCCTGTGCCTGGTGTCGGGGAGGCCGGGAGCGGGTGAGCCGGCTGTCCTCTCTCCTGCCTCCCATTTGAGAAGGAGTCTGGAGAAAGCAGGGCCCAGAGAGGGAAGCCGCCTGCCCAGCCCCGAAGCCCAGCCGGGCCTCCCCGCCCCCTCTGGCGGCCTGAGAAACCTGAGGCGCGGGCGGGCACCGTGCCAGGGCGGGAGGGGGAGGGGCTGCCAGGCCCGCCCGCTCCGGCAGCTGCCAGCCCGCCCCGAGCCCCGCCAGCCCAGATGGTGCCCATCTGCTGACGCTGCCGTGGGCTGGCCTCCCGTTCCCGCCTCCTGTTCCCGCCTTGTTCGGTGCCAACCTCCCGGAAGGGCGCTGTGGGCAGGGGCTGGCTTGGGAAGCTTGCAGCTGCTAGAGGAGCTGCCCAGGGTGCCCAGGGAGGGGTCAGGAGGAACTGAGGGCAGGGGTCCCCGTCGCCTCCTGGATGGACCTGGGAAACAATAATAGCAACAGAGATAATAGTAACAGCAAGAACATCGTGTGCCCGGTGCTGAGCCCATCCTACATCTGGTTTCATTCTCTCCACCACTCTGGGAAGGAGGGAGTATTACCTTCTCCCCTGTTTCAGATAAGGAAACAGTCCCAGAGATGGTCAGCGACTTGCCCAAGGTCACACAGCTCCTAAGAGGTAGGGCGAAATTAGAACCCACAGATCCTGACTCCTTGAAACCATTAAAGGAAAAAACCTAAAAACCGCTTTTGAGGTTATCAGATGGAACCCACACCTTCCTAGTTGCACAGATCATGAAAAGAGCTGGCCCGGAATACACAGTGAACAAATTAACGAATATCAGTGAACGTTCCCGAAGTGCCTACCGTGCCCAAGGCTGGGGGCTGGGGTCTCCATAAAGCACACCCTGGGCTCGGATGGCAGGAGAAAGGGCCTGGAGCAAGGGGGCCTGGATCAGTCTCAGCTCTGCTCCTGGCTTGCTGTGTGACTTAGGGCAGAGCTCTGCCCTCTCTGGTCTGGGGTTGGAGGAGAGCTGAGGGCAGGAAGGTAAGGCCTTGTGGGGCCACGGAGAGAAACAAGCCAGACCCTGACTGAGGGTCCTGCCGTCTCCTTCAGCCCCTGTTAATCTTCATCCCAGCACTGGCCGTGTGCTGGGGAGACAGAGGGCGGATGTGGACAGGAGGGCGTGTAAGGGCACCCGTTGGCTTGTGTAATGGATACAGTTTGTGTCCACACGTGCTCCAGGCTGTGTGAGGTGCATTTCCCTCTCTGTGCCTTAGTTTTTCCATCTGGAAAGTGGAGAAAATAAGAACTATGTCCACTGCATTGATGATTGGAGTGATCCCTGGACAGCATACAGGAGGCCCTGGATAAACGCTCAGTCCCTTCCCGGATCCTCTTCCCAGCCCCAGGTGGCAAAGGGGAAGAACCTCAGTGCATCTAGTGAACCAGCAGGGGCACCTGTGACCCAGGATGGGCTCCCCCCCACTGGAAGCCACCTCTCCAGGTGTCTGGGTGGCGGAGGGGTGAGGGGCTCTTGGCAGCCTGGACTCCCCCGGGGCTGAGCAGCCAGGTGGACCAGCCGTCTGTCTGTGCAGAGGAGGTGGCTGCCCGGGTTGAGGTCCAGACACCAGCTGACAATGTATTTATAGCGGCAGCAGGAGGCCTCTGGGCTCCTGGTTAGTGGTGCTGAGGGAGGCGCTAACCCAGCAGGTGGGAGCCCAGTGTCCGGAAGAGGTAGGGGCACGATCTGTAGCCAGATGGCCCAGGTTCAAATCCCGCCACTCGTGAGCTGTGTGACCTTGGGCAGGTGACGTCACTGCTCTGGGCCTCAGTTTCCTTCCCTCTGAAATGGGCATGATACAGATGGTGCCTGCTTCACCGGGCTGGGTAGGGTTAGATGAGTTAATGCGTGAAGAGTGCTAGGACAGGGCCTGGCACACAGTAAAGTGCTCAAACATGATTTGGTGCCTTAAAAAGGAGGGCAATTCTGACACCTGCTACACCGTGGATGGACCCGGAGAACACGATGCTCAGTGAGAGAAGCCAGACACAGAAGGACACATACTGTTTAATTCCACTCACAGGAGGTCCCTAGAGAGTCACAACCACAGAGACAGGAAGTCGATGGTGGGGGCCAGGGGCTGGGGGAGGGGCTGGGGAGTCCACGTTTCATGGAGACAGAGTTTCAGTTTGGGAAGATGAGAAAGTCCTGGAGATGATGGTGGGGATGGTTGTCCAACAGTGTGAATGTACTTAAAGCCACTGAAGTCCACACTTAAAAATGGTTAAAATGGTAAAGTTTATGCTACTGATATTTAAAAAATTATTTGTTGTTGATAATAATAATTTGCAAATCAACTAGACTTCAATTTAAAAATTCAAAAACACGCTAAGAATAATGAATAATAGTACATCGTTTATTATATTGCAACGATAAGTAATAAAAATAAAATCAGCGATGCTAATATACTCTTAGGTATTATTATCAACGCCTTTATTATCATGATCGTTCCTTTGTTTCTAGCCCCAGCTCTGCCCTCTGGCCAGCTGGGCAACCTTAGGCAAGTTAGTGCCCATCTCTGTGCTTCCGTTTCTTCATCTGCAAATTGAGCATAGGGAGTGTCCAGCGATTGGAGTTAAGGTCGTATCTGTGAGAAAGGAACCTCTTAGCACGATGAGTGCTCAGAAATATTTGGAGTTCTTTCCTGGGTAGCCGGAGTAGGTCCTCCCTCCCCCATGGACACCCCTGCACGGGCGCCCAGCTTGCACGCCTGCACCTGCCAAGGCAGGGCTTCAGAGGCTTCTGAGGACCCGAGAGGTGCGGAGCCCTCAGAAAACGGGAGGCATCTCGGTGCACCTGTGGTGGCCACCCCGGCGTGGCGGGGCTGCAGTTGCCACCCTGGCCCTGTGCCCAGCGAGCCAAGGGGAGGCTGAGGGCAGCTAGGGACATCTCCGGCCCCCCCCACCTTCCGCAGACAGCTGCCAGGCCGGCCCCTCTCCCTCCAGCTGGGTGTGGGCAGGAAGTCACAGATGGTCAGAGTCCGTGAGGGACAAGGGAGGGGGCACGTGGGAACACTGGATGTCTTGTCCAGATCAGGAAACTGAGGCCCAGAGAGGGGTGGGGCATTGCCCAGGGCGGCCCAGTAAGGGCCCTTCCTCTGGTCCATTCTGCCCCATCTTCTGTCCCAGGCTGACTTGGATGGGTGCCAGGATGGGGGACCCGGGTATTTCAGGGTAAATGGCTTGCAAATGGGGAAGGGGTTTCAACGCCTGGGGCGGCGGTGGGCTGGGTGGGGTGGTGGTGCTCTAGATTGCCAGAGCTGAGGTCTGCTCTAGATCCTCCAAGGGACAAGTTCTGGAATTCCCAAGGCCTGAGTTCTAGACGCTGCAGAGCTGGGATCTTTACCATCTGACAATTCTAGAATTCTCCCTCTGGGTTTAGAGCAGCACAATTCAGTAGAAATACAACTCGAGCCATACAGATAATTTTTCTGGTATCCACACTTAAAAGTATAAACCTACAGGGGAAATTAATTTTAACAGCCTATTCTGTTTAACCCAGGACATCCAAAATATTGTCATTTCGACACATAATCAATATGAAAAAATTATTGAGATGTTTCACCTTCTTTTTTGTCCTGAGTCGTTGAGATTCACTGTGTGTTTCGGACCGGCCACATTTCAGGCACTCAACGCCACACGTGGCCAGTGGATGCCGTGTCAGCGCTAGAGCATCTGCGTTCCAGAGAATTCCGAGGCAGATCTCAAATCTCCCAAGTTGGGTTCTTGAGAATGTGAGGACAGATTCTAAAACTCCCAATCAATTATCCAATCAAGTATTGGTTTCTTCAGTATCCAAGAAGCCCTTAAGTGTATTCGTGACCATGGACGACGGTTTCCAGAATTCCACTCGTTGGGTTTTCACCATGGCCAAGGACAAGCTCTCTAGAATGTTCTCGAGCTGGGTTCTAGAACATCCAGGGCAGGTTCTAGAATTCTCTGAGGCAGGGATCCAGAAAGTTCGGGTCAGAGTCGAGTAAGCCTGTCCTCAGACCCCGGGTGACTGAGCAGAACATTACACAAAAGATGCCTACAGAGGGAGAAGGAGGTCGATTTTCATTTTTTCGAGGCTTTTTCCAGACTGGCTGAGTCAGGGGCTGCGTGCTTGGGGGCAGCAAGGTGGATGGGGGCCCTGTTGTGGGAAAAGGTTTGGGAGCAGTTCGTGAGGATACATGACTATGAGAACCTGGGACTAGGGGGGCCCAGGAATAAGAATCGGGACTTTGTTCAATCCCCAGTAAATGTCTGTTATTTATTAGATGTTTGGACATGGAACCCCACGTGTGTTTCCAGAGGCTCTTGTGGGGCTGTTTTGGGAAAGGGCGCTTAGTAGGTCCTCGCTGGAAGGCAGTGGCTATAGTTGGGGATTGTGACATCTGGCAGGAGGCAGGGGTTGTCTGTCTGTGTTTGGGGCGTTGGGGTGCGTTTATGGGGGAACTGCAGGCATATTGAGGGCTTACTAAATTAAATTCTCAGTAAATGTCAGGAATTGTTAGTACCATTTCGTTTCACCTTAATTCCACAAAGGTAGAGATTATCATGAACCGTATTTATCACATGGGAAAATTGAGACCCAGAGAGGTTAACACACCAACCTGAGGTCACACAGCTAAAAGGTAGCATCTGGATTCAAACCCAGATCTGAGGGCCTACAACGGTCCCCTGGGAAGGGGCTGTCTGGGGTGTGTCAGGGACCTCCCCCAGAATGTCCCAGGATCCCTCCTTTGGGCCTAGAGGATTTTGGTGCTGGTGAGTGGATGCCAGGTTCAGCTGGATCAAGGAGCACCTTGGGGGGCTGCAGCCTGGCCGGGACCCGGTGAGGGGGGTGGCTAGTCTCAAACCCTCGACATGGGGAAACCAGGAAGGCGAGAGATGCAGCCAAGGTCACGTGTTCCCTTTCAGTCTCTGTCTCTGGATCTCTTTTTCCATCTCTTTGTCTCTCTCAGCCCCTGTCTCTGCCCAGCCCCAGTCTCTCCTGGTCTAGGCCAGTCTCCTCCCCTCACCGCCTCCGGGCAGCCTGTGGGCTGCCCGGAGGTGGCAACAGCAGCTGAATGGGCCCCTTGTTCCTGACCACACCCTCCCCTTAGGGTCACCCCGGGACGAGCTCCGGCAGCCTGCTGTCTTAAAGAGCCAGCGCCCAGAGAGAGGGGAAAAGAGGGGGCCGCTTCACTCCCAAGCTCCACCCCCCAGCCTCCCAAGGATGGAGGAACTGAAGTGCATACATGCGGGGGAGCACCGCACCTGGACATCCCAGCCCCGTGTGATCAGACGGTGGCCCTGGGACTGTGTGTGCATGGTGGGGCTTGGGTTTCATCTGGGACAAATTCCTTCTCCTGTCTTGGCCTCCTTTGTTTC
>NW_020172691.1:408854-413214 GCF_003031525.2 Neophocaena asiaeorientalis asiaeorientalis
GCGCTCTTCTGTGCCCATTGTGCAATTATGTAGCCCCATTTTATGGAGGAGCTGAGCGCTAAGGCTCTGGCTGAGGCTACGCAGCCCAGATTTCACCCAACTCTGCCACCTCCACCCTCCGCTCGGGGCTGTGAAGCTTCACGTTGCTCGCTTTCCGTCTCTGGGCCTCAGTTTCCCCTTCAGAGCAATGGGAACCGCCCCTGCCCACTTTCAGGCTAGAAGCCTTTCACTTCTCCCGCCCTGAGGATGCTGTGGCTGGGAGTTCCGGGCATCCCCCAGATAGGAGCCAACCCAGAGGGCCTTGAACGGGGCTGCACCCGGTAGCCACTCTGGGAGGCCTCGGCATTCCTGTGCCCCAGGCCGGCCCCACAGACAGCCCGGGACAGGTTGCTGCCGGATGGACAAGCCTGTTCCCTGCTTCCTTATGTAACCAGGTTATGCAAGGGCAGCTGGCCTGCTTACATAAGGGGAGGCCGGGCCAGCCCCAGCTGGGGAGGGGGAAGCTCTTAAAGGGGCTGGTGTCTCCCGAGTCTCCCCTCCAGGGCCCTGTGCCAACCCCCGGAGGGGAGCCTTATAAACTCTGGCCGATTCTGTACTCATCAGCGCCAACATTATTATTATTGCTGTTGATGTTGTTTATCGTCACTCTGTTCTTTCCCAGGAGGCACAAAGCCCACACTCTGCTTCTGACCCTTGGCTAGTCCCTTCTCTCCCTGAGCCTTAGTTTCCCCATCTGGGCCAGGTGGGTGGTGTCAGTGAAGGAAGGCAGTGGGGCGTAACGGGGGTGCTGGCCCTACTACCTGCTCGCTGTGTGACCTCAGGCAAATGGCGATCCTCTCTGGGCCTCGGTTTCCCCGTCTGTAAACTATGCTTGCCTCTCTAGGTTACTGAGGGGGAAATGAATTCAGACATGCGAAGGGTTAAGATGGCATCGAGCACACGCTCAGCCAGTACAACTTCTTGGTAGTCAATAAATATTTATTAAGCGCTTACTGTGTGCCAAGCCCTGTACTGCGAACAAGACAGACAAAAATCCAGGCCTTGCGGGGCTCACAGTCTGGTGGGGGAGATGGACAAAAAACAAGTTCGTGATAAGGGCTACTGAGAAAAAGAAAGAAAGGCAAGGAATAGAGAGTGGTGGGCTATTTGGGGAGGGACTGTCTGAGGACTTGACATTTGAGCTGAGGCCTGAGGGTGAAGAGGAAGCAGTTGTGTGAAGAAGTGGGGAAGGGCACCTTAGGCAGAGGGCACAGCCTATGCAAAGGCCCTTGGGCAGGACCTGGTGTGTTGGAGGAACAGCCAGGTGGCCCTAGCGGCTGGAGCAGAGTGAGGGAGGGGGATAGAGGGACGAGGGGAGGGCAGGGAGGGGACTTGGGCTTTCACACCTAGGGAGGTGGGAGCCCTGGAGGGCTGTGGGCAGAGGAGGGGCGGGGCGTGACTCAGGTGCTCACAGGCGCCCTCTGGCCACTGTGGGGAGGACAGACTGTGGGGGGGCGAGGGTGGGAGTTGAGAGACCAGGGCTGAGGCCACCGCACTGGTTCAGGCTTAGGCGGGCGACAGTGGGGGCCAGCCAGGCAGAGGCTGATTGCAGAAGCGTGAGGACTCAGTGGCAGTGGTCAGCCTGGGTGGAGCAGGACAGTACACGTCGGTCACCTGGATTACGGGGTCCCTTCGGAGGCTGGCGCCGGCCCCCTTGCCTCCTGCTTGGACTTAGGCAGGGAAAGGAGGGGCGGGCAAGCGCAGGGCCATCGGTCACACCCAGGGCCCCTCCTGGAGTCAGGACGTCGTTTGCGGGCAAGCTGGGGTAGGGCTCTGGTGCCTGGGTGGCCCGCGGGGCTCTGGGCGGGCTGCGCGGGCAACTGCCAGGTGCCCAGCCCCAAGCTGGGTGTTCTACCTGCATGGCTGCATTGTTCCCGTTTTTATTCCCCATCTCGCCAGGTGAGCTTGGGCTGGCATCTGCCCCGCCCTGCACCTCAGTTTCCTCATCTGTGAAATGGGAATGATCATCTGTAACTGCTCGGTGGGTTCCAGGAGCACTGGTACACAGTAGGTGCCCATTCAGTGATCAGCAGCAATAGTGCAGGCGGCTTGGGAGTGAGGGAGCCCCCCGGCATGGGAGGCAGGCATGTGGAGACCCACGATACTCACCGAGGTGGGCCACTGGGCAACTGAGTCCCCGTGACTGAGCCCCTGTTTTGTCCCTGCAAAATGGGACCACCGTCACAGAACCCCTGTGACACCTGGTCAAAGGCCAGCACAGAAAGGCATGTAGGCTGCTATCACACTGTCCCAGCCCCGTGTGACACCTGGGGAAACTGAGATCCAGAGAGAATAGGGGTGCTTAGCCTACAGTCACACAGCCAGTCGGGCCAGGAGATGCCCCTGGAACAGATGGCCTGGCTTCAAGCCATTCGGAGGGCCTCAGTTTCCAAAGCCGTGAAATAGGCACACTGCGGGGGTCAGTAGGAATTACTGGACACCCAGGAAGAGGCTGCAAGGATTTATCTGGCTAGTCTAGACACCTTCTTCCTGGGGTACTGGCATGACCTATGGTGGGGGGGTCTTTGTAGAAATCCCCCTAACCCAGTTCCCCTTAGGTGCTGGCTGAGGAGGAGATTCCTGGAGGCTCCTGGGTTAGCTGGGGCCCTTCTGGCCAAGGAGGGGGCAGTAGGAGCCAAGGCCCCTCTGCCTGGAAACTGCAGCCCTGTCTGGTTGGAGCAGGCCTGTCCTCCTCTGCCCTGTAGAAGGGCTGGAGCTGGACAGTCTGGCCCACCCCAGACAGACAGGGCTGTCTGTCTTTTCTGCATACCTACCATGTGCCTGCCTAGCCTCTGCCAGACCCAGACACGTTCAGTGAGGCAGCAGGTGGTGCGGCCAAGTCTCTCTGGTCGAGTCCCAGCTTCGTGCACTTGGCCCAAATGCCTAACCTCCCTGAGGCCTCCTCTGCCCCTCTGTAAATCTGTATGTAGCTCCTAGGATTATATGTAGCTCCTGGCAGTATAAGCACTCAATAAATGGAAGTTATGATTATTATTATAATTTTCATACACTGTTCTCTCTCCCTACAAGCCCCTTCTGTGCCTGGCAAACTCCTACTCAGACATCAAGGCCCCAGCTCCAATGTCCCCTCCTCCAGGAAGTCCTCCTGGGCCCCCAGGCCAGGTTTCTGTTATTTTCTTGGGTTCCTCCTGCCCAGAGGTCCTGCCCTCTGATATCCAGGACCTGGAGCAGTTGGGTGGGCTTCCCAAAAGAGGATTTCTGCTGATCCTCAAAGAATGAAGGGGGCCTGAGATAGGCAATGCTTAGGTGATATTCTATACCCCGCCCTCTGCCTGTTGTAGAAATCCCTTGTATCACCACTGGTTGGAGTCCACGCCCTTAAACCTAGTCTTTTCCTCTGAATATCCCCCAGTTTTCCCAACATTCCTCAGATCCCTTTGTCTGACAAGCATTTATTTTGCACCTGTTGTATGCCAGGCCCTATCAGGATCATCCCAGTTATTCATGCAACAGGCATGTATCGGGTGCTGTGTGCCAGGCTCTGCTGGAATAATGGCACTCACTTGTCTGCAAACATCTGTCGACTGCCAACTATGTGTAAGCATTGCTTGAGCACCGACTGCATGCCAGGCTCTGGGAAGAGAGGAAGCCCAAGGGAGAAGAAAAGTCTCCCACTAACCCTCCCTCCAGGCTTGGGCCCTCGAGTCTCCACCCTCCTCCCGCATTCCAGGCATCGGGTTAAAAATGTGGGCGCTGGAACCAGAGTAACCGAGTCCCCATCCGCTTGTCCACTCACTGGCGGGAGACCTGGGGCGAGCCCCTTCCCATCTCTGACCCCCTCTGTAAAACAGAGCGCCCAGCAATCTGCTTGCAGTTCAAAACCTACTTTCTGCAGAGAAGGAAACTGAGGTACTAAACAGGCAGGCTCCCCAGAAACCCCTCCGGGCAACACTGGGAGGGAACCCATCTTAGCCCAGAGAGGGTCAGGGCTGGCTCGAGGGCACATAGCTCCGGTTGGGACCCTGCCCTGCTCTGGAGCCCTCCCCTTGGTGCCCGCCTCCCTGGCCTGGCTGCCAGCCTCTGGCCTTCCCCCCACCCCACCCCCGACTCCCGCGGGGCTGCCGCGTTGGTGACGCAGCCCGAGAAACTTCAGAAGGAAGGGAAGCTGGGAGGGGCCGGGCTCCTCGGCAGACCCTGGCTGGCCGGCCGGGTGCCCCCACCCCGTCCCTGGCAGGGGGGGATGCTGCGGGCTTCCGCCGCCTCCATCCACCGCGTGGCCGCAGACGGCTTCCGGGGCCGCGTCCCCTCTTGTGGCCACACGTGAGCGCTCAGCCCGTGGGCACATGTGGCTCGCCGGCTC
>NW_020172691.1:413438-448001 GCF_003031525.2 Neophocaena asiaeorientalis asiaeorientalis
CCGGCTTTTCGGCCCGGACGCCCCCAAACCACCTGTGCCAAAGCCCCCCTGGAGCCTGCGGACGCCCTGAGTTCAGCCCAAGGCCGCGCGCTCACTGCCCGGGCCTGCGCTGGGGCCGGCGGGGGGCGGTGGACGGCCGCTGCCCTGACCCGCTGGCCCGAGGTGTCCACCAGTGCCCGGCAGGGCCCGCAGCCAGGCCGCGGAGCAGGCGGGGGCGAGAGCCAGGCCGGGTGGGAAGAAAAAAGAAACTTTTCTTTGAAAGTGATTCCGAAGCAGGTTGGCTGGGGCCCAGGCGGCCGGCGGCAGGGCAGAGGGAGATGGAAAGTGTGGTCCAGACTCGAGGAACGCGGCGGGTCAGGAAGGACAAGGCGGGGGAGGCCCGGGCGGGGGCCGGCGTCCGGGAGGTCACCCCGGCCGTGGCCTTCTGCCTCTCGGCCCTGACGCCTTATCCAGATTTCCCCCGGGGGCGGATGAAGGTCGTGAACGTCTAGCATCTTGCTTTTTTCCCTTGGATTTGTCCAAACAGCCCCTGGAAGAGTGTCGCCTGGGGGTTTTAGATCATGTGTACCAGGATGTGGAGGCTCAGAGAAGGAACGTACTTTTGCAGAGGTCACACAGCATTGGTGAGACTGACATCCAGTTCTCATGATTGCTGGCCTTGGGGGCCTGCGGTCTTGAACCTGCAGGGGCAGGATGGGGCGTCTCCAGGGAGAGTCAGGGTTTGTACTGGAATTGCTTGAAGCCCGGGGCAATTTCCGTCCTGGTCCTCCTGCTACACTACCAGGGAAGTCCAAGTTCAGTCTAGCCCAAAGCCTTCGTGCTGTGACTCAACTCCTGGCCCTCCTCAAGATGACCAGGAGGAAGCCTTGACGATGAACCTCATGCGGCAGAACTTTGTGTCTGTTTTGTTCGTTGCTGTGTCCCTGGATCCTAGGACAGGGCCTGGTACACAGTTCGTGCTCAATACATGTGTTGAGTGAAAGAATCATCGTTTCTCCTTATGCTTGGGTTTGCACAGACAGTCATATGGGATGGGGGTAGAGACTCAGGACACAAAACAGGTTGTAACATAGCTGGACATACGCGGGAATCCCTTGTCACACTTCTTAGAAGGGATACGAGGACCTGAAACCCAGATTTCCAGAGCGTCAAGCCCAGGTCCTGTGGACACATAATCCCCCCCACCCTTGGTCTCTTGGGCAAGAGAGGGAGCTAGACCAGGCAGGCATTTGCAGGAAAGGCATTCCAGGCAGGGAACAGCATGTGCAAAGGCCCTGGGGCAGGACTCTGCCTGGCATGTTGGAGGAACAGTGAGGAGGCCCGTGTGGCTGGAACAGAGTGAGTCAGTGGGAGAGAGGGAGGAGGGGAGGGCAGGGAGGGGACGGGGCAGGTCGTGCAGGGCCTTGGGGAGGACTTGTGACTTTCATACGTTTAAAGACCCAGACTCAGTCCAGTGTGATGAGAGCTAGGACAAGGTTTGCACAAGGGGCCAGGGGAGGGTGTTCCAGAGAAGGAGACGTTAGAACCGGGCTTGGAGAGATGGTTGGAGTTTGCTTGAGAGCGAGAGGGGCAGGGAAGTTTCATGGCAAGAGCGAGAAGGATGAAGGCCAGGGTCGCGTGTACGGTATGGCCTTCCAGGACAGAGAAAGTTGAACCTCAGCCGGCGATGTTTAAAAATGGCCGGTGACACTGGGGAGCTGGGAATTCCAGGGCCTGGCTTTGGGTCTCTCTCTAGCTGGCTGGCGTTGGGAGGCGGACGTGGCAGCAAGGCAGAGCCAGCTACATTTGGAAGCCCGCTGAGGTTGGAAGAGAAATCCTGCGGGCGAGCTCACCGTGGCAGCCGAGGCGGGCCCAGCGGACGCACCGCTGGGCCCCAGTGGGAACCCTAGGCTCTCCCGTATCCCGCCAGGTTTAAACAAGTGCGATTATGGTATCAGCAAGTCCTGTCCTTTGTAAATCCCAAAGATAAATTAAATATGACCCCTCTGTACACCCCAGGCCATCACCCTGGGCCAGGCTGTTATGCCCACCGGGATGTTTGCCCACCCCTCCCCGTGGACTTCCAGCCTCTGAGAGTCCAGAATTCACTCAGCAGCCAGACTTTTTTAATGTGTGTGTGTGTGTGTGTGTGTGTGTGTGCGTGCGTGCGTGTACCTTATTATGGTAAAATATATAAAATTCACCATCTTAACCATTTTTAAGCGCACAGCTCGGTGGCATTAAGTACCTTCACACTGTCATGCGACCATCCCCACCATCCGTCCCTAGAACTTTCTCATCTTCCCAAACTGAAACTCTGTCCCCATTAAACACTCCCCAGCCCCTCCCCCAGGCCCTGGCCCCCACCATCTACTTCCTGTCTCTATGGATTTGAGTCCTCTAGGGGCCTCCTGTGAGTGGAATCAGTCAGTATTTGTCCTTCTGTGTCTGGTTTATCTCACTGAGCATCATGTCCTCAAGGTCCATCCATGCTGTAACGAGTGTCAGAATCTCCTTCCTTTTTAAGGCTGAGTAATATTCCACTATAGGGGATGGACCACATTTTGTGTATCCGTCACCTGTTGTTGGATATTTGGGTTGTTTCCGCCTTATGGCTACTATGAATCATGCCGCTGTGAACATGGGTGGGCAAGTATCTGTTTTCAATTCTTTTGGGCGTATACGTAGGCGTGGGTCACGTTGATTCTATGTTTAACTTTGGAGGGACCGCCAAGCCATTTTCCGCTATGGCTGCACCATTTTACATTCCCGTCAGCCGTGCACGAAGGTTCCAATTTCTCCACACCCTCATCACCAGAGACGTTTTAAAATGTAACATAGATCATCGCCCTTGAGACTAAAACCCAAGCTTCCCACGCGGCCCACGGGGCCCTGAGTGGTCTCATGTCTCCCCGCTCTGTGTACGTGCTGGGGCCATGTGCTCTCTCTGTTCCCCAAACATCCCATGTTTGTTCCTGCCCCGGGGCCTTTGCACTTGCTGTGCCATCTGCCCTCAGCTCTCCCCATGGCTGGCTCCGTCCCATCCCTAGGCCCTTAGAGAGGTTTATCCTGACTTTTCCGTCAAAAGTCACCTCCCCCACCCCCAGCCACTGTCTGTCCTCTCACCCAGTTTCATTGCCTCGGTGGAACTTAGAACCACCGGAATTATCTCGGGCTCCTTCTGTCGGCTCGTTTCCTGTCTGTCTCCCCCGCCTTGGCTCCCTGCCATTTCCCCAGTGCCTGGCAAGTGGTAGGTGGTCGGTAAACATCTGGGACATGAATGCCGGGGCGGTGCCTGGATCTCCCAGTTAGGAACTGCGGGAGCCTCAGCAACCAGGATGGAGGGAGTTGTCTGGTGCAAAGGGGGCGGGTGCTCTGGGCCGGGAAGGGCTGGACCGGAGGCCACGGCGGCGCCTTTGTCATGGGCTGGGACAGACCAAATTTGGGCTCGTGGCCACGGACAGGAAAGAACAGTTTGTACACTCCGTCAGTGGGATCCAGTTTACATTTCTATTGTCGGTATGGTCATGTGTTTGTTTGAGGGAAAGGCCACAGGCGGTGGTGACGTTCAGGCTGCCTGTGAACACCCGGCGGACCTGGGAAGTCGAGAAAACTGGTCCCAGGCCAAACCAGGGTGTCACTTGAAATACGGCCGCTGTCCGGGGCCAGTCTCACTTATACTAGCATGAGTGTGGTTAGCTGTGCTTCATGCATCGTGCTGGAGAGCCTTGTGTGTGTATTGGAAAAAAAGACCTTTCAGGAAGGTCCTGGCGTGAGGGGAGACTGTGAGCCACATAGATACAGAAGGAACCGTGTTGTGGGCAGAGGAAACCACATGTGCAAAGGTCCTGGGGCAGGACCAGGCATGGTGTTTTGGAGGAACAGTGAGGACGCCCATGTGGCTGGAGCAGAGTGAGCGAGGGGGAGAGAGGGAGGAGGGGAGGGCAGGGAGGGGACGGGGCAGGCTGTGCAGGTCCCCGTGGGCCACGGGGAGGACTTGGGCTTTTACCCCCAGGGAAGTGGGAGCCCTGGAGGGCTGTGGGCAGAGGGGGGACAAAGGTCGTTTAACTTCTGAGTTTGGAAAAATGCTGTCACCCAAACAGTATTTATCCCTTTGTGATTGGCCCCTCCCCTCCCGGGGCTCCTCTGATTTCAACCTCACACTCGTATAAAGTAAGGCAACAATGGAGAAAGCCCACTTTACAGACATGGAAGCAACCTAAATGCCCATCAATGGAGAGATGGATAAAGAAGATGTGGTACATATATACAATGGAATATCATTCAGCCATAAAAGAAGAATGAAATAATGCCATTTGTAGCAACATGGATGGAGATTATCATACGAAGTGAAGTGAGCCTCATACGCTATCCCTCACATGTGGAATCTAATTTTAAAACTGATATAAATGAACTTATTTACAAAACAGAAACAGACTCAAAGATCTCAAGAACGGACTTACGGCTACCAAAGGCGAAATGTGGTGGGGAGGGGTAAATTAGGAGGTTGGGATTAACATACACATACTACTATGTATAAAAGGCTCAGAGGGGAGAGAGGCCTGACTAGTCCCAGGTCACACCCCGGGTTGTGCCAGGGCTGGGGCTTCAGCCCAGGTTTCAGGGTGTGACTCCGGCTTCTAAAAGATGCCCCAAGGTCATATGAGTTTGGAACCTGGAGCCTCTTCTTCATGACCCCAATGCATTTGAAAGACTTTGAAGAGTCCAACAGCTGCCCTGAGAAACCCGCAGCGATGCTCATGCTTTCTGACCGTGAACCCCATGCTCGGGTGGAGTCTGCAGACACCCCCAAGGCACACCCATAGAAAATCCCCCTACTCGGCAGCTGAGAGCGTGCATTTTGGCTCCGCGGTCCTGCTCTGGCCTGTTCATGTTTTCCTCGTGCGGTCGGGAATGTATTCTGGGCAGCACAAAGCACCAAGTCGAACGCCTGATCTAAGCAGGGCTGCAGAAAGCCACGTATTCAGGGATGGGCAGTGGGGGATCTGGGGGACAGCGACCAGGTCAGGAAAGAACTCGTTAACAGGCGAACGTTTTAAAGCCTGTGATCGACATGACATAAAATTCAATAAGACATTCAAGAATATTCCCCCCCTTTTTAAAAGTAAATCTTATTGGAGTACAGCTGATCTACAGTGTTGCATTAGTTTCAGGTGTACAGCAAAGTGATTCAGTTATACACATACATATATTCATTCTTTTTCTTTACCCATATATAGGTTATTACAGAATACTGAGTACAGTTTCCTGTGCTATACAGTAGGTCCTTGTTGGTTATCCATTTTATACATAGTAGTATGTGTATGTTAATCCCAACCTCCTAATTTATCCCTCCCCGCCACATTTCGCCTTTGGTAGCCGTAAGTTCGTTCTTGAGATCTTTGAGTCTGTTTCTGTTTTGTAAATACATCCATGTTGCTACAAATGGCAATATTTCATTCTTTTTTCATGGCTGAGTGATATTCCATTGTATATAGGTACCACATCTTCTTTATCCATTCCTCCATTGATGGGCATTTAGGTTGCTTCCATGTCCTGGCTACTGTGAATAGTGCTGCAGTGAATACTGGGGTGCATGTATCTTTTCGAATTACGGTTTTCTTGGATATACTTTTGAGAGGAGCAGATGAAACCTGGTCGGCCCATCGGCTTTCCTTGCTGTATGGCCTTGGGTAACTTACTTACCCTCTCTGGGTAACCCATGGTTGTCAGCCTCGACCCAGGATTGCTGGAGGGTGTTAGACAAAACTGTTAAATACGTAGCCTGACATCTGGTGTTCTGTAAGCTGTCTGTGCTTAGCAGTTACCATTATTATTGTTCTTATTGTTTTATCATCATCATCATCATCCCATATCTTCTCACTCTACACCTCAGCTCCCACCTCAGTGAGGCGGAGGTGCTCTGAAATTTCCCTGGCCTGTGCGTCAGGGTCTGGGGCCTCTGCTCCCGTGGACAGTAGGGTCTGGGGGCTCTGCTTCCATGGGGTGCTTTTCAGCCTAAGTGGAACAGAGATATGCAAACAATTTATCTGCCCCCAGCTGTCCCCAGCACCACAATTAGTGACAGAAGGGACCTTTGGCAAAAGCAGAGCAGTAGGGGACCCCCAGCCGGGGCCTTTATCTGACTGGTCAGACAACAGCGTCCAAACACAGCGGGTCACTCCAAACCACTGATAAGAAAGGAGTCCTGGAGTCGGGGCAGGACCAACTGAACCCCCTCCAAGGGCCCACTGGACACCTCCTAGTCAAAAGCACAGGACCCGACTGTGAGGCCTTGGGGTGTCTGGGGGTTGATCCCAGGCCCATCGGTGCCACCTGGGGCTGCCTGAGTTTGAATATGTCACCTGCCTCTCTCTGTGCCTCAGTTTCCCCATCTGGAAAATGGGGATGATAATCGCATATCCCTCTTGGGGGAGTTTCGAAGATCAGATGAGTCAGTGGAGGGGAAACTTGTAGCTCAACATAGTCAAAGGAGTGACTCACCACGTATTAACTATTGGAAGGTACCAGTTCACACGGTGTGACCTTGACGACCCTCCCAGGAGCTCCAGTCACAGCCGCTCACTCACCAGGGGCTGCCACTCACATCTCTGGGTTGGATGGCCTCCCTTGCACCTGGCGCAGCCTGGAATTGTACTCCTGGTTTATTTATTTGCTTACTTCTTCATTGCCTGTCACTCCACCATTAGGATGTCAGTGCCGCGAAGGCAGGGAGTTGTGTCCATCGTGGTTGCTGCTGTGTGTTAGACACGTGGCACCCTGGAGGTGCTCAGCAATCAGTTTGCCAAGTGATCAAAGGAGAGAAGTAAACGGTAGTGCAGTTCAGCTCTAATTTATGGGTGAGGAAATGGAGGCTCAGAGATGTCAAAAGTACTTGCACAAGGACACACAGCAGAGGTTGGCAGACTTTCAGTGAAGTGAATGCCTTAGACCTGGTAGGTCACCTGCAGTTTCTGTTGTATACTCTTCTTTCTCTTTTGACAGCCCTTTAAAATTGTACAAGACCCTTTTCTTTCATTATTGCCTCCCCCTAAAGAGCCCTTTTAGACAGTTTTTTTCCCTAATCACTGCACGTCATGAAATTTTAATAGCACAGGTATATTATATATCTGTTTATATACTGTATCTATATCTATTTATCTATGTTTTATAAATAAAAAGAGCAAAAATTTTTAGCCCCCTCCATCGCCCCAAGAACCAATTTTTGTCCCTACTGAGAATGGATGGATCTGGAACAGAGTCCCTCCGCCTTGGCACTGCTGACGCTGGGGGCCGGATGACTCTGTGGGGCTATCCCAGACCAGCCTCCCTGTCCCCGCCCCCTCGAGGCCAGGAGCCCCCCAGTCGTGACAAACACAGATATCCCCAGACATCGCCTTGGGGTGCAGGATCACCCCAGTTAGGAACCTCTGCGCTAGGCAGACAATTTCTTTGAATTGACATCAGCTTTGGGATATAGACTCCCTGAGCCGGTCCTCAGTTTACCAACCTCATCAGTTGGGTAAATTTAATCAGATGGCACTATGGAGCTCCTAACACAGTAAAAACTCAGCAAATGAAAGCTGCCCATTTGGGGCCTGGGGCATCTTGGGGCATTGGACATTAGCTGGCCTTTAGCATTATACACTCTGGGTCCGTCTGTTCAGACCGAAGGAAGGTCCATTTTAGGACCGGGCCTCTAGATAGGAGAGGAAGAATTATTGGTGTCCTCTTTGTTTTTTTTTCCTTGATTTTTCATGGAAACATCCAGAGAAGCTCAGCCCGATAGAACTTTGTGTGGTGATGGTGGGCATATTCGGTGCCGTCCAGTTCGGTCGCCATCAGCCACGTGTGCCTGTCGAGTATTGAAAGGTGACTGGTGCGGCTGAAGTCCTGAAACTTCAATTTCAATTTAGCCAGTTTAAATTTCAAGTTGCGTGTGACTCGGGGCTCCCGTACTGGACAGCTCCAGAAGACAGGGTTTCCAGCAGCCAAATGACAGGCAGGTGGTCAGCAGGTGGGTGAGAAATAGTTCACGGTTTTAGAGGTGATTAAAGATAAGCTGGCAGGGACTTCCCTGGCAGTCCAGCATTAAGACTCTGTGCTCCCACTGCAGGGGGTGGGGTTCAGTCCCTGGTCGGGGAACTAAGATCCCACATGGCCTGCGGCATGGCCAGTAGGATGGCACAATAAAAAGGAAGGAGATTCTGACACCTGCTACAACATGGATGAACCTTGAGGACACGATGCTCAGTGAGAGAAGCCAGACACAGAAGGACACACCGTGTGTGATTCCACTCACAGGGGGTCCCCAGAGGAGTCACATCCACAGAGACAGGAAGTAGATGATGGGGGCCAAGGGCTGGGGGAGAGGTGGGGAGTCAGCGTTTCATGGGGACAGAGTTTCAATTTGGGAAGATGAGAAAGTTCTGGAGATGATGGTGGGGCTGGTCACAAGATACTATGAATGTACTCAACGCCACTAAACTGTACACTTAGAAATGGTTAAATGGTATAAAGTTTATGTTGTGTATATTTCAACACAATCTAAAAATCAAATTAAAACAAGTTTTCATGAGATGGCCTATAATTACAGCATCATGTTATTTAGAAACTACACTTATTTAAATTTAAAAAGAACTACCAGGAGTATAGGAGAAAAAAGAGAGAGAGCTTCTTCAGCCCAATAAAGGGATCTGCAGAAACCACAGCTAACATTATTCTTAGTGGTGAGAGACCGAATGGGTTCCCCCTAAGATCAGAAGCAAGATGAGGACACCTGCTCTCACCGCTTCCAGTCAACAGGGTTCTGGAAGTCCTAGTCAGTGCGATAAACCAAGAAACAGAAATCAGAGGCATACAGATGAGGAAGAAAGAAATACAACTTGCCCTATTTGCAAGCGGCATGATGGTTTTCATAGAAAATCCCAAAGAATCTACCAGAGAAAGAAAAAGACTCTTAGAACTAATATGTGAGTTCAGCAAGGTTGCAGAATACAAGATTAACACCCCCAAACCAATCGCATTTGTAAATGCTAGCAGTGATCAATTAGAAACCAAAATTAAAAACACACTCTCATTTACGATTGCTGCCCAAACCTACCATGTATTGAATGTCAGCTTGGCACCAACCCTTTTACACTTGTTATTTACTGACTTGGAGACCCAACAAACCCTGGGAAGTGAGTTTTATTATAGTCCCATTTTACAGATGAGGAAACGGAGTCTCAAACAGGTGACATGGCTGGGCTGAGGTCAAGAGCAGTGAATAAGGGCTCCAGACTAGAGCCAGCCATAGCCTAGGGCCATGGCTTTCAAGGTACAAAGTAATAGCACCCAAGACAGAAACAGCAAGGAGATAGCAATAGTAGTAATAAAACCCTCCTTCCAGTTGGTGAAGTGCTTACTACATGTCAGCCACTGCTTGGGGCCCTTGATTGCATTCATTATCACCTTTTCCCTCCCGAACAGCCTCTGAGGGAGATTCTGTAATTGTGCCCATTTCACAGAGCGGGGAGTGAGGCACAGAGAGATGAGGGGTGGCGTCTGAGGCCCACAGCCTGGGCTGCCTGGTTCCAAAGCATAAGCACACAGGCGGCGCTCAAGAAACGTCCCCCTTCTCGGGTAGGCCCCTGAGTGCCAGCCGGGCACTGTTGCCCGCTGAGTGCGTGTGGGTGCTGGTTCCGGAAGAGGGTCTGTGCCCAAGGTCTGGAGCCCGACAGCTGGCTGCCCGGGCTGGGCCCTTCCCAACCCAGTGGCCACCCGTGCCCAGCCATGCAGCCATCCAAGCCGGACGGGCTGGCTCCAAGGGGCCACTGGCTGCCCGAGCCCGGGAGTGGCCACAGGGCGCGGGGCCGAGCCGGGCACAGCCCTCTCACCACTGCCCAGCCTGCCCAGCCTAGTCGGCCACGCAGGGGCTGCTCAGCCCAGCCAAGGAGGGCTGCCTGCATCCGCTCCTATCGTGGATGGGGAAACTGAGGCAGGTGGGGCCGCTCCTGTGCTGTTTACAGCATCTCTGGGTCTCGCCCGCAAGTAGGTGCTCAGCGCACGGCGTGTGCAAAGGCAAAAGCGCGATGCCAGGCAGACGGTGAGGGCCCAGTGACTGTTGTGCGAAGTGTCATCATTATTATGATCCCCAAAGCAACCCTGGGTGCACTGAGGCCCCAGCAGGGGAAGTGACCCCCCGCCCCGGGACCACGTGTCCTTGGAGGTTCCCAGAGCTGGGATGGGAACGCGCGCGTCTCATCGCAGAATCCAGGCAGCTCACGCAAGCGCCTGCTGGATGTCGGGATGTAAGCACTAGCTACCAAATTAAAACAACACGGGGCAGGGGAATTCCCTGGCGGTCCAGGCGTTAAGACTCTGCCCTTCCACCGCAGCGGACACGGGTTCGATCCCTGGTCAGGGAACTAAGATCCCGCAAGCGGTGCGGACAAAAAATAAAATAAAATGATACACTACTGTGTAAAAAAACAACAGCAAGGGGTGTGGGGCGGGGCACTTTTTCGTCATTCTAACCCTCCCTTTTCCTAAAATGATACACTACTGTGTAAAAAAACAACAGCAAGGGGTGTGGGGCGGGGCACTTTTTCGTCATTCTAACCCTCCCTTTTCCTTGTGTACAAAATGGGTACACTAACAATGCCAGATTTGTGGCTCTCTTCATGATTTAAGGGAAAGTATGAAATGAGAACAAGAAAAAACATCTGTGGTCATGTTAGGGACTTAAAAATAACAGTAATAATAATAACGGGGTGGATGTCACCACGGATCTAGAGTTCAGTATGCCCTAAGCGCTTCATATGTATCGGCTCCTTGCCACCTCCTGGCAACCCAGCCAGGCCTGTGAGATGCTTTCGCACATTTGAAAGAGAAAACTCTGAGGCTCAGGGAGGTTAAGCGGTTCGCCTAAGGTCACACAGCAATTAGCTCTGGGCCTTGGAGTGTGGCAGGTGGGAGGGGCCTGATTCTCTTTCTCTGGCATTTGATGGTGATTCCCGCCACCTTTGTCCTTGACCTGAGAGACAAATGGGGGACGGGGGGCTAAGGGTCCTGTCTGGCTGGGCTTGTCCATTTCCTCTCCCCCGCAGTCTGGGGTGGAGGGTGTGAGGGCTGCAGAGGGGCCTGGCTCTACTCGCCCTCCATCTAGGCCTCCGGAGCCAATAACGCTGAGCTCAGCGTCTGTCTGCTTCACCCGGCTGCCAAGGAGCCCGATTATTTTTAGATAAGATGGAGGGGCGGGCGCCGGGGTGGGAGGGAGCCCCCAAGCCCGGCGGGTGGGGCCGGAAATGTCACAGCTGCAGAAATATGCCCCTCGGCCCCCTCTCCGGGGATCCTGAGTGGCAACCCAAGACCACAGGCTGGGCCCCCAGGACTCGGAAGGCAGAGGCGGTGGGGAGGGGGCCCGAGGGGCCGGGGACTCACCTCTCTGGCCCTCTGTTTTCCCGTCTGTGAAATGGGCATGAGAGTTCCCACCTCATATGGCAGAGGCAGGATTAAATGAGTTATCCTCACTTGACAGATGAGGAAACTGAGGCTCAGAGAGCACTTCCCCACGACTGAGCCCGCCCCTCCACTCGGGTTCTCGCCATGGTTCAGGACACAGGCAGGCTGGCGCTTAGTGACCTCAGACGTCCATGACCCCCTGGGGCAGCAGCCAGGGAGGGGGCCATGCCATGCTCCAGACCACGGCGCTGGCCCAGCCTAGCACTGGGCTGATGTCTCCTCCCCTCCTGAGTGGGGGTCCCTGCGATGTCACAACTCCCCCTCCCTGTCTTTGCAGATGCAGAGCAAAGTGGCAGTCCCCGGGCGGGGATGGGCTCCGACCAGGAGGACAGCAAGCCCATCACACTGGGTGAGTCTGAAGGTGGCGGGGTGGAGGGCACGGGCCCATCCCCATCTTTTATTTAGGAATCGTTTCCGGAGCGCCCCCTGTGGGTTCTGTGTGGTCCTGCGTGAGCACCTGAGTCACTCCTCCCAGCCATGCTATGGAGGAGGTGCTGCAGTTGTTCCATTTTGCAGAGGCAGGGACTGAGGTCTGGAGACGAATATGGGCCTTCCCAGGGGCATCCATGGAGCTGGGGTTGGAACCCCCGACCCTGAGCTCCAGCGTCTGGGCTCTGAGGTGCTCCCCCCATTGGGAGAGGCCCTGGTGGGCCCTGCAGTGTCATGGGACATTGAGTGGATGAGTAGGACAACTCAGTTCTATGTTGCGGGTGTGGGAGCAGAGCCAGAAGGACAGAGAGGATTTGGAAGCTTCAGAGTCCCTGCTTCTACTCTGGCTCCCTGACTACTCCCTCCCACAGTCTGTCCTCCTGAAGTGGTCAGAGGGTACCCGTGAGCACCTGAGTCAGGCCCTGCCCATCCTCTGCCCACAGCCCTCCAGGGTCCCACCTCCCGGGGGGTAAAAGCCCAAGTCCTCCTGCCCTCCCCATCTCCCCTCCTCCCTCTCCCCCCCTCGCTCACTCTGTTCCAGACACACAAGCCTCCTCGCTGTTCCTCCAGCACACCAGGCACCACCTGTCCCAGAGCCTCTGCACGTGCTGTTCCTGCTATCTGGACAGCTAACTGCTTTCTCTTGCTCCAGATCACCCAGGTCTCAGCTCAAATGCCTCCCTCTCAGAAAGATCTTCCCTGAGCCCCTCAGCTCAAGCAGCCTCAGCCACTCTCCATCTCAGCCCTCTGTTTTATTTCCTTTCGAGGAAGTTAGTGATTGCGTGTGTATTTGCTTAGTTGCTTAGTGTTGCAAATGTGTTTGCTTCTCACCTAGTGGAACATCACCTCCTCGAGGGCAGAGGTGTTTGTTTTGATCACTGCTGTGTCCTCAGTACCTAGAACAGGACCTGGTACACAGTAGGTGCTCAAAAACCATTTCTAGAAAGCAAAAAAGGAGAGAAGGAAGGATGAAGCAGAGGGAAAAAGAGAAACTAGAGGGATAGTATATTAGGGGCAAGGAAGGAGGAGAGATGAAAAGGGAGAAAGGAAGAAACAGCCAGTGGGTGAGGGCATCCCCGTTGGAAGGTCCGTCACAGGCATGCACAGGGAGGCTGGATGGTTCCAGGAGGTTCACAGGCCCCCAGGCCACACCTCACTGGCCATCTGTGACCCGAGTCCTCCTTGACCTCCTGTGATCCCCAGGCGCCTCCCTCCAAGCCAGATGTTCAAGGCAGGCGGCGGGGGCCATGGCGCTTGGCCTGGTCCCGTGGGGAGCTCCAGCGTCTGGTAGAGGAAATCACTTCCTCCCCGCCCGCCAGGGAGTCCCCTGGAGATGGAGCTGGGCGAGCACTGCACAAACAGGAAACCCCGGTGGGGGTGGGGCGGAGGGGCGTGCTGACAGCAGTCGGCCAGCTGGGTCAGCAGGAAGTGGCCACAGCCACTTCCCCCTGGACACTGAGAGCCACCGCCCTGTCCTCCTCGGGATGTTGTGGTCCTGAGCCTCCCATCATGGGCCTGGGCAGGTAGTAATTGCTCAATGAATGGTGGACACAAAGTTCATAAGCAGGGGGCTTGCGTGGCAGACAGCTGAGGAGCTGGGCACTGCTGTGAGCTCCCTGCGGCCACTGCTGCCCCCTGGGGGCCTGGACAAGAACTGCTCCCGCCCCCCTCCCCCAAAGCCGAGAGCTGCCATTCTGTGGGTCCCACCTCCACTCTGACCACTCTCTCTGGCTCCTTCAGCTCCAGCCGTGTTGGCCTCCGATTTGCCAAGTGCATCTCCACCCCAGGCCCTTTGCACAAGCCATTCCCGCTGCCAGGAACATCGTAACCCACAGGGAGGTGGCAAAACGTCAAGTTTAATATCCTCCTCATCGGGGCAGCCAGTTCTCACAAGGCAGTTTCCCTGTGCCAGGTGCTATCTGGGCACTACCCAAATTTTCACTCACGTGTTCGCCTTATCCACCCCTACCTTGAGATCTTGGTTGAATGTCACCCTCCCAGGGAAGCCTTCTCTGAGCCCTTCGTGTAAAATAGGTCCCCTCCCCAGCAGGCTCTCCCTTGACTGCCTCACCACTGCCTGACACATCTCACATTTAACTGAATCATCTTTAATAACTTTCTTTTTAAATTGTAGTACAACACACATAAAATGTAGAATTTTAACCCTATTAAAATGTACCGTTCAGTGACATTAAGTACATTCACAGAGCTGTGCGCCCATCACCTCTGTCTGGTTCCAGAACATTCTCATCAACCCACAAAGCAACCCCATCTCCATTAGTCACTCCCCCTCCCCGACTGACCAGGAACCCACTCTCTGTCTCAGTGGATTTGCCTGTTCTGGACGTTTCCCATCAATGGAATCACACAGTGTATCCTTCTGTGTCTGGCTTCTCTCACTTCTCTCGTGTTCTCAGGGTCCATCCACGTTGTAGCGAGTTTCAGGGCTTCACCTCTTTTCATGGCTGAGTGACGTTCCTGTGTGTGGAGGGACCACATTTTGTGTATCCATCATGGTTGATGGACATTTGGGTTGTCTCCAATTTCAGCTACTGTAAATCATGCCGCTGTCAACATTCATGTACAAGTGTTTTTGACTTCCTGCTTTTATGTGGCGTCCTTCGCCCACCCTGGGCTGTGAGTCCAAGAGGGCAGCTGCTCCTGTACGTCTTGTTCCCCACTGTGTCCCCAGTGCCCAGCTCGGGGCGGACACTGGAAGTGCCTGGTAATGGGTCCTGCCTGTGAGGGTCTCTGGGTGTGACAGGCCTGCTCCCAGCTGTATTGGGTGGGCCAGTGCTCCCGCCCTCTCGAGGCCAGCCTCAGTTTCCAAATCCATGAAATGGGTCTAAACCACCCCAGCCCAGAGAGGGGGGTCCCTCTTCCTTTGACATTAGGCGGGAATGGGTCTGGGCACACTGGGGATTTTAACTGCTGCCTGTGGACCCTCCATTCACCCCATGGTTCTGAGTCCCTGCCGTTTGCCAGGCTCTGGTCCGGGCACTGGGGACACCAGAGAACTCACAACCTGGAGGCAGAAGGCTAAGAGACTGCAGCATTGCACGGGGTGATGAGTGAGGCAAAGGAAGCAACCTGGTCCCTCCTAAGTAGTAGCATTCATAGCTCACAACCACCTGAGATGACAGGGTGTGTGGTCCCTACTTTTGAGATCAGGGAGCATCAAAGCTCAGGGAGGTAAAGTGACTTATCCAAGATCACACGCCGAGTGGGCAGCTGAGCTGAGATGTGAACCCAGGTCTGGCCTCCACTTGTGTGCGCAGCCTGCCATAGCACGGGGGCTCCCGAGGAGGGCTGGGAGGCGGTGTGAAGGCCCAGGCTGGAGGAGGGGAGGCTGGCTGAGGCTGCTGTGAGAAGGACTGAGCAGAGACTCAGGAAAGGAGATCCACTCCAGCTGTATTAGGGCAGAGGAGTCCCCGTCGGCTTGGAGGGGCTGAGCTGGCCATCCTCCTGCTGCAGGGCTGTGGTGGTTGGGGAGGGGGGTAGACAGGGTGACTGGCCAGGCTGTGTCCAGCCCCCGGAGTCTGGGCAGCCTGGAGATGTCAAGGGGGGGAACAGACCCAGCTCAGCTGGCCGCCTGCTGACCCCCATCCTTCCTCTCTTTTCCAGACACCACCGACTTCCAGGAGAGCTTCGTCACCTCTGGTGTGTTCAGCGTCACTGAGCTCATCCAAGTGTCCCGGAGTAAGTGTCCCCGCCCACCCTGTGCTGGGACCCGAGGTGGGGGGGTGGGCTCACACAGGGGAGGACTGTTGGAAAGGAGAAGTGGCTTCGGGATGGGGGCTCTAAGAGGGAAAGGGACTCGGGGAAGGAGGAGGAGGGAGCCCATCACCCTGCCCCCCTCCCCCACATCCTCTCCAGCCACCGTTGTCACCAAGCCTAAGTCTCTAGGAAGGGCAGTATCCAGGCCTTTCCCAGAGTCTAAGGTCAGGGTGACATGCTCTTCCCCAGAAAAGACTCCAGATGCTGGGTGGAAGGGCTAAAGAACCTTCTGCCCCAGTATCCCCCATTCCTGGGACCTCCCTCACCCCGCCCCCAGGAGACCCCAGAGGCCCCCCCACACACAACCTATTTCACCTCTTGTCCTCTTGCCTTACCTATGGACCTGCTGGGGACCTACCCCCATCCCCAGACACCCCCATTTGAATCCTACCCCAGGGACCTCTGGGCACTATCCTGCCTTAACCCTAACCCTTGCCCTCCCCATCCAGATCCGCAGAGCCTGGCCTCTGAGAGTTCTGGGAAGCTTGGCCTCCAGCTTTGTCTATGCTTCTGCCTCACAGTGTGACCTTGGCCTCTCTCAATGGCCTTGTTCTTCTGACCCATCGTATAAGGCCAGTTTCAGCCAAATTAGGAATCAGGCCAATCTGGGAAGCGGTTCCTTTTCGTTCTGCCAGCCCCCAGATGGCTCTCCCCACCCCTCCAGGGCAAAGTGCAGCCCTGGACCTTGTTCCTCCCTCATCCTCCTCTCTGTCGCCCTCCGCAGCACCTGTGGTGACTGGAACAGGACCGAACTTCTCCCTGGGGGAGCTGCAGGGACACCTGGCATATGACCTAAATCCAGCCAGCACCGGCATGAGAAGAACGCTACCCAGCACATCCTCCAGCGGGTATGTCCCCGGGGCCCCACCTCTGGGCACCTCACGCGCCCCCCCCCCACCTCCATCTGGCCCCAGCTGGTTCATTCCTCTCCCTGTTTTCACGTTCTACCTGGGAAACTCTTATTCATCTTTCAAAACCCAGCCCCCAAGTGACTCTTTCCCCAGCCCTGACATCCCACGCTGGGCTCCCACAGCCTCGAGTCCTACAGGCCTAGCCCCTGCGACTCCATGAGAACACAGACATCGGTTCTTGCTGAGATATGCTGTGTGATCGTGAGCCGGTCACATTCTGTTTGCCTCGGTTTCCTCACCTGCTAAGTGGGATCATAATCCTACCAGGTTGTTCTGAGGATTACAGTAGGTCAAGCGAACAGCCAGGCTTTCAGGGCTTTAGTCTCCACTCTGCTAGCTTGCTAGCCTGGCCCTCTGCTGAGTCCCTCCCTGCCCCTGGCCCCAGGTGTCCCACCCAAGTGATGGGCAGGTTAAAGCGGATGTCATCTGAGAAGCAGCCGAAAGTCCGCGGCTCGCGTGACGTCTCGCGATAGCACCCTCCTCGCCCTGCCCCCTAAGAGCCGGAAGTAGCCAAGCAAGCCGGGCCCGTCTCCGTGGTAACCGGTCTGCTGGCTTCCTTCCTCGCCCCTTAGGAGCAAGCGGCACAAATCGGGCTCGATGGAGGAAGACGTGGACACGAGCCCCGGCGGCGATTACTACACCTCGCCCAGCTCTCCCACGAGTAGCAGCCGCAACTGGACGGAGGACATGGAAGGAGGTGGGGCTGGCGGCGGGGCCTGACCGACCTTCCGGTCTAGGTTACCGCGACAGTGACTACGTGTTCCGGCAGGCACTGCGCGGGCACCCCGGGGCGGAGAGTCGGCCTGGAGCCGCGGGGCCTCCTGGGAATTGTAGTCTCGCAGGCTGCGCGCGGTTGGAAGTAAAGTCCGGGTTCGCGTTCCCGGAGCTCTTTGGTTCCGCTCTGGCCGGGGAGGGTGGAGATTATCCCTTGCCCGACTTTCCTGCCCTCTGCCTGTTAACGGCCCATCTCTGTGGGGTTCCTGCTATACAGAATTGACTCAGTAGCGATTCTGATCAACAGGGTGCTTCATCCTCGGGTCTGCCGTAGACCCTCAACTACAGCGTCCTGATATGTGGGTTACCTTTCCGCTGGGGTCCTCCCTGGAGTCCTTTTTTTTTTTTTTGCAAGATTCCCATCTCCATGGGATCTTGCTCTCTGTGAGTCCAGTTCCATAGGAGCCCCGCCTCTTTTCTTATAGCATCCTTTTCCTGGTAGATTTTCTTGTTGCTCTTCTGTCTTCATATGGTCCTCTCCAGAGTGTCTGTTTCATGGGGCTCCTGTTCTGTAGGGTCAGCAGTTCCGTAGAAGCTTTTTTCTGTTGAGTGCTGGCTCCTCCTGATTCTTTGTTTACTTACCGTCTCCCTAAGGGCATTCTCCAAAGATTTCCCTTCTTTGGAGTTTCCATCTCCATCACAGGTTCTCATCTAAAGAATCCCTTTCTGGGAAGTCCCTGGTGGTCCAGTGGTTAGGACTCGGTGCTTTCACCACTGCTGTGGCCCGGATTCAATCCCTGGTAGGGGAACTAAGATCATGCAAGACGTGCCGCGCGGCCAAAAAAAAAAAAATCCCTTTCACCTTAAGATTCTGCTCTTCAGTGGGCCAGCGTTGCACTTAAAGGAAATGGTTTGCAGAGGAGCCTGTGGGGAGGATGCCCCTGGCATTCCTCAGATTCTCAGCGGGGTCTGTGCCCTCCAGCTTTAGAAGCATGTCTCTACCCGGTCCCTTATCCCTTAACAAGGGTTCACCCCACCGTATAGCCTAGTGGTTATGAACGTGGACACTCGAGTCCCCCAGCCCTTGCAGCTTCCTGGTGACCCCACCTCTCTGCGCCTCGGCTTCTTCATCTGTAAAATGGGGGTGTTAATACCTGCAGTACCCACCCCATAGGTTTATTGTGGGGATTAAGTGAATTAATGCATTTGATGTCCCTAAAACAGGCCTGGCACATAATAGGTACCCAGTATACTTTAGGATTTGTTTTCTTCTCTCTCCCTCCTCCTCTTTCCCTCTTCCCTGTAGAGTCTGATTTCTTATAAAGATCTGTCTATACAAAGTGCCATACCTATAGGATTCTTGAAAAGCAACATAACATTACAATTAAGAGGGCAGTTTCATTATAACAGAAAAGAATCTGATATATATATATATATATATATATATATATATATACACACACACATATATATACTTATATATATGGAACTGAAACATTTTGCTGTATACCTGAATTATTGTAAATCAACTCTTCTTCAATAAAAGAAAGAAAGAGAGAGAGAAAAAAAGACGGCAGGTTCAGGCATCAGAGAGACCAGGGTTCAAATCCCGGCTCTGTCTTTGGCTCACTGTGTGGTGTGTGGGCTGTGTAACCTTGGGCAGGTGACTTAACATCTCTGAGCCTCGGTTGCCTCATCTTCAAAGTTGGGGTGATGAAAACCATCATTCTTTTGGAGAGTTGGAAGGAGGACACGATAGAATGTGACTTAAGCAACCACCTGGCACATAAGTGACCAGGAAACAGGAGAGTTTCTTTGGTGTTCATGTCTTTATAAAATTCCCATCTCTTGGAATCGGTCTCTAACACAGCTGGTTGTGACATTTGAGGTCCCAAGCCTCCTCCCTCTTCCTCATTGTGGGCTCCCAGGTATCTAATGCTGGGAGGACCTCTCTATTTATTAGGCTTTAACTTTTTTTTTTTTTTTTTGCGGTACGTGGGCCTCTCACTGTTGTGGCCTCTCCCGTTGCGGAGCACAGGCTCTGGACGCGCAGGCTCAGCGGCCATGGCTCACGGGCCCAGCCGCTCCGTGGCATGTGGGATCTTCCTGAACCGGGGCACGAACCCATGTACCCTGCATCGGCAGGCGGACTCCCAACCACTGCGCCACCAGGGAAGCCCTAGGCTTTAATTTATGGGTCAGAGTGTCTCTACGTTTCTGTCTCTGTGGGTTCCCTATCTTTCTAAAGTTTGTCTCTATAAAGACCTGTATTCAGTAAGCTTTAAGTCTGATTGTAGATAGCAGAAAATACAAAAGGAAGTGCATTTCTCTCACAAATAAATGTCCAGCCATCAGCCGCCCTGGGCAAGTGTGATGTGAGGGACTCAGTCTCCTGCCTTATGTGCCACTGAATGTGGTTTTCATTCCTACCTCATGGTCCAAGATAACTGCTGGAGCTCCAGCCATCATGTCTGCTTTCCAGCCAGCAGGAAAGAAGGGTCAAGTCTGGGCATGTCCTCTCCCTTTAAGAATAATTTTCAGAAGGTGCACTTACCCCTTCTGCTTATCTCTGGGCCCCTGAGTTAGTCCTAAGGCCATACTCTGCTGCAAAGGATGCTGGGAAATGTAATCTTATTTGGGTCAATTATGTGCCCATCTCACATCAAGCGTTCTGTTACTAAGGAAGAAGGGTAAAGCAGATATTGGGAGACAGTTAACTTCTGCCCTATCATTTACTGATTGGGAACTCAAAAGCACCTCTCACTAACACTGTGATTGAAGAGGTTGTCTACATATAAAGTGAATACTATTTGGAGCTGAAAGACAGCCTGTGCTGATGTAGCCACAGCAGCCCTGAGAGGAAAAATTGTAGCTTTAATTGGAAAAAGAGAAAGGCTGGAAATAAAGAACCCAGCATTCAATTCAGGATGCTCAAAAAAGAAAAACAAAATTTTAAAAGGAAGGAAATGCTAGAGAGAGTCACTGGGGCTTGATCCAACCTTCCTACACTGAGAATAAAGTGGCCATGATGCGGGAGGACAAAGAGGAAGCCTGTACCAGCTTCTGGTGTGCGATGGGGAAATCACAGAGCTGGAAGGGAATGCCAGAGGGGGTCAGTCCTCCTATAGCTCCCATTGGTTGCCTCAGGTGATGGCAGACTCACTCCCTCCTGTGGGAGTCTCAGTACAAACCCCTAGTGTGTCCCTGCCCCTGCCTTCCGGGTGCTCACAGGCTCGTAGGGAGACATGAATTCTATCTTTTCCTCCCTCTCTTCTCCCTCCCTCTTCTTCCCCTTCCTGCCCATCCTTCTCCTCCTTTTTCTCCTCTTCCTGGCTTCCTCTGGCTTCCTGTCTAGACAGTCCCCAATTAGCTGTTCATTAAGGGGGTTAAGCTGATTAGAGTACTCTCTCCCTTCCTCCGCTGTGGCCACCATGGGCAGCGCCCAGCTAACCTCCCAGCCCCAGCCTCCTCACTCCGGTGCCCTGGAGGGGCAGAGGCCTGGGGGAAATCTTGCCAGCCCCGCCCAGGCAAGACCCCTGCAGACACATCTCTCAGACCCCATACACCAGCTTCCAGCCCTTTGCCCCTTCCGTGCCTGGGCCAGGAGCACCAGGAGTGCCCTTTCTCCTCCTGGCCACATCCTCCCAAGGCCTTCCCTGATTACCCAGCCAAGCGGGGCAGAAAGGGGTCCCAGAGTGCTTTGCTCTTGCTGCTTCTGTGACCCTCCCCCAGGGAACATGGGCCTCTCACAGGCAGTTATTATATGGAGTGAAGCATGGAACTCCAATCTCTCTCCTCTCCCCCCATCTCTTTCTGAACTTGGAGGGCAGGTGGGGGTGGCAGAGCGTGGCCTGAGGAGTTACAGAGTTGCCTTTGAATCCCAGCTCCACCACTTCTTGGCTCCCCAGGACCTCTCAGAGGGTCAGTTCTGCCCCCAGAGGACACTGGGCGGTGTCCGGGACGTCTCCAGCCATCATGACTGGGGGGCTCCTGGCATCCAGTGGGTGGGACCAGGGATGCTGCTCCACACCCCACAGCGCCCAGGATGGGCCCGCTGAGGATGACCGGTGTCAGCAGTGCTGGGGGTAGTGGGGGAGGCCATCCCACGTGTTAAGTGCCCAGTGAGTGGTGGCTGATCCCAGCAGAACTGCGCTCCGTCCACCCACCTGTACACTCCACACACTCTCTGCCCACCCTGTGTTCCGGGCCCTGGAGACCCAGTGGTTGCCTGCAGTGGGCCCCCCAGGGGAGCTGGCACTGCAGGGGGACAGGCTAGTTTGTCAAGCAGACGGGTGGGTGCTCAGATGGGGGATGTACAGGCCCACCTGTTAGATGAAGCGTATGTGCTTAAACGGGGGACAGACAGGCACGTGTGACAGGCAAGTGGAAAGATACTTGGGGGTGGGCACCTACAGGCACGTGCGTCCGTTAAGGTTTGTGTCTTCGACGGGGGACGTAGGGGTGCTTGACGCTTACGTGGAGATATGTATGTTAATCAGAAAGATGGCCACTCGGATCGGGGAGGTCAAGGGCACGCCTGTTAAATGGAGAGATGCGTGCTTTGATGGGGCATGTACGGGCACTGTGTTAACCGGTTGCTCACGTGGGGCCGTTCCCAGCATGTTTGTTCAGATGCAGGAACGCAGGCAGGAGAGTGACTCTTTCTTGCAGTGCCGGGCGCCCCCCGCCCCCCTCCTGGACCCTGGCTCCCCAAGGCCCCATCTCAGGAAGCTCTAGAAGGGCCTACGGAGGTGCAGCTGGGGGCAGGGTCCACGCCAGGCTATTTCCATCCAGGACAGGCTGTTCTAGGAAATCCTAAGTGAGCATCTGACAGCCGTAACCTCATTCCCCCTGCAGCCCTGAGCCAGCCGGGAGCCCAACACAAACACACACACACACGCACGCACGCACGCACGCACACACAGCAGGGCCAGCCTCCTCCCTGCCGGCCGCCCTGGATGCCACCAGCTCCTCCTGTCCCTGGGAAAGCCTGGGCCTGCACCCAAGGCCCCGCTTGGCTGCCAGGTCCCTCTGGGCCGCCAACCGCATCCCAGGACACGCTCCCCCGCTCACACACTGATGCGCACCCAGAGCCGACCAGGGCAGCAGCGTCTGTAACAGCAAAAGCGGATGGTGGCCTGAGTGCCCATCAGGGGGCTGGTTCCCAGATCTGGCTCACCCCTGGCTGTGCCATCGCAGAGAATGAAAGCACCCCACGTGGAAATGCCACAGTAGGGGTGGGGGGAATGCAGCAGCATCTCAGGTGGGACAGCCCTGGGGACCCACGCAGATGCCCACTCGCAGAACCATCAACCCGAGACCCCAGAAACGGCGGCGGGCCTCGGAGGAGGGCGGGGGTCCTAACTGGGGCAGCTCTGCCCCAGGGGACACTGAGCCATGTCTGGGGACATCTATGGTTGTCATGACTGGGGGTGCTCCTGGCGTCGAGTGGGTGGAGCCAGGGAGGCTGCACCACACCCCACGGCGCCGAGGACGATCCACAGAGAATGACCCCGGCCCTGATGTGTGCAGCCTAAGAGGCCACCTTTTGCGGGGTGGCAGGCAGTGTGTCCCTAGAGACTGTCATACTGGGTGAAGTAAGTCAGAGAAAGGCAAGTATCACATGACACCGCTTATGTGTGGCATCTAAAAAAAAAAAAAAAGGTACAAACGAACTTATTTACAAAACAGAAGTAGAGTCACAGATGTAGGAAAGAATCTTATGGTTGCCAGGGGGCAAGGGAGAGGGAGGGATGAATTGGGAGATTGGGATTGACATATACACACCACTCTGTATAAAATACTTGGCTAAGGGCTTCCCTGGTGGCACAGTGGTTGAGAGTCCGCCTGCCGACTCTTTGAGAGTTCGTGCCCCGGTCCGGGAAGATCCCACGTGCCGTGGAGCGGCTGGGCCCGTGAGCCATGGCCGCTGAGCCTGCGCGTCCGGAGCCTGTGCTCCGCAACGGGAGAGGCCACAGCAGTGAGAGGCCCGCGTACCGCAAAAAAAAAAAACCTGGCTAATAGGGACCTGCCATGTAGCACAGGGAACTCCACTTAGTACTCTGTGGTGACCTATGTGGGAAAGGAATCTAAAACAGAGGGGATACATGTATGTGTATAACTGACTCACTTTGCTGTGCCCCTGAAGCTAACGCAGCATTGTAAATCAACTAGACTCCGATAAAAACTATTAAAAAAAAAAACACAACCCCCACCATGTGTGGATCCACTGTGGGCCTCAGTGGGTGTGTTTCACTGTAAAATGGATTTTAAAACAATTCCTAAACATGTCTATCTCCAGATCCCCACTTCCCCCAGAGCCCAATTCCAGAGAAGGGGCCAGGCCAAGGACTCTGCCTGTTTTCAGACACGTCGTCATCCTTTGCTGTCACTAGAAAAAGCCTCTGCAGAGCGGGGTGGGAGTGGGGGGTGGGATGCAGGGAGGCAGGCGGGGGGCATTCATGGTTCTTCAGGGCGGACGTGTGCCCCGCATCTCTGGGGTCCGTCTTCCATGTCATGACAAGGCTTCTCCCGAGCCAGCGTCCATTCTGTGCCACGGCCTCCACGGAGGCTGTATGCGCCCGTTTTACACCTTTTATTCATTGAGGCCGAGCTGGAGACCTTCTGGGTTCCCCAGGGCCACCGGGGTAGATAGTGAGACCCCCGTCTGCAGAGGAATGGCAGCAAGTAATTCCAGTGCGTGGGTGTGTGCCAGGCCCTGATCTAACGGCTTTACATGTTGTATTGCATTTACTACTCACGATGGCCCTACAGGGAAGGTTCTGTCCCCTGGGTAAGGATCGGTGGGGGGGGGCACAAGCACAGAGCCACTTGGGCTTTGGGGCTTTGGACCAATCCTCTGCCCACCCTGCGGCCTTCTCTAGGGCTCTGGTGTCCCTGGGGGGCAGGGGGCAGCCCTGAGCCGACTTACGTCTGGAAGGAGAGAAGGTGGGGGCCGGACTCTGTCGTCCAGGGGCCCGTGTGGCGTCAGACTCCTCCTCCCGTGGGCCGTGTGACCCTGGGCGGCCCCCTTCCCAGCTCTCAGCCTTGCTTTGCCCCTCCTTACAATGGGCTCCCAGCCCCTCGTCCATGGGTTGCTGGGAGAAGTGGGGGCAGGGGCTCTGCGGGGAGGTGCAGGGGTCCTGGGAGTGGAATAACCCTGCCTGCTGGCCCTTGACCCTCTGGCCCTCCCCGCAGGCATCTCATCCCCGGTGAAGAAAACAGAGATGGACAAGTCCCCTTTCAACAGTCCGTCTCCCCAGGACTCGCCCCGCCTCTCCAGCTTCACCCAGCACCACCGGCCCGTCATCGCCGTGCACAGTGGTGAGCACCGCGGGCCCCGGGCGGGGAGGGGCGGCTGAGCCCTCTAACCAGGCCATTTATGGCCGGGGAAGTCCCACCGGCTGTCTGACCACAAGTCCTATTTCTGTAGCCTCCCACCCGGGCAGGAAAGCCTGCAGCTGCCATGGTAGAGAGCACCTGGGCCTGACTCTTTTGGGGCCTCAGTTTCCCCTTCTGTACATGGAGGTGCAGCCCGGGACTCATCCCTCAACCTGCTCCCCATGTGTCATACTCAAGCGGCCCACCGACGGACCCCGGGGCGGAATGGCCGCAATAGGAGGCAGACACGCAGAAGGACACACACAGGCCATACAGGGGTACGGGAGCTCTCAGCCACACAGACAGCGTGGGGTGTGAGCTGAGCCCGTCACCCGTCCACTGGGCTCATAAACGTCCCCCTCCCAGGGCTGTCCATAGGACCGAATGAATTAAATCACAATGAGTTAGATAAGAGCTTGAATGTCACCTGTTGCCCCTTGGTTGTGATAATGATGATTTAGTTCCATACAAGGGCAAATACACATACAGGGCAGAGGCAAACATCAAAATAGCACAACAGTTTAGACTAGGAGCCGGCCAAGCAGGCCCCCCAACTGCCACCGTTCTTGTAAATAAAGTTTTATTGGCGGAGGGCCACACCCATCTGTTTACATGTCATCTGTGGTGGCTTTCAGGCAACAAGAGCAGCGTTGAGTAGCTGCATCAGAGACCCTATGGCCTGGAAAGCCAAAAGTATTTACTGTCTGGCCAGGGGCTAGAGAGAGAGGAAGGGGGAGTGACCACTAGTGGACACAGGGCTTCTTTTGGGGGCAGTGAACTGGTTCTGGAATTACGAAGTGAATATACTAAAAGTCACTGACTTGTTTAGAAAAAGAAAAAAAACAACAAATACCACACTGGAATATTACTCAGCCATGAAAAGGGGTGAAGCCCTGACACTACCACGTGGATGGACCCTGAGAACACGATACTCAGTGAGAGAAGCCAGACACAGAAGGACACACAGTGGGTGATTCCATTGATGGGAAATCTACAGACAGAGAGTGGCTTCCTGGTTGTCAGGGGCTGGGGAGGGGATGGGGGTGGTGCTAATTGGGACGGGGTTTCCTTTCAGGGGGATGAGAATGTTCTAAAAGAGATTGTAGTGATGGTCATACAACTCTGTGAATGTGCTAAAAAAACACAGTGAATTGTACACTTTAGAAGCATGGATTTTATAGTGTGCAAATAATATCTCAATTAAAAAAAAATATTGACCCACCAGCCATTTATGGAAAGAGCTAGCCGAGCCCCAGGTCAGGGTGTGGCCAGTCAGGCTGCTTGCTCTGTGGCTGGGGCAGAGGAGGTGCCCTCTGAAGGCCACTCTTCATCGCAGCGCGCGGGCCTCTCGCTATCGTGGCCTCTCTTATTGTGGAGCACAGGCTCCAGATGCGCAGGCTCAGTAGTTGTGGCTCACGGGCCTAGTTGCTCCGCGGCATGTGGGATCTTCCCAGACCAGGGTTCGAACCCGTGTCCCCTGCATTAGCAGGCAGATTCTCAACCACTGTGCCACCAGGGAATCCCCCATCCTCTGTCTTAAAAAAAGACATGATGGGAATTCCCTGGCGGTCCAGTGGTTAGGACTCAGCGGTTTCACTGCCGACGGCCCAGGTCCCTGGTTGGGGGACTAAGATCCTGCAAGCCAAAAATAAATAAATTTAAAAAAATAAAATAAAAAAAGTGCTCCAAGGGGTGACGCCAGAACTCTGTGGGGGTCACAGTAGATTCATCGAATCTGGGCGTGTAAATGACAGCAGGGCCTGGTCATGGCAGATGCCACTGGGTCTCCACATATTCGTATTATTAAAGGTGCCGCAGCGTGGGCGTGACGCACACCCACAAACAGTCACTCGGAGACAGGGTGGCCTGGCGGGAGCCCCTGGTGACCACTGCCCCCCTCCTCTCCACAGGGATCGCCCGGAGCCCTCACCCGTCCTCGGCCCTGCACTTCCCCACCACATCCATCCTGCCCCAGACGGCCTCCACCTACTTCCCGCACACGGCCATCCGCTACCCACCTCACCTCAACCCCCAGGACCCGCTCAAAGATCTCGTGTCGCTGGCCTGCGATCCGGCCAGTCAGCAGCCTGGACCGGTGAGTTTGGGGGGCACGACCTCCCTGGGGCCCTGGCGCAAGTGTCAGGCAGCCCTTCCTCCGCCAGGGCAGCTTCTGTTTTACAAACGGCGGGGTCCACAGCCCCTGGAGCCAGACCGGGTGGGAATTCAGGCTTTTTCAGATGTCTGAGCGGACGGTATTCTAGGAAGCCCCCAAATCGAACACGGTTACGGCTGAGCTCAGGCCGCCTTTGGCCAGACTTCCACCAAAGCTTTTGGTGTCCGGAGCCTTTCAGATTTGGGAACTGTGGGCGAGGTGGTGGATGAATGAATGCGTACTCGCGGCAAATGCGGGGAGATGCGTCTAGGCCACCCATGAGGTCCAGCGATGCTGTTTAGGAGGCGTGGAAGGAAAGCCAGTGGGTACACAGTAGCCTGAGGAGGCAGGGAAGGCATGGCGATCCCAGGATGCTGGAGGCCTGCGGGGTCAGGCGAGCACCGGGCACCCACCAAACTCGTCCCGGCCGTGCCCACCAGGCCGGTCCACAGCCCCGGGGTGGACGGCAGCCCGAGGCGGAGGGGGCGCCCGCCGCCTTAACCACCTGTCTCTCTGTTCCCCCCAGTTAAATGGAAGTGGCCAGCTCAAAATGTCCAGTCACTGCATTTCTGCTCAGATGCTGGCACCCCCGCCCCCCGGGCTGCCGCGGCTGGCGCTCCCCCCCGCCACCAAACCCACCTCCGAGGGAGGAAGCTCGTCGCCGACCTCGCCCTGTAAGCACCCGGGAAGGCGTCCCCGAGGGGCCCCTCCCCTCCCCGGCCCTGCCTCTGGGGTCGGGGTCTCAGGCCCAGCCCGGTGGGTACCGGCGAGTTTGGTGGGTCCCCAGATGGAGGCCTGGGGCCCACGTGGTCAGGTCCACACAGGGCCAAGGCAGCCTGAGGGGATGGCCAGGGGCAAGTCTGGGGTCCGCCCCCATTGGCCGAGTGGCCTGGGGCCCCCGTGTCCCCCCTCTGGGCCTCTAAACCCTCTTCCGTGCAACAAGCAGCTGGCAGTAGGTGAAGATCTCAAACTGGAGGTGGGAGGGCCCGACCCGGCCCCCAGAAGCCTTTTGTCTGAGGAAAATGAGAATCTGTTGTGGTGATGGTGGCTTTAAAATCAGGACATCTCACATAGAAATTCCAGAGTTCCGGATTCTCCGGGGAAAGTGGCCCCAGTGGGCCCTGTTCCTGCTGGTAACCTGGGCTGGGTCACATCCTTAGACAGGACACACCCTGCCTGCCCACCTGACCCCAGGAGGCCCTGGGTTGGCTGCCTCGCCTTGTGTAACTTTCTGCTCTCTGGATGTGGGTCCAGGTGGTAGCCTGGTGGGAGACCCTGGCTTGGTCTCCTAACCTTCTAGAACTTTCCACCCTTTGGATGTGGCTCCAGATTATGGCTCACCAGCCCCCAGGGCACCTCCCCCTCCCCCGCCACCCCCAACCCCAGTCCAGGGCTGCTCCAGGCTGGGAAGAGGTTCCTAGAATTCCCATCCTGGGGTCTATCTACCCCATCAGTGGTGGCTCTGCCCCCAGCCTCTCCCTAAATCCCCTTCCTCTTTGGGTGTCTCTCCCTCGCTCCCCAGATGAGATTCCTCACCCCACCCAAGCAGGAGGGGCCAGCCCTCCCATCTGGGCCCCATTGGCCCCCCTCCCCGCATTCAGCACCCCAGTATTTCTTCCCCAGCATCCACTGCCTGCCGAGACCCGGGGCAGCCTCACGTGCAGACGGGCTTTCTCCAAACACCATGATGGAGCACAGGGCACTGGGTTGCAATCCTGCCCCTGCATCTCGCTCCCTGTGTAACCTTAGGCAAACATCCTCCCCTCTCTGAGCCTCAGTTTTCTCAGCCGCAAAATGGGAGAGTCACCAGAGGGTGGTGGCGAGTGAGTCAGTGCAATAGATCAGGGAGAACATTCAGCGGGAGGCCGGGTGCAGAGGACAGAGTCGGCATGCGGCGCTGGTCTTCACCTACTCTCCCTGCTTTCTCATCTGTGAAATGGGCATAATGTTCACGTCTGCCGCGTTGAGGCTGCCGAGGGTTAGAATGGGATAGTGCCCAGTGCCTGGCTTACAGTGACGCTTAATGGGCGAGGGAGAAACACGGATTTCTTCTCCTTCCTCTGCTCCGGCTTCTGAACTGCAGGTGCAGCCTGCTTCCCAGCCCCCACCCCCAAATCCCCCAAGCCTCACCACCTCCCACTTATCTGCACCCTGGTGGAGACCACATGGGGACCCTCCCGCCACCCCTGTCCCCTCCCCAGCCTGGGCTGCGAATCATTCACTCGCCGGCAAAACATAGTGCGATTAAAATATAATCATATATATATATGTGCACACACGCAGCCTTCCCCATGCCCTCTCCAGGAGGGAAATTAATAAATAAAACGCCCTCAATAATTCACGGCCCCCCACGCGGCGGGATGCAGGCTGCAGGAGCAGGATGGACCAGGCAGTGGAACACTGAATAATTCACAGGCGGTTTCTGGATTATGAAACTTTCGTCCTGCGCCTACCCTCTCAGCAGACACCTGCCCGCGTGACCCCGGGGGCCCAAGACCGTGGGCTTTTCGGGGTGCCTGGACCATCGGGGGAGGGCGGCAAGCTCGGAGGCACCGGCTGCTGGGTATGAAGGCCCGGCTGTGTGACCCTGGGCAGCGGCCACCCTCTCTGGTGCTCCCGCGTCGCCCCCGCGCTAATGGGCTTTCGGTCTCTCTCCTCCCCGCAGCCTACTCTACGCCCGGCACGTCCCCTGCAAACCGTTCCTTTGTGGGATTAGGACCAAGGGATCCAACGGGCATTTATCAGGCACAGGTAGGGGCCAAGAGGCCGGCTGGTGGGGGGGTGGGAGGGGCAGGGCAGAGGGGCCGGCCTGGGCGCGCAGAGAGAGGCCGGCCTGCTGGGTCCCGTGCCGCTCCCGCCAGCCGCACCCCTGGCACGGTGGCCAGCCTCCCAGCCCCTTCCAGGGCCTCGAGCCCACGCCCGGGGACGTGGTATGGCCCCAAATCCTGCCAGGGGACACTCCTGGCAGAGCTGCTGTGGGGCTGGGATTTTCACCGCCCTGGCCCCATTTGTACCTATGGGAAGACTGAGGCTCGCAGAGGCAAGGGGATTTGCCCAGGATCACACAGCGCATCAGCCCAGGCTTTCAACCCCCCAGCCTTCATCCCCTCCCACGCCGGCCGGAGGGAGGGACCACAGGAGAGGGAGGGTAGGGGGTGCCAGAGGACCCCAGGACACCAGGGGCAGGCGGGGGGCTGAGGCAGCCCATGGCAGGGGGCGGGGCCTCCTGGTAGGACCTGCAAGCCCCCAGCCCTGGCTCCAGCCTGCGAAGTGGGAGTGGGGCGGCAGAGGCGGGGTGAGCATCACTGCGGCTGAGCGCGCACCAGGGCGGGGGCGTGAGGCTGGCTGAGGACGAGACGAGGAGGCTCAGAGAGGAGGAGCGAGTTGCCTGAGGCTGCACAGCAGTGCAGGGCAGAGCCTTGATGGGTCTGGAACTGAGACTCATGGCTCCCAGCTTCTCTCGGGGTGGGAGGTGGCCTCAGCCCCTGCCCACGTGTCCCCGACACCCGCCTTTGGGCCAGGGTCCACATCTGTGTTGCGTGCAAGCCGGGAATGTGTCGGCAGGGGGTGTTCAAGGGTGGCGGCTGGACCCCAGAGCCGTGCTCCCTGGTGCGTGTTGGGGAGGGGGTCATGGGATGTGAAACAGCCACCAGCTGCTCCAGGCCCAGTGAGGCCCAGGCACACAGAGAAACCTCTTCAGGGCTGCCCAGCATCTCCAAATCCCCAGAGCCATAGAGTATGGGGATTTGTGGGGTCCCCAGGGGTCAGGTTCGGATCCTCAAGCCACTTTGGGAGGGTCCCCCGCAGTGGAGTTCGTGGGGAGGCATGGGGAGGCGGTGGAGTGGTAGCCACATCCCCAGAGACGAGGATGAGACCAGAATCGGCCACGCTGACCATCCACCACAGCCTGGACCCCTGGCGACCATCTGAGGCTGGCCAGGTTGCTGCTGGCAGCTCAGGGGGACAGAGTGGGTGGGCAGGACCTGGCTATCCCCCTCCCTCCCTGCCCAGACTTTAGCTGGGGGTGCTGGGGTCAGGGTACCAGGGCTAACTGCGCGGAGCTCTGAACTTCAGTCTCTTCTTCTGGCCTTGGGCACCTCCTGGGAGTCTTTGAAGGGTCTGGAGCATTAGGGGACCAGTTTTACCCAGAAAGGGCACTGAAAGGCCAAGACCACCCCACACACCCTCGCACACCCAAACTGTAAGTGTCCTGCTTTACAGAGCCCCAGCCAGGATCCGACAGAGGGGGTCACTTGGTCAGGGTTACCCACCGAGCTGGGGTGGCCCCAGGATTCCCCGCCTTGAGTTTTGGGTTCTGTCCTGGCCTAGACACCCCTGCCCCCCGGTGCTCAGGGAGCCAGGCGTTTCCTCTCCCACCCCCACCTGACAGCCCTCCCGGCTGGAGGCTGGGAATGTCCTAATTGCTGCAGAAAGCAAAGCTAATAAAAGTGACAGGGAGGGGGCCCTGCCCCCTTAACCCTTCCCCAGCTTCCCCCCCACCCCATTGTCAACCCCTGCATGGGGGGACGGGGGACCACCCGGAGCCAATGGCCTGCAAGGGGAGGGAAACCAAGGTGCCGGGGAGGGGGGCACCTTTGGTCACCACCCCCCTTGGCCAGCAGGCCCCACTGGGGACCCAGAGAGAGTGGGTCTGGGGCTGTGGAGGAACCTGGGGATCGGGGGGGCGCATCCAGGGCCCTGCTTGGGTGGGGAGGGGTGAGAGCCTGGTGTCAGGTAGAGTAGGGTGTCCAGGCAGGGGCATCAGCACTGCCAAGGGCTGGAAATGATGAGGAAAGAGCCTGAATGTGGAAGACCTCAAATGTGGGCTTTAGCCTGGGGGCCGAAGGGAACCACTGAAGGGATGGAGAGGGAGGCAGGAGCACACAGCCAGGGCTGGGAGTTGGAAAGAACTTCGTGGGGCTGGTGGGGGAGGGTGGCACGGAAGGTGACAGACGGATGAGAGACCCCAAGGCTTATGGAAAAGGCGAGGCCCCCCATCTGGGTCTGGTGGAGGACCCCGCCAGCACCACGCAGGCAGGACCACGGGTCCCTGGACTAAGGGCACCCAAGTCCCCCGGTGGGTTCAGCCCCCCACCCCTGGCAGACCCTGGAAGGAGGGAAGGGTGGGAGGAAGGGGCCATGAGACCCGCTCCCCGCTCTTGGAGCCCCTTTGCAAAGGGCTCAGAGCCCAGAGGCCTCTCCTTTCTGGCCCAGTCAGCACTTCCTCCGCCTTCGTTATTCCTGGCCGGTTGGCTTTCCTCTGCCCCCACCCCCGGCCCCTGCCCCCCAGCCTGCAGCGGCTTCTCTCCCCGCACCACCTTCCCTTCCATCTCCTGCCCTCCCCACAGTCAGTGCCTTGCCCCCTGATCAATAGCCTCTCCCCTCAATCAGCGCCCCTCCCCCAATCGATGTCGGTTGATCCCTCCCTGATCGATTGCCCACCTTCTTCATCCCCTCCACCCCCGTCTCTCACCATCAGTCCCCCCAGTCCTGAGCCATCCATCACTTTGGCCCCCAGAGTGGGGCTCTTGTGGACTCTGACACCCCCGCCCCCTCCGCTGTGTGAAGGGGTCCACCCGGCCGAGCATGTTACACCAGAAGCTCTTTGCCCATCACGCCCCTTCAGCAGATGAGCAAACCGAGGGCCAGAGGAATTTAAGCCACATGCCCAAAGCCACACTGGTGGCTCCAGCCAGGCCAGGGGGATGCCAGAAGAGCCCAGAACTCACTACTGACACCACGTGGCCTCTGTCTCCCCCTCAGCTGATGGGGGACGATGTTGAGTTGAGGGTGCCCCCCCCCCCCACTGCTATGGGCAGAGAGCCTAGGAGGGGAGGAGGCAGGGAGGAAGGGCCTAGGGGAGGCCAGCCACCACCAGGGAGGGTCACGCCCAGAATCTGTCTGGTTGCCAACGGAAACCAGACATGAGGTAATGGCCAAGATGAACTTGAACTTGGCTGGAGGTGGGGGGCTGGGAGCCATGGCGCCAGTTTGATGGGATGGCCCAGCGGCTGCAGGGTGGCCTGGTTGGAGGGGGTGCGATTGATTTTCAGCAGGGGGTGGAGGAGCAGCGCTGCTGTGACCCCAGTGGGGTGGGGATGGGGGTTACCTACCCCCAGGCCCGCCCCACACAGGCGAATAAGGATGTATTTCCAGGGGAAGGGTCTGTACAGCGGCTTCCCTGTGGAGACCCAGGCCAGAACTGTCCATGCAGACCCGGCCACCTGACCCAGAGCCTCAGTCTCCCCCTCTGGAAAGTAGGAGTCATGACCCCCTCAAAGGCCAGGCTAAGGGGTCAACCCCAGGCAGGGGGACAGGCGAGGACTGAGGCCTCTCAGGCCTGAGTTCGAATTCTGGCTTCTCCCCTCCCACGCTGGTGGGCTTGGGCAAGTTACCTTACCCCTCTGAGCCCCAGTTTTCTTCACTGCAAAACGGGGTCGGGGGGCAGTAGTCCCTCTTTCATGGGGGTTCTGGGGGAACCGTTAAATGGGAAAATGTCACCCTCTGCGGACAAGGTGGGCAGATCCCCTCCCCTATTTTATACTCGGGGCAATGAGGTGCGGGGGTGAGGTTGCTGTATTTAGCAAACAAAACCACAGAATGCTCGGGTAGATTTCAATTCCAGATAAAGGATTGAAAAGAAATAATAAATTTTTTTTAGCCTAAGTATATCCCAAAAGTTGCATGAGATGGACTTATATTAACAGGTTTATCCGTAGTTTATCTAGAATCCAGATGTCACTGTATATCCTGAGGTTTATCTAGCAGCTCTGCTTAGGGGCAAAGTCACTTGCCCAGGGTCACCCAGCCGGTTATGCCAGGTCTGGGATAGGGGAGACAGAGGTCCCAGGTCCCAGGGGGTAGGGGGGCCTCAGTGGGTATGGGCAGTGGCTGGCGGAGCCTGACCCCCCTTCTCTCTCCTTCTCTCTCTTTCTCTTTCTCTGTGTCCCCCTTGGGCCACCCAGTCCTGGTATCTGGGATAAGAAAGATTTCTTCCCACGCCCTGCTCCTTCGTCCCGGGAATCGCGGGGAGCCACACAGCCGGCCCCCGGCCCACGTTTTCGGTGGCAAGCTAGAGCAAGCAAGAACACCCCGCTGACTCCCAGCCCGGCCGAAAGACAAAACACACAGACACATAACACACAGGAGGAAAAGAAAAAAGAAAAAAAAAAAAAAAGGAGAAAAAAAAAAAGACAAACGGGAAAAAAAACAAAAACAAAAGAAAACCACACATAAAAATAAACCCACCCAACCAAGAAGATAAAAGGTAAAGATGGCAACGCTTCGGACTCTCGGGATGCCGCGGCCGGACGGACCGGACTGGAGGGCCAGGCCCCACTGCCCCTGGGAGCGGGCGCTCGGGGCGTCCTAAGTTATTCATCTCCTCTCGCTGCTGCTCTGGGAGGGCCGGCTGCCCCCACTTCCGCCCTGGACCAGGTGAGCGCAGCCTGGTGCCTGTGCCCAGCCGACGGGGCAGGACACCCAGTGAGGCCGCCTCTCCCGCGCGCCCCCATCGCCACTGCCACCGGGACAGTGTTTGCCAAGTGGGGAGGCAGCCCCCGGGGGGCCGGCGAGGACCCCGGCGGCAGGCAGCAGAGGCCACCGCGGAGGCTGGGGTGGGCAGGGGTGCGACAGGGGCAGAAGAGGGTTGCGGGGAGACCCCGGGCATCGCCGGGGGACAAGGACGCATGGCCAATACTCTCTCAGGAGTGCCCC
>NW_020172691.1:448017-449117 GCF_003031525.2 Neophocaena asiaeorientalis asiaeorientalis
CCTCCTCCCCCGTAACCCGGCCCCTCCAGTTGCTGACCCCTCATTGCTATGCCCCCCTCAGAGCTAGAGCGATGGGAACCCGCCCAGTGGGCCCAAGGGGCAGAGCTGGGCATCCCCCCAGCGTCCTGCCGTGCTGGGGCACGGGGGTGGGATCTGGGGAAGGCGGTGTGCCCCCCGCCAACGCCTCCTCTGCCAGTGCCTTACATCCTGGAGCGACACCCCCTCCCTGGTGCCTCCCGGCCCAAAGGGGGACCATGGTTTGCACTTTCATCCCCCCACCCCCCGCCAAAGTGGGGCACAGCTGGGAGGTGCATCGCAGCTGGGCCGCCAGAAGGAGAGAAGGCCAGGCTGGGTGCAGTCCACATGTGCCTGGACAGGGCAGGGGGCTCTGGCTGGGGGCAGGGAGGGTCAGCGCCTCGGGGCTTCCTGCAGCCTTGTAGGGGGCCTCCCATCTGCTAAACATTTTCCGTTGAGCCGCTCCAAAAACACTAAATCTGGGGCCACCGGGTGTCCCCTCACCCCAGCTGCCCGGCCCCATCCATGCCTCCACCCCGGGATGGCCATCTTGGGTGGGGAGCCTGGGAGGGGGTGTTAGGTGTTCTAGGGTCACCAGGCCCAAACACAAGGACCCCTCCCGGCCCATCCGTCTGAGCCCCAACTGGCCTCCTCCATGCCTGGCGCTGGGGAATCCTGACCTCCATCCCCGGGCCCAGGCCTAAGCCGTGGCCCTGGGCAGGCCTCCGCTTCACCTGCTCCCAGCCTGGCCCTCCCCTCCCTCTCCCGGTGAAACCCCGGTGCCCCGGCCCGGCCAGCCTCCCCCCACCTCCCCAGACACCAGACTTTCCTCCTCCCAAACCAGCCCAAGGGGCTTGGCGAACCCACTCGATCATAAAGAGAAACGACCCCTCCCCCGCAGACCCTTCCCCACCAGCCCCACTCCCGCTGTCCGGAGGGGTTCAAGAACCCTTGGTCCGTCCTTCTGTCCCCAGGGCCCCACCACCGGGTGGCTGTTGGGGACCAAAGCGTGGGCCGCTCTCCAGGAGAGCAGGGGGTTGTGTAGTTGGGGTATCCGGAAGCTTCTCAGCCGGGAACCTTAGGGT
>NW_020172691.1:449160-450842 GCF_003031525.2 Neophocaena asiaeorientalis asiaeorientalis
GAGACTGGCCTTGGGTGGCAGGAAGGACCCTCCTGCTCTCCCACCCAGTTCTACTATGTCTTCCAGCTGTAACTGTGGAGGGGGGTCTGGTGTGAAACAAAAAGACAAAACCCGAACCCAATATATGCAATATTTGTCTGTCTGTACTTGTAGGTCTAGTTCAGCCATCGGAGGCCCGGCCGGGGGGCCAGGGGGCAGGGGCAGCCAGGGGCACAGCGTCCCAGGCCCTGGCAGGGGTGGGCAGGGGGCTGGCCGTGCTGTTGTCTTCTCGGTTTTATTTTCTCGTATTTTCCTTCCTTCCTTTCTCTCTCTCTCTTTCTCTCTTTTTTTCCCCCAATTTCCTTTGCCTTTCACTCAACCAAAGCTGAGACAGTAGCAGTTAGTGGGGTGTCCAGGCAGGAGGACCAAAGGGCCGGGTCCTCCAACCTTGCCACCTCTGACTGGCCATCCCTGCGCCCCTCAGACATCTCCTCTCGGGATCCACCAGGCAGACGGTCCCCATTCGTTCCCTGGCCACCACCTCAGACTTTAGAATTGTCTCCAGAGCCGGTTGGGGCTTGCAGACAGGCCCGGGCTTTCATCCACCACCATATGCTCATGTCATGTTTTCTTTCGAAAAGTCACCTCAGCAAGCCCCAGGGGCCAGAGCGAGAGCCCAGACCACGGCCTCAGCTGGGCCTTGACATTGCCCTTGAGAACTGCCCTTTGGCCTGAGAGCCCAAGGCCATGCTTGTCAGTTTCCATGAGGACTGATTTCTGGTTTTCATTCCCTGCCCGCCCCAGGGAAGTGGGAGCAGCCAGTGGCGCGGGGAGTGGGTGGCCCATCCCTGCAGGACCCCTCCCCCAAGGGCTTCACCGGGACCACCTTGTCCCTCACGGCCCGCACTCCACAGCACCCCGGGCCCCAGAGCTCCACCCTTCCTCGCCCCCAGCTGTGCGTCAGGATAAGGCAGAAACACTAGGAACCGGCAGGCTCACCTGCCTTTGCAGTTTGGGTCGATGCCCGGGGAGGGCGGCGGGCAGGGGGTTGGGTGGTGGTGGTGTTTTTGAACATAGATGAAACTGACATCTCAAACCTGCGGCCCACTGGCCCATTGTCCATCCCATACAGAGTCCCCCAGCCTGACCTTGGGGTTCAGCCCTTGCTGTGGAAAAGACTAAGGAGACCTCCCCAATATATGCAAATTGCCCCCATCCCTCTCTTTGGATGAGGGAGGGCACCGGACCCCAATCTGGGTGGAGAGGGTGGTGTGGAGAGGTCAAGCTGACCTGGCCCTATTTGACTGGGGCGGGGGTCCGGGGTGCCCCGTGCCCAGGTCTGGAACCCCGGTTCTGGCCGAGTTCTGAGCCCAGATTCCCACCCTGAGCTAGACAATCAGACCGGAAAGGAACCTCAGAGGAGACATGGGGCGGGGGGGCTGCTGCAGCTCCCTAGGCAGCAGTTTCAGCCTCAGCATCCCCCTCCCTGCTCCGGAACTTTCTCTCTGTCCCCAGAGACAGCAGTGTTCAAGAGCAAGCAGATTTGGCTGGACAGCGGCCAGTGAGGCAGGATCCCCGGGGCCCGGAGCAACCATCCAGCCCCCTGGAAGAGACAGCACACAGGACACCCACACACACACCCACACACACACCCCTCCTCTGGCTTCTCTGACGGTACTTTGACCTCCAGCGTAGGGCTATAC
>NW_020172691.1:451007-456293 GCF_003031525.2 Neophocaena asiaeorientalis asiaeorientalis
AGCGATACCAAAACAGACTTTTCCCAAGCAGTGCCTCACATGTCTGCTGGTGTGGCTTTGGGGTTCTCCTCCCCCAGTCCCTGGGGGTCCCCTAGGCCTCAGAAAAGAGGAGGTGGGATCCAACAGGGCTCCAGAAGAGGAAGGAAGTCCCACACCCCCCAAGCTCCCACCCTCCCTACAGCCCTGCCTTCACGCCACCTGGTTAGAAGGGGACCCACTGGAAAAGGGACAGGAGCTACCTCAGCCCCCCCTCTAGTGGTGAGACCCCAAAGCCCATTCCCAAAAATGCATCGACATCCCATCCTCCCAATCTTGGGCCCCAGCCAGGCCCCCTGAAACCAAAGCCCCTTCACATCCAGGGGTCCTGGCCCCTACCCCCAACTTGTCACCCTCCCACCCCCCAGGGCTGCACATGGGGGCGGGACAAGCCGTGTCTGACGGGCAGAACATGTGTCGTGGGGGGAGGGACGACAGAGAGAGGGGAGAGGGACCCATTTTCCTCTCTGAATTTTCTTTCCTTCTTTCTCTCTTTTTTTTTTTCTTTCTAAAATTTTTGGTGGTGTTGCTGTTAATTTCCTTTTCCCTCTGAGATGTTTTTTGAGGGTTTTTCCCCCCATTTTGTATTTTACCGATATTACCAGGATAGTTTACTCTGCTTCTCGCTTGCTGCCGCGCACACCGGATACAACACACACGCGCGCACGCATGCACACACACACGCACACACCCCATGCTCATGAACCCATGTTGGGAGAAGGTTCGGGCCGGGCTCACTCCCCTCCTCCTCTTCCTCCCCAAGGTGGGGACAGGACAGGGGACAAGGGGACATCTGAGCAGACCCAGGCCCGGCCTTCTCCTCGCCCGGCTCCCCTGCCCTGCACCCTCACATCATACTCCGATCATAACCTTGTATATTACGCAGTCATTTTGGTTTCCGCCGACGCGCCTACCTAAGTACCAGTTACAGAAAGTGACTCTGGCTGTTATTATTTTGTTTGTTTCCCTATGCAAAAAAAAAAAAGAAAAAAGAAAAGAAAAGAAAAAATGAAAAAGGGGGGTTCCATAAAAGATTCAATAAAAGGCGAAAAAATGTATAAAAATTAAACAAGCTATGCTTCGACTCTTTCTAGCTGTCTTGGGTCCTCCTTTCTGTGTTCTATTCGGGCTGTTCTGCGTTCTGTACCAAAGTGAAGGGAAGAGGCTGGAGGGCAGGCGGCCTCAGGAAACCAGTTCCGGGATTCTCCCGGAGTCTTTGATCAACAAATTCCATGGGCATCTATGGAGCACCTGCTCTGTGCCAGGCACAGGGAACTCCACCTCCTACGTGGCTCCAAGGACACAGCCTGGCACACAGTTGGTGCTCCAAAAATGCACAGAATGCCTTCCCTCTTTTTTTTTTTTTTTTTCTTTTCCACCTAGCAAACTCCCGTTCATTCAGCAAAGATTTCCTGAGTACCTGCTGGGTACCAAGTACTGGGGACACAGTGGAGAACAAAAAAAACACCTCAGATGATCTGCCTTCATGGCACAGTTCCAAGTTGGGAAAATGGACAGTAAACAATAAAAATAAGTAAATGTCGGAGGACGTAAGTGCCAAGGAGACAAATGAAGCAGAGTAAGGGATAGGAGAGTCGGCCTCACACGAGGAAGTAACGTTTAAACAGAGATTTGAATAGAGAGGGAGAAACAGCCCCCTGAAAATCTGGCAGAAGAGTTTTCCAGGCAGAGGGCACAGCCCATGCAAAGGCCCTGGGGCAGCACCATGCCTGGTGTGCTGGAGGAACAGCGAGAAGGCCCGTGTGTCTGGAGCAGAGTGAGCGAGGGGGAGAGAGGGAGGAGGTCAGGGCAGGGAGGGGACGGGGCAGGTCATCCAGGGCCTTGTGGGCTTTTACCCCAGGAGGGATGTGGGAGCCCCGAGGGCAGTGAGCAGAGGTAGGACAGGACAACTTGGTGCCAATACCCTCTCCTCCAGAAAGCCCTCTCTACTTGCCTGGGCAGAGCCCCTGCTATCCCTCCTAGCACCCCAGCACCCCAGTCTCTTCCACACCACCCCTGACCACTCAGGGCTGGCAGTATCCATGTCCAGCTCCTACCCCAAAGCCACAGGGGCTCCTCAAAGGCTAGGGTCAGGGAAGCATCATGGATGTGAGGGGCAGTCACTTCTCCTCCTTGGAGGCTGGGGTCTGAAACCTTGTCCCCCATCCTGGCCCCCATTCCAAGTCCCCCAGGGACCCCCAAGACGTGCAGTCAAAGCTCTCCGCAGCACAGGCTCCTTGCATCCTACCCACAAGCCTCCCCGGGAAGGACGTTTATATCCCCTTTCACTGGCGGGGAAACTGAGGCACGAAGCGAAGGCAAGACGCACGGAGAGGGACCCAGGTGCGGTGCGCCGACGCTGACGCGCAGGTGCGCAGCCCCACGCTGCTGCCCAGTAACAGGCACAGAAGACACAATCGTTGGGGGGCAGGGGTGGAGTCCGAGACCCCCTCCAAGACGGACACGTACCCTTCCCATGCCCTACCCCCAACCGGGGTGGGCTCTTCTGCGCTCAGCGGCGAGGTTCTGGCGCCCCCCTGTGGGAGGACCTAGGACGTGGACCCAGAAAGCGGGTCCCGGATGGAGGGGTCAGCTGACCCGCATCCCCACAGTCCGGCTCTCCTGGCGGAGGGGCGGAGGGGAGCTCTAGCAGGAGCTTCTTTTGCGGGGTGGGGATCTCATCTTGGGTGAGGGGCTCAGTCCGGGGGTGGGCGTTCAGCTGGGATGGAGGGTTCAGCCGGGGCTGGAGATTCATCCTGGGGCCGCGTCTCTGCCGGGCTGGGGGCTCAACCTGTCCTTTTATCTCAAGGAAAGCCTCAGTGTTTTTCATCCATTGGCCCCTGGGGTGAAGCAGTTTTTGGCTTTGAGGGGCTGTCCCAGCCCTGGCTCCCCACTAAACGCCGTAAAAGGGCCAGGTGTGCGACGACCTAAAGAACGCACCCCCAAACGCCCCCGTCGCCCCCTAGTGGGGAAGTCCCGCCCCCTGCGGAAGGGGAGGAGCCCCGATAGCCCCTCCCTTCTCCCTTCCCGACCCCCTCAACACAGCCACCCACCCGGAAGCCCCAGACCTCGCAAAGAGGAGACTGGACGGCAGAAAACTCCTGCCCTCCCAGAGCTGCCGTCGGAAAACACCCTCTGACCTTCAGGATCCCCCGAGTCTGTGGTGGGAGGCCCATTTGGCCCGCCCCATCTTCACCATTTCAGCATAACAAAAAGCCGACATTTATTAAGACGCTTTTGGGGTGCTGGATTCTGCGCTCAGGATCTCTGTAGACCGTATTTCATTCAAACCTCATGACGACTTGTGAAGAATCTATTATCCTCCCCTTTTACAGGACAGGACACTTAGGCACAGAGAGGTTAAGTTACTTGCCTCGGGGCTACACAGCAAAGAAGTGGGGACTCCAACTCCTTCTTCTGCATGGCGCCTCCCCACAAGGAGTGCAGGACAGGAAGAAGGGGTTCCTCCCCACTCGCACTCCTGCACCCTCACCCCAGGGCCTGGGAGTCCCTGCCTCCAGGACAGTGCCCCGAAATGAGCACAAGGTAGGAGAAGCCATCTCCCAGGAAACGGCCTTGCTCTGAGCCAGCTCAAAGTTCACGTTCAGGAGTAGCAAGCCGAGGCCAGGAGGGGGGCTGGGAGACAAGTGACTCCTATGGATTCCTCGAAGCAGGCCTGGAAAACTCTTGGAAGAGCTTGCACGTGGGCAAGAGGAGGACCTGGCTTCTCCGATGAAATCCAAAGGGCAATAGAAATCGGAGGTGGGAGAAGAAATCAAAAGGGCCAAAAGTTGCCAGCGATGCAGACTGGGTAGAGATATGAGATAGCAGGGGGTCTCGGGGAGGTGGTTGCTCCTTGTGCCAGGGGTGTCCTCCAAGCTCAAGAATCACCAGGTGGAGACCAAGCTTGGGAAGGGGTACAGGGCGACCAGGTAACACGCAGAGAGCCCTCCAAGAGGGACTTGGGGCGGGTCCTGAGTCCTCTGCACTCGAGGGCCACTTTACCCTGAATCCCAGGTGGAGTCATCTCACTGCCCCAGGGCCGGGTCCTTGCTGATACGGCATGGAGAAGGCACTGGGGCATCTTTGGATGGCCGCCTGGAGGAGATGAGCGGGAAACCTTCACGAGGAGAAGCTTGCCATTGCTTCATGGTTCGGAGGCCCCTCTCTCCTCCAGTTCCAACCCCCAGTCGCCCTCTCCCTCCTTCTCCTCATTTCTCACAGTCTCCTCTTCCTTCTCTTTATTGCTGTGGAGAAAAGAAGGGCCCAGGTAACCCAAGTTAATAAGGACTTGGGTTCCGGGCTTCTTACAATGTTCACAGAACCTCTGAGTCCTGCAGGCACCCTTGTTGTTCCCGTGGTACGGAAGGGGACGACGGGGCTCAGGCAGCTTAGGACACCCGCCCCATTTGAACACAAAGGAAGTGCTTGAGCCCATAGTTGAGCTGCGTGAGCCAAAACCGATAAGGGGTTTCAAAACCGAGGGTGAGTGGACAGGCAGAGAGGTGGGGGATGGACCGACGGATGGGTGGATGGCTTAATGAGTGGCTGGGATGGACCGACAGATGTGTGGATGGGTGGTGGGAAGGTGGGTGGTTGGATGGATGGACAGACGGAGGATTGGATGCTGGAGGGAGGGAAGGAGAGAGAAACGGAGGGAGACAGGGAGGGAGGGCTGTTGGATGATGGACGGCTGGAGGGAGGAAGGGAAGGACAGGTGGATAGATAAATAGATGGGGTTCGTGTGGGGGTGGTAAAGGCTTTACAGACCCCCTCCCCAAAAAAAGACTTTACAGACCCCAATTGAAACACATATTAGGCATGGGCTTCTCTGCGAGGAAGCCACCCTCATTTTGCAGGTCGGTAGTCAGGAGAGAAGAGAGTGAGGTTATGTGAGGCCCCCATGGATTCTGAATCAAAGAATTACCCCCTGGGGCTTCCCTGGTGGCGCAGTGGTTGAGAATCTGCCAGCCAATGCAGTGGACACGGGTTCGAGCCCTGGTCAGGGAAGATCCCACATGCCGCGGAGCAACTAAGCCCCTGCGCTACAGCTACTGAGCCTGCGCGTCCGGAGCCTGTGCTCCGCAACAAGAGAGGCCGCGACAGTGAGAGGCCGCGACAGTGAGAGGCCCGCGCACCGCGATGAAGAGTGGCCCCCGCTCGCCGCAACGAGAGAAAGCCCTCGCACAGAAACGAAGAGCCAACACAGCCAAAAATCAATAAATAAACTTATCTAAAAAAAAAAAAAGA
>NW_020172691.1:456455-487277 GCF_003031525.2 Neophocaena asiaeorientalis asiaeorientalis
TTAGGGGGCGGGACTCAGAGAGGGGAGGGGCTTAGAGAGGAGAGATTTAGAGATTTCGGGAAGGAGGGGCTCAGAAAGATGAGGACCTACCTGTCCCAGGGCTCGCTGCACCAGATGGCGTAGACCAAGGTGAGGACAAAGATGAGGAAGAGGGAGGCCAGCGCAGCCCCCAGCCCCACCAGCCACGGCTTCCTCTGGGCCACTGAGGGCGGGAGCAAGGCGGGGTCAGCAGCCTGGACGCCAGCTTGGGACTCTTTTCCCCACCGCACTCCCACTCCCTTCCAAGGCCTTACAGGGTTGGGCCTGAACCAGCCGCGGGACCAGAGCTGCGAGAAGGGAGAATTGGCCGGGGGTCGTCCAGAATCTATCCATCCTTCTCCGTCTGTCCTCTCCCCTGTCCAGCAGGTTCTGGGGTTGCCGCCCCAGCCAGAGGGGGAAGTGGCCTGCGCAGGGCACCCCAGGGCAGGATGTGGCCGGTGCCGCAGGAAGTCGGAGGTGGGGCCCCCTCACTGGGTTCCGGGCACCATGGGGAGGGGCTCAGGGTCCCAAGCGTCCCAGCCCCCGTCTCCCTGAGGCCCATCCTGACCCTGTCACTCCCCACGGCCAGGGACATGGGAGGGGAGGCTCAGGAAAGATGGGGAACTCATTTCCTGAGTGCCTGCTGTGTGCCAGGTCTTGCAATGACTCTTTAGCTCCGGCACCTCCTTCAAGCCTCATACTCTGGCGGTCAGAACTCTTGTCCTCACGTTGCAGAAGAGGAGCCAAGTCGAGGCTCAGAGAGGTCAGGCCACTTCCCATTGGCCACACAGCATCCCAAAAGAACATAGTTCTCCCAGCTAGGAACACCTCCTACCCCAACCCTCTCCCAGCTAGGAACACCCAGCTAGGAACACCTCCTACCCCAACCCTCTCCCATCCTGGGACATGAACCTCCAAATTTGACCTTAGCCAGAGCCTGCACATGCCCCATCCTTTGGGCAGCCTGGGCTTCCATCCCAGCTCTGCCAGCAACAGCCAGGGAGAGCTGGGCCAGTGGCTTCCTTCTTTCTAAGTCTCAGTATTTTCAGCCGGAAAATGAGACTAATTGCAAACTGACCGAGACGGAGACCATAAGGATGCTAGGCATTCAGTGGGAGCACCTATTAGGGAGATTATTACACTTTTTTATTTATGGTTTTTCTGCCCCCTGGTGGACGATCCTGGGATGTTCTCAGACAGAAGCTCCCCGCCTTCTGGACTGGATCCTACCAACCGCAGCTACCTGCTCCACAAGGGAGCCCTAAATGCCAGCCTTTATCAAAGTTCTCATTAGGAAATGGTTAACATCCAGGGCAAGGTCCAGGGCCCGGAGAAAGTGAGGAGAGTGGGGAGGTTGGAAACAGGGAGGATCCCTTTCCAAGATCTCACACGCGGGGGGCACCGCACCTTCCAAGACCCAGTTCCCAGAAATGGAGTCACGTGACCCAAAACCCTGGGTTGGTGCGGGGGAGCAAGGCTTTCCTAGGAGACGGCCCTCGGGGCTCAGGACAGCAGAATCGAGATTGCAGGGGGAGCGCTTAATCTGCCCAGGGTATCTGGGCACCGTGGAGTTTGGTTTCCCACCCTTGCCTGGGCGTTACCCCCAACCCCAAAAGCCGTCTCCTCAAGGGGAAACTAAGTCCCACGGGATGACAGTAGCCCTTCTGAAGGGCTCTTCCCCAAGAGGCAGTCCCTGGCTGATACCAGTCCTGAAGGTGAGTGGGAGGGAGGAGGGCTCTGGCAGATAGATATCAGGCAGAGGGCCAAGAAATCAGGCAATGGGTAGAAGCAGGTGAGGCCATGAAATTGCAGGGGTTGGGGTTTTCTCAGTAACCAGGAGTGCTCTCTAAATGCAAGGAGAATCACCAGGTGGTACAAATCATAACACATATAGACCACATTACGCACAAAGATCCCTCCTTGAGGGGGGAGGGGTGGTCCCAAGCCTCTTCATTCAGGACGCTGTACTCTCAACCCCAGATGGAGTCACTGCAGTGGCTTCAGCTTCAGGTCATTGCTTCTAGGGTGTGGAAGGGGCATCTCTGGGGGGCTGCCTGGAGGCAGCGGCTGAGGAGTCTTCACATGGCCATGTTCTTGACTTGCTCCTGGTCTCTGCGCTCCTCTTTCTCCTCCAGCTCCAGCCCCAAGTTGCTCTCTCCTTCCTTCTTGGCCTTTTTCTCCTTCTCTTTCTTCCCCTTCTTGTCTTCTTTACTGTAGGGACACAAAGGCCTCAGACCACAATAAGAAACAGAGTCACTCCCATTTAACGAACACTTACCTGTGCCAGGTCTTATGATGAGCGCTTTACAGAAAGAATCTTTGCTGAATCTTCAAAACAGCCCTAACAAGGCAGCCTTGTTATTTCCATTTCACAAAGGCAGAAACTAAGGGTCAATTGTCCCATGGAAGGATGGGTGGATGGGAGGAAGGAAGGAAGGAAGGATGGATGGATGGGAGGATGGATGGATGGGTGGATGCATGGATGGATGGGTGGAGGAGGAATGAATAAGGCAGGGAGGAAACTACAAATTAGGAGCACCTGTGGGATCTGGAACCTCCAGCACATCCTGGGAGTAGGAATCACATCTTACTGGGCCTGAGCTGGGTCGCAGACAAAGCACAGTCTGGCCCACGCCTGTCCCTCAGGCATCTTGGGCTCAGCTGAGAATCTCCCAGCCAGGATAGTGTCCTCCCAGCTCCTGAGCTCCTACTTCTGTCCCCAAGCCTTTGCCCAAATTGGGATCTTGCCCTGAAAGAGCCCCCAGCCCTGCCCACATCCCTGAGCCAGGATCATGGGAGACGCTGAGCCCAGGAGAGTTACCCACACCAAATCACACACTTCTGCACAGTCCCTACACAATCCCACACCATGGTCTTGTTCGACAGGTATTTATTAAGGGCGTACTGTGTGCCAGGCCCTGTGCCGGGCCCTGGGGCCAGAGCCAGGACCAAAGCTAAGTTCTGTTCACTTACTGGAAGCCACTATCTAGTGTCGAGAAACCGGTAAATGACTAAGATAATTTCAGCTGATGACACATGCAAAGACAGATGCAGGGTTGTGGTGGAGAGAGTGTCAGGAAGGCTGGTGGTCAAGGTGGGCTTCTGTGAGGAAGAAACATCTGAGCAGGGACTGAAGGAGAGACGGAGCCAGCCAGAAGATATGACGAAAGGTGTACAAAGTAGAACCAACAGTAAGTGCAAAGGCCCTGGGGCAGGAACGTGCTTGAGGTGTTCAAGGACAGAAAGAGGTCATCCGCGCACACCCACCCCTCCCCTCCTCGAGGAGGGGCCTCACGCAGACCCCCTGACACCCACACACATCTACACATGCTCACACGGCAGTACCTCAGGTCCACTTCCTCGTTCAAGTGGGGATCCCTTCTGAATGCAGACCCCTCTTCTTCCTCAGCTCTGCAGAAGAGATGGAGATGGAGGGATGAGGGCGGGTGAAGGGTGGGAAGCGGGGGCAGCCTCAGCCTCAGTCTCCCCCAGGCTGGGGGGACTCCAGGAAGCAAGAGAGGGGGGCTGCATGGCTGTCCTGAGCTGTGGGAGCAGGGGGAGCAGGGAAATGGGGAGACAAGAAAGGGACCAGAGAGGGTCATGAGGTAGGAGGGGGTGCCCAGCGCTTTGGGGAGGAGATGGAGGGTGGGGAAAGGGGCTCCCACCTCTCTTTGGAGCACCAGATACGGTTGGCCAGCATGAGGATGAAGACGATGAACAGGAACCCCACGACAGCAGCCAGGCCCACCAGCCATGGCTTCAGATGACGCTCTGAGGCTGTTAGGAGGTGGGGGCAGAGGAGACTCAGAAATGGGAAAGGTGGGGGGCCCCCGAAAGGACAGGGGGCTAAGGGTGAAGGGGATGCTCAGACAGAGGGGTCTTGGAAAGGGGCTGGGTTTCACAGGTGGTTTTGTTTTTGTTTTTTGACTGCGCCCGGCAGCATGCGGGATCTTAGTTCCCCGACCAGGGATCGAACCCGTGCCCCGTGCCCCCTGCAGTGGAGGCACTGAGTCTTAACCACTGGACCGCCGGGGAAGTCCTTTTAAATTTTTCTTTCTTCTTTTTTTTTTTTCGGCTGCGCTGCAGCCTTTGGGATCTTAGTTCCCTGACCAGGGATTGAACCTGCGTCCCAGGCAGGGAAAGCACCAAGTCCTAACCACTGGACCGCCAGGGAGTTCCCTCAGAGGTGGGTTTTAGAGAAGGGGATGGGGCGCTGAGAGGAGGGGGCGCTCAGGGATGAGGTGGGAGGCCCAGAGGAAGTGGGGGAGTTAGGGAGGCTGCCTCAAAGAGGGGCCTGACCCCATTCCTCTTCTGCCTGCCCACTCCTCTCGGAGGCTTCGGTTTCTCATCAAAGCGGGAGATGGTGAGCCTGTGTCCAAGCCCATCCCCACGACCCATCCTCCCGCCCCTGCCCCAGAGGTTCGGAGCCCTACCCTGCTGGGCGTCGGCTGGCGACAGGAGCAGGGCGCTGAGCAGAAGGGTCTCCAGGGTCCCCATGGCACGGAGGATCCAGCCAGTCCAGGTACGGGAGTGCACAGTCCGGTCAGAGTCAGGGGAGACCCTGCCCAGCCCCTGATAAGGGGGCAGGCAGGTCTGGGGGCGGGGCAGGCCCAGACCAGAGGGCCCCTCCCTTTGCCCCACCTGGTTGGCATCCACCCCCTCTCCCCCGCCTTCCAGGAGGGCAGACTCTGGACCTGGTGTAACGATTAACACGGGAGTCCGGCCCCTCAGCCCTGCACCCCACCCAGGACCGCCAGCCTCAGGGTCCCCCAGGCTCCCCGCCACAGGCGCCAAGCTGAACTGGCCCTGAGCTTCCTTCCCGGCTCAGTGCTTTTACACATCATTACGATTATTTCTCAGCATGCACCATGAAATTTTGCCACCTGCGTTTTACAGAGAAGGCAGGGGGCCCAGGAGCGTCAGGCCGGGCAGAAGCAGCCAGAACTAGATGTAAACGCGGGTCTCTCCCACCACCAGCTTATACTGGCTCCTCTTGGGTCCCCGACCCCTGGGGACCCACAGCCAGCTCCAGGGGGAGCAAACGGGGCAAGAAGGGATGGGCCACCATCTACCTCCAAACCCAGTTGCTGCCGTGTGGCCAGAGAACGGGGCCCCTGGGATAGCTGATGACTCAGATTCCTGGCTCTCCTGCGTGTCAACCTTGATCCCCAGGTTGATTAGATAAGGGGCCCTGCCTGGGTGAATGGGGACCCCACCCCAGCTGCCACGGGACAGCCACAGCCCAAGCACATGGCAGGAAGGCTGGGATGGGGAGGCCTGGTCCTTCTCCAGGCCTGAGACCTCCGTTGGACGCCTGGGGGCTGGGGGAACACCAGCATTATTGCCCAGGCACGTACGGAGTGCCTGTGAATTCCTGGAGCCCCCTCCCTTCCTGAGGTCTGACCACGGTCACTGTGCAGGAGGGTCACTCAGTGGAGCCCAGGATAAGCCCAGTTCGACCAGCCAGGCAGGCACAGGTGAAGCTCCTACTGTGTGCCCCAGCCCGTGCAAAACTCAGGAGTGAAGGAAGCCCTCAGGCTAGTTAGGCAGTCAGGACCCCCAGAGACGGACCCATCCAGCTGCCGAACCAGGAATGAGGTGAGAGGTGGGAGCTGAGAAGGTTCAGAGGTGGAGGAGCCCAGAGGAGCAGGCTTCTGCTTTCCGAGGCAGGTCGCTGGGCCAGCCTCTTTCCGCAAAACGTTCTCTCTACTCTGACCGAGTCATTTCTGGGCTGTGCGCCTCTGTTTTCCCATCTGATAAATGGGTGCAATAAATCGTAGCTTGGAGGATTTAACGAGATAATGTTAATACAAGGAAAGGGGTTGCTTAGCATACAATAGCAGGCACATTCGAAGCTCTAGCTAAGGGTTGGCCACTATTATTGTTGCTATTATTATTTTTAATCTTCTTAGTGTTTTTTGGTTTACAGGTTGCCAAGGGCTTGGTGGAGGCCAGGTGGAGTTAGGCTCTGGGACTATGGGGGAAACCAGAGTGTGGAAATAAATCAGTGTCCAGGGCTTCCCTGGTGGCACAGTGGTCAAGAATCCACCTGCCCATGCAGAGGACTTGGGTTCGAGCCCTGGTCCGGGAAGATCCCACATGCCACGGAGCAACTGAGCCCATGCACCACAACTACTGAGCCTGCACTCTAGAGCCCGCGAGCCACAACTACTGAGCCCACATGCCTAGAGCCCGTGCTCCACAACAGGAGAAGTCACCGCAATGAGAAGAAGCCCGCGCACCGCAACGAAGAGTAGCCCCCGCTCTCCGCAACTAGAGAAAGCCTGCGCACAGCAATGAAGACCCAACACAGCCAAAAATAAATTAAAAATAAAATTAATTAATTTAAAAAAGATCAGTGTCCAGCCACTGGAGTCCACCAGCCAAGAAAGAGAACGTTCTCTGTCAAGACAGCACAGATCAAAGGTGAAAGGGCTCTGATGGGCACAAGTCTGGTTTATACAACCGCCAAAGGGGCTGGAACCGGCTCCTGGGCTAGAGGGCAGGGCCCGGCTCAGCCCAGCTTCCAGAAGGAGCTTCGGGCTGGTGGGTCTTTGAAGGCGATGGAGGGGCGGCGTCAGGGCCGGGCTGGGGCTTCTGCGGGGGCCCCCTCGCCACCCTGAGCGGTGTCCTCGTCAACCCGCCAGGCCAACGCCAGCTGCAGGTCCAGCTCCTCCAGACTTTCGTCCTCGGGGCTCTCGGGCAGCTCCCGGGGGCCATCCTCCTGGTCCGGCTTCGGGCCGAACGCCCAGTCTGAGGCAGGAGGCTGGTGAGGAGCATCCCCAGGCCCGGCCACCCTCTGCCCCCTCCCTGGCAAGGAGAGGCCCTCGGACACCCCCCCACCAAGTGGCCCAGCACTAGCCCAAGCCAGGCTCGTAGCGGGTAGTGGCTCACCGGCCAGGTCGTGGGCGAGGTCCTTGATGAGATGCCCGACAATGGCGTAGGCTACGGCCACCACCACGAACGCAGCCAGAAGCAGGTACAGCGCGTACCTGGGGAGGCGGATGGTGTCCAGTGGCGGTGGGCGGTACTCCTCGTAAAGTGGCGAGGCCGGGCTCCAGCCCTCCATCCCCTCCTCGAGTGCCAGCGCTGGCATGGCAGCCCCCTGGAGCAGGGGCAGCCCGGTGGTGACCCGCCAGGCGGAAGTATTAAGGAGCTTTTGGGTAAGAGGATTTGGGGCTCCCCCACGGCCTCCATCTGCCTGCATGGATCACGTTGCAAATCACTTCCGCCCACTGGCCCCCCCTCCCTCGCTCAGCTCCAACCACGCCAGGTGCTACCCTGCACGTCCATCCCCACCTCAGGGCCTTTGCACAGGATGTCCCCTCTTCTGGGAAAATCCCTGCTCTCATGGAGCTGACGTTCAAGATGGAGAGATAGATTCTGAGAAATGCATAACCTCAGAGTAAATGATATATCGTGTTAAAAAGCAAAGAGTGGTTTGAGGGTACTGTGGGGGGAGACCATGGTCTAGTAGAGCAGCCTCTCACAATAGAGCAGCCAAGGCCATGTTCAGATGACATTTCAGCAGAGACCCAGAGGAGGAAGGGAACCGGCCATGGGAGTACCAAAGGCAAGAGCTTTCCAGGCAGGGGAAACATTCGGGGCAAAGGCCCTGGGGCAGGACCTTGCTGGGCTTGTTGGACGGACCTGACTCAGGTGCTCACGGGCGCCCTCCGGTGGCTTTTCTGGGGAAGACAGACTGGGCTGAGGATGGGAGCCAGGGATGGGGAGGAGGGATTGAGCTGCTCCAGGTGGGCAATAATGATGCTGGACCAGGTGGAGGCAGAGGCTTGGCGGGGCGGGGGGCGGGGTGTCCAGGGGCAGAGCTGGGGTAGATCTTAAACTAATCAAACCCCAATGTTTGCAGGCTGAGCACCTGAAATGATGGCGTTTCCATTTCCTGTGGGAGGAGCCACTTTGGGAGGTAACAAGAGGAATTCTCAGGACAGGCTAAGTTTGGGATGCCTCGGCGATATCTAAGTGGAGATGTCCAAACTGGACCCCGAGCCAAGAGCTCAGAGGAGGCCCCGGGCTGGAGTCAGGACAGTGGGCGTCATTGGGACATAGATGGGGTTCGAGCCCCAAGAGTGGATGAGACCGCCCGGGCGGCGGTGTGGGTGGGGCCGGAGGACTCAGCCCTGGGCCCAGAGGCGGAGTCCCTGAGAATTTCCCAGGAGCAGGGTGGCTGGCCGGGTCAGAGGTTGCTGAGAGGGGGAGGGCGCAGACTGAGATGTGACCACCGTATTTGGACACTGGGAGGTCACCTGTGGTCAAGGACGGTTCTGGGGACAGGAGGGGCGGTCCTAGTTGGTGCAGGTTTGAGAGAGCTGCAAGTCATGGAGTCAGGAAGGGCTGTGGGTGGTGGTGGTTCATGTTTTTAAGAAATTACAGCTTGAAGGGGGGAAAATGGCGGAGGGGGTGGTGGTGGGATGCATTGGGAGATTGGGATTGACATATATACACTAATATGTATAAAATAGATAACTAATAAGAACCTGTTGTATAAAAAATAAATAAAATTCAAAAAAGAAAAGAAATTACAGCCTGTCTATGCTGACGGGCAAAGAGGGAAAACTGGAGAAGGGAGAAATGCTGAAGTGATGGCCGAGTTGGCGAGAGGGGCTGGGGGCCAGGGGATAAATGGGGGAGGGGGCCCGCAGCTAGCGCCCGAGGGTGACGCTGTGAGATAGCAAGAGATCTGTTTGGTCTTCGTCCTGGTTCCTGGCTTGGAGCTCCCAGGACCGTGTAATTTCCTGAGTGATGGGGGAGAGGGGAGCCTCCTTCGTGGTTCATAATCAGCCCCTTTCCACCACGCCTGCGTGTATGCTAATGAGGGCAGGGGCGTGGCAGCTTCGGGATTGGGGCTGGTGGCCAGGGGAATTGACCCTGGGATTAGAGGGATGGAATTTTCAGCCCCACCCCTCAGGGAGAGGAGAGGGGCTGGGGACTGAGTTTATTGCCAATGGCCAGTGATTTGCTAAATCAGGCCCACGTGATGGAACCTCCATAAAAACCCTACAGGAAGGGGCTTGGAGAGCTTCCCAGCAGGTTAAAAGCATCCACCCCAAACTCCACGGGGACGGAAGCTCCTGTGTTTCCGACCCTTCAGACCTTGTGCCTCTTCATCTGGCTGTTCATTTGCCTCGTTTATGATAAACAGGTTAAGTAAAGTGCTTTCCTGATTCTGTGAGCCATTCTTGCAAATCATCAAATGTGAAGAGGGGGTGGTGGGAACCCCAATTCATAACCAGTCTGTCAGAAGTATGGGAGGTCCGGACTTGGGACCTGCATCTGAAGTGGGGGCAGTCCTGCAGGACTGAACCCTGAACCTGGAGGGTCTGCACTGATTCAGGGTAGATAGTGTCAGAGAACTGAATTGAACTGTGGGACGCCCAGCTGACATCCATGCAGAAACAGAGAATTGCTTGGTGTGGAAAATGCATCACATGTAAAATTAGGTTCTCTTGTTAACACCCATTTTATAGAGCGGTAAATGGGCTGCTTGAGACCGCATGAGGAGGCAGTAAGGGAGGTAGGTAGGATGGGCCCAGACTCTTTGTCATACCACTAAACCCCTTCCCCTATGCCCCCAACAGGAGTAGGTGAGGATGAGGTTTGGAGAGGGCCAGGATGCAGGGCTGTTCCCCCTCAACCCCTTTGGGGGGTCTGGCTGGGCAGATTTTACCCCTGGGAACTGATGTGAAACAGGGCCACAGGCTTGTGTCGGTCACAGTGTCTGGGGCAGGGCAGATCCCAGAGCTGAGCTCTCCAAACATCCTGGCCCCCCACACTTAGGATATGTTCCTTTAGAGCAGCCAACCCTCACCCCAGAGGCCCCCCAACACACTCTGACAGTCATCACTTGGCAAAAATAATTTAATAGTCCATTTGGGGAATGTCCCGGGACCTGCTTGTCCCTCCCTGAGCTCCAGCCCAGGCCACCCCACCCAGGGACCACCTGCCCACCCCAAGGACAGCTCTCTGACGCCCCCAGACCCTGCCCAGGCCCGACGGGGACGGGTTCGCCCACAGCACCTTTCCCTGCACCCCCTCATTCCTAGAGAAGCTGGGTCACAGCACCCCAACCCCCCAGAGCACAGCCCTGTCCCCGGACCCCCTAGATACCCCTCCCACGCCAACACTGCAGCCCTGCACTCGGAGTGGCAGAGAAGAGACTTCAGCCTGGCCCCGAGGAGCCTGCAGTCCACCCAGGGGTTCAAGACGCGAAAGCGGCTGGGAGGCAGGGAAGCGAGATGCAATTCATTCCGACATGGTTTATGGGCAGAGTTCTCGAGGGAGACAGCTGGGCGCGGCCCTACGAGGGGGGTGGGCGCAGGCGCTCCAGCCCGTCTGCGTACTGGAAGGCCGACCCCGTCTCATACTCATACATGTCCAGGGCCACCTCGCAGCTCTCCCGCACCACGCGCTCGGGGTCTGCCGCGTGGGCCCGCAGGGCGGCCAGGCAGGCGGGCCGGGCGATGGCCCCTAGGGCCTCCGCGCACTCGTGCCGCACCATGGGGTTCTCGGCGGGTCGCGCCAGGGCCGCCGCCAGCTGGGGCACAGCCGCCTCGTGCTGCAGCTGGCCCAGGACGTAGCCGATCTCGTGGCGGAAGAGGGCACTGCCGCAGTGCAGGCCTGCGGGAGAGAGAGTTGCGGGCTGGGGGAGCCATCGGGACAGGAAGGGACCTGGGGCGGGGCAGTCTGGGGACAGAAGTGTCCAAGAGGGGTGGAAAGAGTTCCCGTCGAGGACACCCCGCCCTGGTGCTCGGAGGGCCAGGAGACACGGGGCAGGAGAAGCAACGAGGGGCCAGCCAGGCATTGGGAACTCCGCCCTCCCTCTGGCCGGACCGGGCGTGGCCTCCTCCTTCCCAGGCCCAGCGTCCCTCTCCGCCTCTCCCTGGACTTCTGTACTCTGCGTTGTCCTCACACCAGCCAGTGCTATTTGCAGGCATGTTGTGCATTTGTGCTTCTGGGTTGCTTCCCACACGACTCCACACACGATAGAGTCTTATCAGTGACACTGGGAGTCCCGGGCCTTTCACCCCACCACAGCCAGACAGGCCATGCTTCTCCTGATGGGGACCCGCGGCTGGACCTGGGAGCGACCTGCCTGCGATCAGATGCCACTTTTCAGGCAGAGCTGGTTTGAAGCAGGCCCGCCAGACTGTGCGGCCCCTGCTCCGAGCATTATCCAGGACAAACCCACCACCCACCCACTCTGTGCTCCCACCCGGCATCCCCTGGGTCCTGGGTCATGGTGATGGCTGGACACTTCCTCTGCCAGACAGGAAGCTCCAGGAGGGCAGAGGGGGGGCTCTGAGTGCTCTGTGGACCAGAAGCAGACCACCTCAGGCAATGGGTGGGGGGTGCCAAGGGACCCCAGGATTCCCCAAGTCCCCCCCCTCCTTTTCAGGTGGGGGAACCACAGCCCCGCAGGCTTGCATGGGGCTCCCTGCAGAGCTGGGATGAAAATGGCACAAGTAAATGATGACAGGGCCTCTGGGGAATTCCCTGGTGGGCCAGCGGTTAAGACTCTGCGCTGCCAATGCAGGGGGCGCAGGTCCGATCCCTAGTTGGGGAACTAAGATCCTGCATGCCTCGCGTGGCCAAAAAAATTTAAAAAACAAAAACAAAAAAAACAGGGCCTCTGGGGATCAAATCCCAACTGCTGCTCGGACCACTGTGTGATCTTGGGCAAGTATCTGTGCCTCTCTGGGCCTAGGCTTCCTCCACAGAGAAGAGGGGGTAATAAGAGGAGTACCTGCCCCGGGATGCAAGTGCCCTGGGACGCTGGGCTGCCCCGTATGACAGATGTGGCCACTGGGCCTCCCCAAGGGGCCCCGACCCTGCCCCCTGGGGCCCCTCCTCACCCTCGGCCAGCGCCAGGGCAGCCTCCTCCCCGCCAGCATCACGCAGGGCGAACATGGCTCGGTATCGGTCGAAGAGCGGCCGGGCCTCATCCAGCAGCGCCACCCGCAGCCGCCCCACATCGCGCTCCTCGGCGGATGGGGCCGGATCCACGGAGAGGTAGGGCCCCTGAGCCACCGGCTCCCCGCTGTGCTGCTGCAGCCACTCCAGCCGCCGGACGGCCAGCTGGCACGTCTCTGCCACCTGCGGGGACAGGGGGGTGGATGTGCCGGGCCCTCCCCCAGCCCCCAGGGCTCCCGGTTTAGCAGGGGTGGAGCCAACAGACACAGGACCAACTGATCTTTCCAGACTGGAGACAAACCAGCAGGGGCTGCTGTGACTAGAGAGTGACCAGGGGCAGAGGGCCAGGAGGGGCTAGCTTGAAGGTGACATCAGAACCAGTGAGAGAGGCGTCAGGTGGAATCAGCCAGTGCAAAGGCCCCAAGGCAGGACGTGCCAGACCCATCAGGGAAGAGCCAACAACAGAGATGACCTGAGGTGGCTGGGCCAGACTACTTGGGGCCTGTGGGCTTGGGATTTTGTCCTAAAGGTGATGACAAACCGTGAGTGGGGCAGTGGTCCTCTCTCGGCATCCCTGGGCCGGGTGGTTACCCTGGCAACCAGGCACAGGGTCTGAGGCCGGTTCCTGGGCGCGAAGCACGGAGGGGGTGGGGGAGGGGCTGCGTTACCTCGATGACAGGGTCGGTGGAGTACTGCTTCAGGATCTCCAGCACCTCTGGGTCCCCAATGGCTCCCAGGGCCTCCCCTGAGAATGGGGCAGAGGGCTCATGTTGATTGGCTGGGAAACGCCCTGAATGCCTCGCGCGCTAACCAGCACCAACGCCTCCTCCGTGATGCCCCTCCCCATTGCTCTGCCTGTATCCTGAGGGCCGCTCCAGCCACTGAGGTTTGGAGCTGGAGCCGGTCCAGTCCTGAAGCTGTGCCAGTTAGAGTCCCTCCCCCAGAAATCAGGCTTTGCTGGAACCAGACTCAGACCCCGCCCCAGCCCGCACCCCCAGAGCTCACGGCCTAGAGGGGAGACACAGACAAGCGTGTCATTACAACTTGGGGACACGGGTGGCAAGGAGCCAAGAACAGTTGGCTGAGTCGAGCCCATCAAGGGGAGCCCTGAAAACCTGGTGGAGGTTTTTAAGTTGTACTGTGGGCAAGGAGGGTCAGCAGACCAGCACCATCCTGCCTCAGGGCCTTTGCAAAGGCTGTGCCCGCTACCTGGAGCACCTTTCCCCAGACATCTACCTAGATAACTCCCTTACTCCACTTAGGTCTTTTAATTGGTAACCACCAATTAAAAATGGCAACACCGGACTTCCCTTGTGGTCCAGTGGTTAAGACTCTGTGCGTCAAATGGTCGGGGAACTGGGATCCCACATGCCCCGTGGCGAGGCCAAAAAAAAAAAAGGCAACACCTCCAGCACCCCCATCCCGCCCATGGCTTTATTTTCCTCCTTAGCACTTACATAGGTGTTTCCACCATAACATGATTGGGTGTTCTACAAAATCACACACTCAAACTAACAGCGCTTATGGGACAAGAGAGGTTTGGGGTCGAACATTCTTTGTAAGGAGAGCTCCAATAGCATCAGTGACTGGGATCTTGAGAGGTCCCCAGGGCAGCCTGGCATAGCTGGAGATCATCATGGAGAATATTAAAAAGGCCCCAAAACAATCAAATGGAAACAATTCCCCCTGCTGGCTATGAGCTCACTGGATACATCAATACAAACACAGCCTCGGCTGCACAGACCCGCCAAGGATGTTTCTATTCCATCTTGTTTGCCATCGGAGTCCCTTGTGAGAACAGGGCCTGGCCCACAGCAAGCAGTCCATAAACACGTCCGGTGGACGAACTGAATGAGTGACCTCAGGGGTTGACCATCCATGGTCAGCATCCAAAGACACCATATGTCTTTGTATGAACGAAGAATGGTTTTTCCATTTTTAAATGGTTTTTGAAAAATCAAAAGGGGACTTCCCTGGTGGTGCAGTGGTTAAGAATCTGCCTACCAATGCAGGGGACACGGGTTCGATCCCTGGTCTGGGAAGATCCCACATGCGACAGAGCAACTAAGCCCGTGAGCCGTTTAAAAAAAAAAAAAAAAAAAGAAAGAAAAAATTCAAAAGGATCACATTTTATGACGCGTAAAGGTGATATGAGATTCAAATCTCAGGGCCCATAAAGTTGGACTGGCTGGCGGCCACACGCCCATCTGTTGTCTGGGGTTCAGGGTGGCTCTTATGCTGCAGTGGCAGAGTTGAGACCCGGGACAGAGATCGTGGGAGGATGCTTATTGCCCACCCCTTCCAGAGCCAGCCTGGTAGAGCCCGCACCCTCACCGCCGCTCACCTGCCTCGTGGCGCACCATGGGCTCCTGGCGGGTGTCACGAAGCACGTCCACCAGCACGGGGATTGCCCGTGAGTCCTGCATCTGACCCAGGCAGTAGGCCAGCTCGTGCTTGAGCAGGGCCGAGTCGTCGCTGAAGGCCCGGCTGATCCAGGAGATGGCTGCTGGACCCCCGAGCCCGCGCAGTGTGAACAACGCCCGGAAGCGGGCCTGCAGGGGCTTCTGGGGGTCCAGCAGCATCTGCCCCAACCCCTCCACCTCCTGCTCCGTTACCATGGTGCTGCCGCTGGGCTTGGGCTAAACAAGGGGACTCGTGGGCTCGAGAACCTGCAGCAGAAAAACAAGAGGCCAGGTGAGAGGCACCCTTCACCGCTCGCTGACTTGTGCGTTTCAGTGTTAGGACCTCGGGGGTGGGGGTGGTTTCCTAACTGCTGACCAGCCTGGCCATCTGGGTTCAAAGCCTGGCTCCGACCCTGCCTACTTGCTGTGTGGCCTTCCCTAAGGTACTTTCCCTCTCTGAGCCTCTGGCCTATACAAGAAGTTCCCTACATACAAACGAGTTCCCGTTCTGAGAGCGTTTCTGTAAGTCCAATTTGTTCATAAGTCCAACAAAGTTAGCCTAGGTACCCAACAAACATAATCGGCTATAGAGTACTGTAATAGGTTTATAATACTTTTCACACAGATAATACACACACACAAAAAAAAACAAAAAAGTAAAGGACGTTGAGAAGTTTCCCTATCTCCTCCATCATTTTTCCACGCTTCTTTGGTATTATCGCAGATTTCACATGTTCCATGATCTTGTCCTTCTTTAGAATTGTTCTGATGGCTGAACGATTCATGTTACAAGAACGAGTGACGTCTACCATCTTTTCGCCTGGCCCCAGTCTCTCAGTTATTGTCACTTTTGTTTCCATCGTTATTGGTTGGCGGTTCTTAGCAGTACCAGCTACATCACCGCTGCTTTTATGCTCGCTTCCGGACATCCTGGGCTTGAAATAAAGATACTGTACTACTGTACCCTATACAGTACTGTACAGTAAAGTCCACAAAAGCACAACCACTTGTAGAGGATGCACGCACGTGACAAGGTACGCCAGACACAGGAACTAACTTACTGGACATGTGAACACACGTCCACATCTTTGAAAGTTCGCAACTTGAAGGTTTGTATGTAGAGGACTTACTGTCCACTGGCAATGACCTCTGCTGGTCTGCTCTCTACACAGCAGCCAGAGGGAATGTGGTAGCTGGTCCCCAAGATGACCCTCAATGACCCCCACCTCCTGGTATCCGTGCCCTGTGTGGCCCCCTCCCACACCAAATAGGGCTGACCTCGGTGAATAACAGGATATGGGAGAAATGGCAGTGTGACTTCTGAGGGTCATAAGGGACACTGTGGCTTCCTCCTTGCTGGCTCTAGCGGAAGCCAGCAGCCATACTGTGAGGAGGTTCAACCAGCCGTATGTAGGGGCCCACGCGGTGGGGAACGAGGCCTCCCACCAACAGCCAGGTGAGAGCAGCTTCTCCAGCCTTCAGATGACGCAGCCCCAGCCAGTGTCTGCACTGCAACATCACAAGAGATGAGAGCCAAAACCACCTGGCTAAACCAGGCCCAGATTTCCCAGAAACTGTGGGAAGTAGTGTTTACTATTCTTTAAAGCTACTAAGTATGGGGTAATTTGTTACAAAGCACAGATAACTGATAAAAGAATCCTTTCAGTATATAAACTGGACCCTGTGACTCCCTCACAAAATCCTCCTATGGGCCTCAAGACTCCAAACTCCTTAACTGTCCCAATGGCCCTGCACGACCTGCCCCCATCACCTCCCCACCATCCCCTCCTCCCTCTCTCCCCCTCACTCACTCTGCTCCACCAACCAGGCTTCCCCACTGTTCCTCCAACACGCCAGGCACAGTTCTGCCCCAGGGTCTCTGCACAGGCTATTCTCGCCCTCAGGAACACTCTTCACCAAATGCCCCCATGCTCACTCTCTCACTTCCTTGGGTCGCAAATGCCACCTCCTCGGGGAAGCCTTCCCTGATCCCGGTCTTGTTCTGCTTTATCTTTCTTTGAAGCAGCTGCCACCACGAGATATCACATTTGATATTTTGGTTTAGCTGCTTATGGTTGGTCTTAACCCTCGTATGAGAACTCTGAAGGCAGGGACTGAGCCTCTCTTAGTCACGGCTGTACTCCCAGCCCACAACGCCTCAGTAAGAACAGTGACCATAATAATAACAGCATCTGACATTTACATAGGATGTGCTATGTGCCACATGCCTGAACTCATTCCATCCTCGCCATAACTCTTTGAGACAAGCACCATGACTGTCACCATTTTACTGGAGAGGACACACAAGCACAAAGAGGTGAATCACTTGCTTAGGAACCGCTGAAGAGTTATAAATCCAGGCAGCCGGTCTCCCGAGTCAAGCTCTAAACCACAAACGCCATGTTGAATAGATGGATTAAGATTAAAGGACGCAGCTGAGGCTGGGCTCCATCCTCCAGACCAGTGACATGCTTCGTGAACCTGACAGCAGGCTGTAGCTCCCAGAGGCGTAAGTAGGGTTGAGCAGGTATAATGGGGGAAGTGCAGCTGCCTGTGCACAGGTGACCATCAAAGGAGGTGACATGCAAAACACTGATCATCACAAACCACAGAAGCCAGGGGTGAGCAAGCTGGCAAGGCATTATGGGCCATCGAGACCCAACTCTTTCTTCTACACAGATGAGCTGTGACCTGGCTGGGGTCACACAGCAAGTCAAGTGCTGACAGCGCCCAGGACTCATGAATCCCGGTCTGTGCAGCGCCTCCCTCAAGACACAAAGGAGAGACACGCACTATTTTGTTCGCGGTTGTATCCCCAAGGCCCAGCACAGTGCCTGTCGCTATGGCAGCAGGCACTCAATAAGTATTGTTGAATGAATTGGGCACCCACTGCCTGCCAGGCATGGTACTGAGTGGTTTATACACAGTATAAATCTGTATCATCTGTAAAATAGGCGTAAAGGGCACATGGACATCACAGAGTTGCTGTGAATGGAATGATGTTCACAGAGCACTTAGTACCCACTGCTGGTACTTAGTAGGCACTTGATAAACCAGAGCTGGTATTAAATATTTCTACAGGGAGGGCCTTCCCTGGTGGCGCAGTGGTTAAGAAGAGTCCACCTGCCAATGCAGGGGACACGGGTTCGATCCCTGGTCTGGGAAGATCCCACATGACGCAGAGCAACTAAGTCCGTGCGCCATAACTACTGAGCCTGCTCTCTAGAGCTCGCGGAACACAACTACTGAGCCCGCGTGCCACAACTACTGAAGCCCACGCGCCTAGAACCTGTTCTCCTCAACAAGAGAAGCCACCGCAGTGAGAAGCCTGCACACCGCGACGAAGAGCAGCCCCCGCTCGCCGCAACTAAAGGAAGCCTGCGCGCAGCAACGAAGACCCAACGCAGCCAAAAATAAATAAATAAATAAATTTATTTTAAAAAAAATCTCCACAGGGAGCCCAACACCCACCTCTATACGCAGGAGGACAAGTAAGGGGGTACATCTGGTAGCCCGCTACCCATATATTAGGCCCATTTTTCAGTGGGAAGGGGAACAGGGGTATGGACATGGGGTGGAGGTGCAGCCCCCAACCAAGGCAGAATCTGGGAATCCGCCCCCTTGAGAATTTTCTAAACCAAGAATTCCCAAGAAAAGGATCCCCGATAGGGCTTCCCTGGTGGCGCAGTGGTTGAGAGTCCGCCTGCCGATGCAGGGGACACGGGTTCGTGCCCCGGTCCGGGAAGATCCCACATGCCGCGGAGCGGCTGGGCCCGTGAGCCGTGGCCGCTGAGCCTGCGCGTCCGGAGCCTGTGCTCCGCCACGGGAGAGGCCACAACAGTGAGAGGCCCGCGTACCGCAAAAAAAAAAAAAAGATCTCCGATAACTAGACGCGCCCCTCAGAGAGGGGTCGCCCCGACACGGCATACCTCGGGGCTGCCGGCAGGATCCCCCAGCGACGACCAGCTCCCCAACGCTCCTTGGAAGAGACTCCCAGGAACTGGGTGTCTCTAGCTCTGTTTATGTGGATCCCCCAGTACTGGATCCCTCACAGGTTGGTTCTCCCAGAACCCCAAGAAAGGGGTTGCCCAACATGGGACCCACGCCCCACGTGCTGACTCTTTAGTGAAGAGATCCCCGGAGGCAGAGTGTCCAGAATTTATGGGGAAGAGCTGCCGGGACCTGTCAGAAGGAAGCCCTTCGATCCCCCCAGCCAAAGAATCCCAGAGCCGGGACCCCCAACGAGGCGTCCTCCACGTTTCCCCCGCCGCCGGAACGCCCCAGCGAGCTCCCGGATCAGAGGACCTACCGGACCGGCCTGTTCCCGCCGCTGCCACCACCCGCGACGCTCCTAAAGCGCTCTGGGGGCCGCCATCTTGCCGCCCACGTGACAGAGCCGGACGGTACCAACGCAGCACCGAGGGGGAAATGTAGTCAAAGGCTCCGCAGCTTGAGGAGGCCCGGAAGCGCGAGTTAGCATCGGTGCCATAGCTCACAATCACACACCAGGCGGAGTCTATGGCATTTCTCAGGGAAAGGGAAGGGCAACTTCCATCCTTTCCCTGTAAGAGATTTTCTCCGGCCTCCCCAGCCGGTACGACGAGTGGAAATGGTTTGTGCCGATTCAGCCCGGAGGTGGGGCCGCCTAGCGATACAGCATGCGTAGTGTCTCTGGGGCGCGGTAAGTTTCAGGGGCGCGGCCAATGGACTCGCGTGGCTAGACGCGAGATTGGGAGGGATGAAAACAAGGACTTGATCCAGTCGTTCATTTATTCATTCATTTAACACATAGTTTATGGGCGCTGAGGACAAGACGGCCCGCAGCCCTTACCCTTATCAACCTCACAGTCTGGTTGTCTGAAGGAGACAAACAGTAATAGGATAAGTAAAAATACATATTAGGTGGTGACAGGCTAAGGAGGAAACAATAATCACGTTGGTGCGTGTATGGGGTGGGCAGTTTTAGGAAGGACTTGGCTTTACTCTGACAAAATGAGAAACCACTGGAGTGTCGTAATCAGGGAAATGGCATACTCTGTTAACAGGATCATTCAGGCTGGTGAGTAGAAAACAGACAGGAGGGACGGTGAAGGGAGAGAGAAGTATTCACATTCTGGATTAATTCTGAAGGTGGAGCAAACAGGATTTGTGGCTGGATTGGACATGGCATTTGGAAGAAAGAGTTATGTTAAGGCTAAGTACAAGGTTTTTGACACGTAGGAAGGATGGAGCAACCATGAACCATTAGCCTCCCCATCCTAGACATCCAGGGTCCTGTTAACTCTGCCTCTGAAATAGAGTAGGAATTCAGGTACTTTGCTCATCTACCGCCCCCATGAAGGTCCAAGCCACCACTGGCTGCCACCAGCCAGAGAAAAGAGAGCTTGTAAGTGATTGTGTCAAAAGAATATAGCAGGGGCTTCCCTGGTGGCGCAGTGGTTGAGAGTCTGCCTGCCGATGCAGGGGACATGGGTTCGTGCCCCGGTCCGGGAAGATCCCACATGCTGCGGAGCGGCTGGGCACGTGAGCCATGGCCGCTGGGCCTGAGCGTCCGGAGCCTGTGCGCCGCAGCGGGAGAGGAAAAAAAAAAAAAAAGAATATAGCGGTTCCTCAAAAAGTTAAACATAGAACAACCATATGATCCAGCAATTCCACTCCTAGTTACACCCAAGAGAAATGAAAGCAGGGACTCAGATAATTGTACATCCATGTTCATCAAAGCATTATTCACAGTGGCCTCAGCCCCTGGTAACCTCTATTATATTTTCTGTCTCTGATTTTGACTACTCTAGGAAGCTTAGAAAGTGGGATCAAACAATATTTGTCCTTTTGTGTCTGGCTTAACCCTGAGGTTATCCTCAGGGTTCATCCATGTTGTAGTGTGAATCACAATTTCCTTCCTTTTTAATTTCCTTCCTATTGCATGAATGGACCACGTTTTGTTTATCTGTTCATCCCTCAATGGACATTTGGATTGTCTCCACCTTATGGCTATTGTAAATAATGCTGCTCTGAACATTGGTGTACAAGTACCTCTTTGATTCCCTATTTTCAAATATTTTGGGCATATACCCAGGAGTGGAATTTCCGGATCATATGGTAGTTCTATGTTTAACTTTTTGAGGAACTGCTGAACTTTGTCCACAGCAGCTGCACCATTTTACATTTCCAGCAGCAACATTCAAGGATTCCAATTCCTCCACATTCTCACCAGCACTTGTTATTTTCTGTTTTGATAGTAGCCATCCTAATGGATGTGAAGTGTGTGACTTATTTGGAGATGCATAAAAAGTGAGGTATATTGATGGATGGATAAATACATAATAAGGCAAATATAGTAAAATGTTCATTGGAGAAGGTGGACGGTGGGCATATGACAGTCCACTGTAAAATTCTTTCAACTTTTCTGTACATCTGAAAGTTTCCTCAATAAACTGTTGGAAAATAGGTGGCAGGGAAAAGGAGGGCTACTTCTATTCTCAGTGTTTAAACATTTCAAAGTTAAACATTTGAAAAGTGTCTTAACTTTTTAAAATGCGGAACCTTTGAGTCTGCAAATCCATTTTGAGGAATTTCGCTGACACTAGTGTAAAGAAAAGTGAAAAAAGAAGTATTCATTGCAACATTATTTAAAATGGCAAAAAAGGGCTTCCCTGGTGGCGCAGTGGTTAAGAACCTGCCTGCCAATGCAGGGGACATGGGTTTGAGACCTACAAAAGGATGGGAAGATCTACCCACGTTGTATGAAAAGTGGTCCAAGATGTACTTCCAAAAAGTGAAGAGAGCAAGGCACAGCATCAATAATGTGATCTCATTTACATAAATGGATTTAGATATGTAAATTACATATGGGTAAAATTTTTGAAAAATGGCCAACAATTTACCCAGAGTACTTACTTTAAATCTTATACCTCCCTGTGCTGCTTGAATTCTTTTTACTGTACTATTTTATTTTGACATTTGTTAGGGATGTGACAGCAGCCCCTTCAGGGTGAGCTGGCAGCCTTCACAAGGTGGTCACTTTGATCAGGAGACAGAATTCGCCTGACTACTCAGGGTCCTGTTCTCAGCCATCTCCTGCTTTCTGGGTCAGGCAAGAAGCATAAGGGGGTGAATCAAACATAATGGGGGCCTGGGGCACCCAGGCTCCTTCTATGGTTGGCTGCCACCCCTTTGTGGCCAGATGTTCCTTTTTTTTTTTTTTTTAATTATTTATGTTTTGGTCACACTACGTGGCATGTGGGATCCTAGTTACCTGACCAGGGATTGAACCCGAGCTCCCTGCAGTGGGAGCATGGAGTCCCAACCACTGGACCACCAGGGAAGTTCCCTAGATGTTCTATTTTTAAGGGAAGCCAGGCAGCAGTTGATTTTACATGCAATCTCCCCTTTAAAGCAGGAGGGCGAGTAATGCAAAACATCAGCATGCCGCGCACAGCAAAGACGTCACTTGGATAGGCCAACCGCTGGTTTAAACATTCAGTCATTCATCTTGCAAATATCTATTATCTGCTGTGTGGCAGGCGCTGTCCTGGGACAGAGGGCAGAAAACCAACAGACCGTCTCTGGCCTCATGGAGCCGACATCCCGATTATTGTTACTTTTCTTTTCTTTTGTTAAATTTTATTGGGGTATAGTTGGTTTACAATGTCAGTTTCAGGTGTTCAGCATAGAGGTTTAGTTATACATATACCTATTTCCATTCTTTTTTAGGTTCTTTTCTCATATAGGTTATCACAGAATATTGAGTAGAGGGACTTCCCTGGTGGTCCAGTGGTTAAGACTCCACGCTCCCGATGCAGGGGGCCCGGGTTCGACACCTGGTCGGGGAATAGATCCCGCATGCTGCAACTAAAGATCCCATGGGCCGTAACTAAGACCCGGCACAGCCTAAATAAATAAATATTTTTTTGAAGTATATTGAGTAGAGTTCCCTGTGCTCTACAGTAGGTCCTTTATGGTTATCTATCTTATACATAGTAGTGTGTTACTTTTCTATTGTCTTCCTGTGTGTTGGAAAGCTGACGCCAGAGAACTGGCTTTACAGTGGACCTGCCTGGCTCGCAGGGCCGCCATCTGGACCACGTTTGGTGGCTCAGACTAATGTCCACACAGGACTACCCTGGGCGCTGTGTTGACTCTGGAAGGCTTCAGGGCAGCGTGCCAGGTGTGATCGGGCCCAAGGATGCTCTGGGAGTGAGTGGAGATAGACGCAGGGGTGCAGGAAGCAGATATGGGAAGCCACACCCAAAAGCCGGGCCTGTGTATGTCCGAGAACTTGGAATCTCGAACCTTCAGGCTTGCGGGGAACTGATAGCAAGAGAGCAGGCTGTGCCGAACCCAAAACCACCCACCTTCGGTTCTGAGGCTCTGCTGCTTTTTTTTTTTTTTTTTAAATTCAAGTATACTTGATTTATAATGTTGTGTTAGTTTCAGGTGAACAGCAAAGTGATTTGGTTATACATATACATCTATGTGTATGTATCTATATTATTTTTTCAGTTATGCATATATATTCTTTTTCAGATTCTTTTCCATTATAGGTTATTACAAGATAGTGAATATAGTTCCCTGTGCTATACAGTAGGTCCTTGTTTTTTATCTATTTTATTTATAGGTTCATTTGTGCCATATTTTAGATTCCACATATAAGTGATATGATATGGTATTTGTCTTTCTCTTTCTGACTTACTTCACTTGGTATGAGAATCTCTAGTTGCAACCATGTTGCTGCAAATGGCATTATTTCATTCATTCTTTTTTTTACGGCTGAGTAGTATTCCATTGTATGTCTGTACCACATCTTTATCCATTCAGCTGTTGATGGGTTGTTATAAACAAAAGTCCATTGGAGAAAACTGGGGGTTCAGACTGTAGTTTAAGTTATTTCCACGTTTTGGCTATCGTGAACAGTGTTGCTATGAACATAGGAGTGCATGTATCTTTTTGAATTATAGTTTTGTCCAGGTATATTCCCAGGAGTGGGATTGCTAGGTCACATGGTAATTCTATTTTTAGTTTTCTGAGGAACCTCCATACTGTTTTCCATAGGAGCTGTACCAACAACTTACATTCCCACCAACTATGTAGGAGGGAAAGGTTTTTAAAGACAGGGTAAGGGAGAGGGTTTGTGGGGTGTGTGATCAGCTCATGGACATTCTTCTGATTGGTTGATGGTGAGGTAACTGGGAGTCAACATCATCAGCCTTCTGATTCCAACTGGTGTGGGGTCTACGTGCTTGTGGGCATCATGCAGTTAACTTCTTCCACCTGGTGGGGGTTTCAGTATCCGCAAAACAGCTCAAAGGACATGGCTCAGAATATCATCTATAGCCCTTGAGGAGGAACTAAAAGTCCTTGACTTTGTTTAATGGCTAAAATATTATTATTTTGTCTTGTTTGACTGTTTTCCTTCCTTTCTGCATTTTCTCACTTCTGATAAAATTTACTCTTTTGAACTTGGGGAAGGCCTAGAAGGCTAAAGTTCTTCTACAGACAAGAGGCAGGCAGAGACTTCCTTGGTGGTCCAGTGGTTAAGAATCTGCCTTCCAATGCAGGGGACGTGGGTTCGATCCCTGGTCGGGGAACTAAGATCCCACATGCCACGGGGCAACTAAGCCTGCATGCCACAACTAGAGAGCCCACGCACCACAACTAGAGAGAAGCCTGCACACTGCAACTGGAGAAGCCCGCGCACTGCATGCCGCAACTAAGATCCGACGCAGCCAAATAAATAAATATTTTAAAACAACAACAAAAAAGGAGGCAGGCGGAGGACATGGAGGTGGGGGGTGTGTGTGTCTGTTCCAGGAAGGCTCCATAGCGTCCTGCTCAGTTACAGTAGGAATTAAGAATGTTCCATTCTGGCTTCCTGACTCCACTTTTTTTTTTTTTTTTTTTTTTTGGCTGTGAGGTGTATCTTGCAGGATCTTAGTCCCCCGACCAAGGATCAAACCTAGGCCACAGCAGTGAAAGCTCCGAGTCCTAACTACTGGACCTCCAGGGAACTCCCTACTCCATTTTAACTGAGGTTTCTGTTTACTAATTTTCACACATATCTCCAATTGTAGGAGTGGAATAGCTGGGCCATCTGGTAATTCTACATATAACTTTATGGGTAACAGCCAGTGTTCCCATAGTCACTTCCCTATTTTACAATCCCACAATCCCACAGCAATGTATGAGGGTTCCACGTCTTTGTCAACACTTATTTTCCTGGGTTGGGGTGATGGGGTGTTTATTTTTATTATTATTTTTTAAATCACAGCCATCCAGTAGGCTAAAGTGGTAGCTCTGTGGTTTTGATTTGCATTTCTCCATGGACTACAGGTGGTGACCATTTTCTCATGAATTGGCCATTATTTTCTTTGGAGAAATGTCCGTTTGGATCCTTTGCCCATATTGTGAGCAGAGATTTTTTTTTTTTTTTTTGCGGTACGCGGGCCTCTCACTGTTGTGGCCTCTCCCGTTGCGGAGCACAGGCTCCGGACGCGCAGGCTCAGCGGCCATGGCTCACGGGCCCAGCCGCTCCGCGGCATGTGTTATCTCCCCAGACCGGTGTACGACCCCGCGTCCCCTGCATCGGCAGGCGGACTGTCAACCACTGCGCCACCAGGGAAGGCCCTGAGCAGAGATTTTTATCTGTTTTGTTCCCTGCTTGGAGGGCCTGGAGGAGCACTCATAGGAACGCAATAAGTGTTTGTTGAATGAATGAGTGAATGTGTTTCAGTAGGCAGTGGGGTTTGCACGACCTTCACCTGCACCTGTTGTGGGTCTCACCTGCGCTTATCACGCGGTGTGACTACATCCTTGCGGTGTGGGTCTGCCCAGGGGTACCTGTTTCTGCTACCGTCCCCTACTAAGAACGACACCCTAAACTGAGAAGAGCCACTCCCCCCAGATTCCGACGTAGCCGCCTCCGCGGGCCGCGGATCCTGTTCCCGCGCGGTTACCCTGGGCAACCCATGGCGCCACGCTTCCTGTATTGATTCGAATCTCGGGCTACGTCACGTCCTCCAGCGACGCCTGAGGCATTGGCTATGGCAGCTACTAAAGAACAGCTTAGAACCTTTTTAGGTTGGCAGGCTTCTGCCGAATTTGTATCCCTACTTACGGCCTGATAGTTAAGCCTCTTTATGAGGCTCTTAGAGGACCAGAAGATCTCACTCTTAAATGGATTCCTGAAATGGAGGCAGCCTTTAAACAAATAAAGAATGCCCTAGTCACGTCCCGGCCCTAGGCTTACCAGACTTAACAAAACTCTTCTCTCTCTTTGTTCATGAGAAAATGGGGGTAGCTCTGGGAGTGTTGACACAATCCTTGGGACCATCTTAGTGCCCAGTGGCCTACCCATCTAAAACCCTAGACTTGACATTTCAGGGATCATCTCCCTGTCTAAGGGCATTAGCTGCTGCGGTACTACTAACAGAAGAAGCCTCCAAACTGACAACAGAACAACCGCTTACTGTTGACACTCCGCACCAGGTCATGGATGTCCTTAATTCCAAGGCATTCCGTTGAATTTCAGATAGTAGAATCCAAAAATGTCAAGCTGGGGCTTCCCTGGTGGTGCAGTGGTTAAGAATCCACCTGCCATTGCAGGGGACACGGGTTCGAGCCCTGGTCCGGGAAGATCCCACATGCCATGGGGCAACTAAGCCTGTGCGCCACAACTACTGAGCCTGCACTGTAGAGCCCACGAGCCACAACTGTGTAGACCGCATGCCACAGTTACTGAAGCCTGCATGCCTAGAGCCCATGCTCCGCAACAAGAGAAGCCACCTCAATGAGAAGCCCACGCACCACAACGAAGAGTAGCCCCTGCTCACCACAACTAGAGAAAGCCCGCGTGCAGCAACGAAGACCCAACACAGCCAAAAATTAAAAAAAAAAAGAAAAAATCAAGCTTTATTCTTAGAGGGGTCAGAAATATCAGTCAAGCCTTGTACCACTCTAAACCATGCCACTCTCTTGCCCAGCCCAAATCCCAACACCCCTCTACTACATTCCTGTTTAGAAGTTGTTGATCATGCCTACAGTGCCAGGCCAGATCTACAGGACACCCCTTTACCCAACCCAGATGCAGAACGGTTTACAGACAGCAGTAGTTTCATTTGAGAAGGTCGAAAGGTTTTGGGATATGCAATAGTCAGTTTAACAGAGGTGATAGAGTCGGGCCCACTCCATGGGGCAACTACCTCTGCCCGGAAAGCAGAGCTTATAGCACTAACTAGAGCTCTCCAACTGGGAAAAGGACTACAAATTAACATTTACACAGACTCAGCATATGCCTTCCATGTAGTCCATACTCGTGACCGTTTGGAAGGAAAGGGCCTACTGACCACACATAACGCCCCAATCAAACATGGACCAGAAATCCTGGACCTGTTAGAGGCCATAAAATCCCCTAAGGAATTAGCTATCATCCACTGCAGGACACACCAGAAGGACCTGTTGGACATAACCAAAGGAAATAATATAGCAGATAGGGAAGCCAAAGGGCCCCCCAACATGTCCTACAGGCTCCCCTGATACAAAGTTTAGACCCTTCACCACCACAGTACTCACCCTCAGAACTTAAAGAGGGACAAAACCGTGGGTTCACTCTAACCCCTGAAGGGTGGCTACAGAGCCCAGACACCAAACTTCTTTTACTAGAAGCCTCTCAATGGAAGACTCTAAACCACCTTTAGCAGGCTACCCATTTATGAGCCAAATCCCTCTTCAGACTGGTGGGGACAATATTCACAGGAAAAGGAATCCTCTCAACCCTCCAATCTATATCCCGGGCCTGTCCGGTCTGTCACCGGGCCAACCAAGGAGGGGCTATAAACACCCCCGCCACTGTTCCATCCAATTCAAAGGCAGGGGAACCAACCAGGAGAAGATTGGCAGATGTATTTCACCCACATGCCCCCTTGTAAAGGCTTCAGGTATCTCCTAGTCATGATAGATAGAGGCCTTCCCTACTAAGACAGAGTATCCGAGGTTACCACTACTCTCATGGAACGTATTGTACCTCGGTTTGGAATGCCACGCTCATTACAATCGGATAATGGCCCTGCATTTATTTCAGGTCTGACCCAAGGCATCAGTGAAGCCCTCCAAATCAGTTATCTTCATTTGGCGCCCTCAGGCATCAGGCTAGGTAGAAAGAGCCGATCAAGCCCTCAAGAAATATCTAAGTTAGCAATAGAGACACACCAGACATGGGTCACCCTTCTTGCTGTTGCTCTCTTAAGAGTCCAGATCACTCCAAAGGCCAGGCCTCATATAAGTCCTTAGGAAATCTGTGGAAGATCGCTGCTGGGTGATCCAGAGACCCACTATTTAGTACAGTATCTCCCAACGTTAGGATTGACTCTCAAGAATATCTGGGAATACCAGGACCAAAATAGTCCTAAGCCAGATCCCAATTTCTCAGAAACCACTCCCCACTTATATGCAGGCCACTGGGCATATGTTAAGACCCTTTCACAGGAACGGAGACCACTCGAAGCAGTGTGGACAGGACCATACCAAGCCCTGCTGGCCACCCCAACAGCTGCCAAAATACAAGGCTTTACTCCTTGGATCCATATGTCATGACTAAAGGCAGCCCCTCCTCCAGAGGACAAGAATCCTCAATCCACCAGTGATTCACCAGATGCCTCCTATAGTCGTGAGCTTTTGGACAGCCTCCACTTTCTCTTCAAAAGACAGGTGATGCCCCCCGAACCCTCAAGCCTCGATAGCCTGATTTTTTAATCTTGTCACCCTCCTTTTTTTTTTCTAGGCTTTTCCCCTCCCATGGGTTATTCTGTTCTACTCCTGTGGAACCGCCTCTTGGTATTTTGTCTTAACTCAAATATCCCCAAGGTGGTATAACTAATTCCACCCACACCATCCGCTCCTAATCTAAATGTGCACTATGGGTCAACTCCTCAGTGTAACCTTGCCCTCGTCTCCCTCCGATTGGCCTTGGATTTCTGCCTCAGCACTCTGATTTGATTGCTCCTCCATCTGTTGAATCTAAGCCCAACCCAACAACGACAATACATATATCAGTTAGCATGGGACAAAACCCTCCAAGGAGACTTTCAAGATTATACCCTGGACCAACTTTATCAATACTTAAACATAGTCTCCTAAAAACCGTTCTGATTCTTCTCCCTTTTTCCCTTCCTGTGCATACATACAGTCGTCACCCATACTTACTGCCAGTTCAGGAAGCCCTCAGACTCCTCAACCAGTCTTCACCAGGTTCATACAGAAACTGTTGGATGTGTACCACTGTCTCCCGTCAGTATGGCCTAAAGGCAATTCCCATTCCACCAGATGAATGGAACCAACTTGAAGCCTATTTAGCCCTCTCATATTTCGATAGACCAGGATGGGCCGTCAATTCTAGAAAACCTACAGTGGACCATATACTTCTCAACCACATACATCAGAGACCTTCAAAGGCCCATATTCTCAGTCTCTATGGCACAACCGGCTCCTCTATGTGTATTATCTCTCTCTCTGTCTCTCTCTCTCTCTCTCTCTCTGGACGGCCCCCTGTAGGTAAATTCCTCAATATTTCCCAGGCCTGTAATCATACGTTCACCCTTTCCCCTACCCAAACATGGGTTTCCCTCGTAACTGATGACAAAACAAACTATCCCCATACTTAACAATTTTGATTCCCCTTTTACTTCCCAAAACCTCCCAATGTTACCACCGATTGGACACAGCCTAGCTATTTTGGGACCTCCATCTACCCCACCCCATCCCCAAGTTGCCCATATCAGAACCACAATTTTTGGTTCCAACCCTCTAATATTAAACAAGAAGACTACAGAAAACTCAAGACACCCGAGTACTATGACATAGGGTGGAACCCTACTATTCCTTCTTTTAACTGGGCTTATAACTTTTTTCCCGTTCCTCAAAGATTGTTTGCCTCTCCCCTTTAGCTGGAATGACTTTAGCTACCACCTATGGGGGCATAGAACATTCCCGTACTCATTTAGGAGAACCCTACTTCAACATCACTTTAGACATCTGCTTAGACCCTACAAATCATCACCTTTTCCTTTGCTGATCCAATGCTTATTTATGCCTTCCAGCCAACTGAATGGGGACCTGTACCCTTGCATACATTATTCCTAACCTTACCCTTATCGGTGACCGTAACCTGCTTCCGTTATACTCTCAATCACATAAACAAAAGCAGGCAACCCTCACTGTAATACCAGCCCTTAGGGATTATCATTGGGATAGGAACGGGCTCAACTGGACTTTTAAATTCTATTTTCACTGCCCGACAGCTCTCTCGAACTCACACAACAGATTGTCAACCTAGCAGCTCAAATTAACACTCTACAAGAACAAATAAATACTCCAGCAGGAGTGGTTGTACAGAATAGAGTTTTAGACTTACAGCTAACCGAGGTGGGACCGGTGCAATGTTAAAGGAGGATTGCTGTTTTATTTGCTTATTTAAAGAGAGGGAGAAATGTGGTCCTCCAAGGACAAAGAACAAGATAAACTCAGAGAGCCAACATCGCCGGAACAGAGAGAGTTACGGGACTCATCACTCTGTCACGTAGCAACCATTACATCTTTTAGCCCTCCCAGGCATTCTGCCCTGCTCCTTTCCCGTCCCATATAAGGAAGGGTATTTGTCCTGTTCTTCCCCGACTCTGCACACTGGAAGTATGCATACCCTACCCAATCAGACGACTCGCAAGTTCCTTTGTTCCCTGGCTATAAAAACAGACAAGTGGGCTTCCCTGGTGGCGCAGTGGTTGAGAGTCCGCCTGCCGATGCTAGGGGACACGGGTTCGTGCCCCAGTCCGGGAAGATCCCACATGCCGCGGAGCGGCTGGGCCCGTGAGCCATGGCCGCTGAGCCTGCGCGTCCGGAGCCTGTGCTCCGCAACGGGAGAGGCCACAACAGTGAGAGGCCAGCATGCCGCAAAAAAAACAAGTAACCCGTGGTAGGGGTCAGCTCTCCCTATCAGAAAGTCAGCCCGCTGTTCTGGCAGCGACCCTTCCCTTTAATAAATTGTCTTTTTTACATTCTACCTTGTGTCTGGAAATTCTTTTCCAATCCGTTGAATGAGTGAATGTGTTTCAGTAGGCAGTGGGGTTTGCCCGACCCTCACACGCACCTGTTGTGGGTCTCACCTGCGCTTATCACGCGGTGTGACACCGTCACTGCGGTGTGGGTCCGCCCAGGGGTACCTGTTTTCTGCGACCGTCCCCTGCTAAGAACAACGCTCTAAATTGAGAGGAGCCACTCCTCCGGATTTCCACGTAGTCGCCTTCGCGGGCCGCGGATCCTGTTCCCGCGCGGTTGCCCTGGGCAACCCGTGGCGCCACGCTTACTGTATTGATTCGAATCGCGGGCTACGTCATGTCGTCCCGAGATGCCCGCGGCGAGCAGGCACAGCTGCGCGGGGTGGGCGGGGCGGGACGCGGACACGAGGCCCCGGCGCGCGGGGGCG
>NW_020172691.1:487381-500195 GCF_003031525.2 Neophocaena asiaeorientalis asiaeorientalis
CGCCCCCCGCCCGGATAAAATACAATCTGAGGTTCGTGGACCCTGGAACAGCTAGGCTGAGGTGCGGAGGCCCTGCCCGTATGGGCGCCCCATTGTGCTCACCGCGCCCCTCTCTGCTCCTGGCACACGGAAGCAGTTAGGCAACGAGTTTTGAATACATAAGTGCCCCACTGGCTCCCAGCCCGTCTGGTTTCTGCTCCCCGCACCCTTACGGCTTGACCCATTCTGGCCATGACCCACCCAGAATCCAGCGCTCCCATCTCACCACTGACCTCCCCAAAATGTGACACCGCCTGGTGGTGCCCAACTGCCCTCCAATCCGGGACCATTCTGGGTCTTCCAACAAGCACCAGCCCGGCCACCCCGGATCCCGCAAGTGTGGCACAGTCACGCCATCACAGCCGTTTTCCCCTGCTAAAAACTGACCCCCACCTCCCATTGGTCCTGCACTGTCCAGACCTGCCCCCAATTCAAAGCCCGAGTCCCACTGTTGTGCAGCCGTCCAGCCTAAACCCGTTTGGTTTTTCCCTGTTCTCTTTCCCTTCAAGTCATCCCTTGGTTCAAGGTGCCTCTCAAACTGAGAACTAGATCCCCCCACCCCCAGTCCACTAAGCTATGATTTCATGCCTTTAGCTGGTGAGGCTGCACCCCACTCTCCTCGACCCCCCTCACCCTGGTCCCCGCCGCTTCTTAGCATACTTGGAACAAGGACAGTTTACCTAAAGAAAAACCGTCCACGCAGACCTCATGCAGCCGGCGGGTACATGTTGTCCCCCTGGCCCATTTATGGGCAGAATGTCTCGTGGGCCGTCGTGACTGTTGATGTCGAGGGCCCCTTCTGTTTCGGCCACGCTGAGCCGGCTTTTCTTCTGAACCTGAGAGTGGAAGCAGGTGTGGTGGCCGCCCAGCTGTGCTTTGCATAGTGAATGAGGTTGGATTGCTCCAAGAGGGTTGTGTTAAGGATGCAGGCTCCTCCCCCTCCAAACGCCGGGGCTCTGGTTCAAAGGACAGTTGCTTTGCTGTGGCCGGGGGCTGCGTCTCACGTGACTGTGCTGGCCAGCGTGCCACCGTGGCCATTTCCCAGGACTATCTCAGAATCTGTGCCCTGGGTGGTGCTATCTGCCTGGGGCTGGGCAAGGAGGACCTCGGAGCCTGATGAGTCTTCAGAAGCGGGTCTGCATCGATTTTCACACCAGGTCCTCTGTCTCTTGCCATTCGTAGATTTTGGGGCCTCTGACTGGGGCAGGTTTTGTATATCCAGGACTTCTGGGTTTGGGGAGGCCCCGAGTGGGGTTGGTTGTGGCACCTTTTGCTCAGTGTTACTGAGACAGATGAGGATCCAAAGTCATTCAGTCTGGAGGGTCAATCCTGGGGACTTCGGCTGGCATCAAGAAACTTGGTCTTTAAGAAAGCAGCCAACTTGCAGCACCCTTGTAATCCTTCTCTTCTAGAGCAGAGGTTCTCAACTGGGGATACTGGTGATGTCTGGGGACATCTGTGGTTGTCATGACTGGGCCGCTCCTGACATCGAGGGGGTGGGGGCCAGGGGTGCTGCTCCACACGCCGCAGCGCCCAGGACGGTCCCCCACATAGGATGATCTGGCCCTGAATGTCCACAGTGCCAAGGGGGAGAGATCTTGGACTAGAGCCCTGACCGGGAGGCCTGTGAGTACAGGGACTCCATCCCCAGATGCTGCACAGGGCCCGGCGAGGCTGGGGCCGTAGAATGCTGGCTTGAGTGGGTGCGGGGGTCCTGGCCGGTCCTGGGGGTTGGCAGAGCTGGGAAGGGAGTATTTGGCTCCCCCTCTTCTGCCCCAAGAGCTCCCTGTGGTCTGACTTCTGCTCCCTCACTGGCCCCAGTGGCTTCTTGCTCGTCGACTCCACTGATCACGGCCCTGCCCACCCCCCACTGGCCTACCCCAGGCTTTGGCCGCTTCGGAGCCTGCCTGGTGCAGGCAGGGAGTGTTTAAGTCAGGGGACAAGCGCGCAACCGGAGCCCACCGAATGTGGCACTGACAGTCTCGATGGGACGGTGGTCCCCTGACTGGCGTGTCCTGTGTTCTTGGCAAGTGACTACTGTCTCCTGCCTCAGTGTCCTCAGGTGTGAATGGAAGGAGAGAACGTGCTGTGCACCCTCCCGGCCTTGTTTCCTTTAGTCATCTGACTACTGCGAGTCGTAAAAAAAAAAAAAAGTAGAACGTGGAACCCACTCGCCTGACTTCCTGTGCTTCCCCCTTCGTCCTTCACTCGCCCTCCTTTTGTCATCTTATTTATTTTTGTTGGTAACAGCTTTCCTCAGATATAATTATTGTATTCCACAATTCACTCATTTAAGTTGTACAGTTGGGTGGTTTTAAGTGTATTTACAAGGTTGTGCATCCATCACCACCATCTAGTTTAGAGCATCTCCATCTGCAGTCACTCCCCATCCCCTCCTCGGCCCCTGGCAACCACTAACCACTCTGTTTCTCTGGCTTTGCCGGTTCTGGGCATTTCATATAAATGGAATCATACAGTATGTGGCCTTTCATGTTTGGCTTTTCTCACTGAGCATCGCATCTTTAAGGTTCGTTCACGTTGCAGCATGTCCTCCCTTTTTTGTGGCTGGATAGTATTCCGTCGTATGGATGAGCCATATTGTTTGTCCACCAGTTGGGGGGCCCTTGGGCCGTTGGCACCTTCTGCATATTGCGAATGGAGCTGCTAGGAACAGCCGGGCACAGTTTCTTGTGGGGCGGCCCTGCTGTTTAATCGGGGCTCAGATGCCTCCGCACGCGCTCCTTGGTGGCCTGCTCCTCACCCTTAGCTTCCTGTCCTCATTTGCTGCTGATGCCCAAGGCTGGCTCCTGACTGCAGGCCCACGCGGCCAACAGCCAGTAGATCCTCTCCTGGGTGTCCTGCGGTGCGTCCAGAAAAGGTTGCTCTTTCCACAGACCTGCCCTTCCCCGCTCCCTTACTTCCCCCAGCCTCACCTGGGTCCCTCCTTTCCGTCCCCCCCATTTTTCCAGGACCATCTGCATTCTCACCTGGGCAAGCAGGCCCCGTCTCCCTGCTCCCCCCCACCCCACCCTGCTCTGCCCAGTGCGCCACCGCCAGCCTGCAGACACACATCTCATCAAGCCCCTCTGCCCGTCCCTTCCCCACCTCCCTGCCACCAGCGCCCAGGGCACAGCCCAGGAGCCTGCCATTCTGGCCTTGTCACCTTTTCCTCTTCCTGCCCCCAGTATGCTCCTTACACCCCAGCCTCCCCAAACCATTCTTTCCAGACCCCCCCATGCCCTTCCCCAGATCAGAATGGGCCCAGGAACCATTGACCATCAGGGTGGGTCTCATCCCTACCAGGCATGACAGCCACCGCAGGAAGGGGGTCAGGCTGTATTTGCACTGGGTCCCACAGTGAGGAGGGGCCGCTGGGGGGAGGGGTGGAATGATGGTGGGGGCAGGGGGAGGGAAAGATGAGGGTTGGGGCATGTCTGTCTGTCTGTCTGTCTCTCTGCACTTACAGAAGGGCTGAGCAGCTGAGAGGTCAGTGCTAGTCTTTCAAGCCGGGGGAGAGGGGGGAAGCAACTATTCTCCCTAAGGAGTTCCCTAAACCAGAGGGTCTCCACTGGTTTAGGCGGTTGTCAAACCTGGGGGTGGAACATCCAGTGGGCGGGGCCAGGGAAGCTGCTCAACCCCCCACAGTGCCCAGGATGGCCCCCCGGCAGAGGAGGACCCACCTGAGTGTCAGCAGTGCCAGGGCTGCCCTAAACACACTAGGCATTTCCTTCTGCCACCGCCCCCTGGGACCCATGGCGAGGAACCACGGTGAGACAGATTGAGGAAGCACTTTCTGTTGCTCAAGACTGCCTGTGAGGGGGTGAGATCCCTGTCCCTGCAGGTGTGCAAGCGGATGCAGAGATGTGTAAGGGCTCTGGGGTCCTGATGGGACATCCAGCCTTGGATGGAGTCCCAAGAGTCAGGCCTCCGACATAAATCACAGTTTTGTGGCCCCCAGGTTGTTCTTCCTTTGCGTGGGGTTTGCATCATCTGGGTTGCTGCAGACCCAGACGCCTTTACGGTCTGAATGTTTCACCAAATCAGACGGGAGTGGGTGCTTTGTGTGCTGAGAGGTGGGGGGATGAGAAACTGCGCTTCAGGCGTCATTTCTGAGGTTTCGAGCAGCAATCTCACATGGGGTGGAGGTGCCCTGCTGCCAGCCTTGTGCTCTTGGGGGTGTTGTCACGGAGAAAAGAGGTGTTGACGGGATTCTCCTCTCCTTGAGGCTGTGAGCCCGGGGGTGGGCCATAACTCTGGCTCCCTGCTTTGCAGCTCCTGCACCTGCCTGCACACAGAAGGGCAGTAGCCTCAGGTGAATGAATGAATGAATGAATGAGCAAACGAATGAAAGGAAGATGCTCCTCAGGGCCCCGCCACCAGGCCCCCCTCTCCCACTGATTCCCTTCGGCCACTCGGGAAGACGCGCTGTCCCCCGTCCAGTGCCGGGCACAGTCCTTTCTGACTCTGGCCGTTCCCAGCCTTGTCCTTTGCTGTCCTTAGACATAAGGGGCCGCTAGATCGTTGTGTTTCCTCTGTGGGAGGAGGCCACTCCCTTCACAGGAGCCCAGGTCCTAGCCTTGTACAACCACAGCCAGCCCTCCAGCCCACAACCCTGCTCCTCCCACATCCTCAGGACGGTCCTCCCTCGTCCAAGGGGAGACCAGTCCTTTTCACCTTCGGGGGCAGCATGGGAGAAGATGGGGCCCTGCCTGGTGGCCTGTGGCCACCAGGGTACCTCCCGTGCCGCACAGCCCACATCACCGCGCGGTGGAGCGGGAAGCAGGGGCGTCTGGGACCTGTTGTGCGCCTGTCACTGAGCCCGTGAGACCAGCCCCCATTTCCTAGCGTCTCCTTTGGGTCAGGCCCTCTACCTGCTGCTTCACAGAAGCTGCACCCAGGTCACCGCAACACGTGCGGTGTTATCCCATTATCCCCAACTTTGAGATGAAGAGACTGAGGTTCAGAGAGGAGAAGTTGCTCACCCAAAGCCATGCAGCCAGTAAGGGTTGAAGCCAGGACTCAGAGCAGGTCTGTCCCTGTCTGCAGCCCGCCCTTTCTCGTCCACCCTGCTGGGACTGGTTGACGATTGTGCTGGGAGGGGGCCGCCGGGCCGGCCTGCCTGGGCCCAGGAGGAAGAGGCAGAGCCAGACTCTGACTGTAGCGGAAGAGTGGACAACCCACATTTCCTGGTTGGGTCTCTCATGTGGGACTTTTCCCCCAACCCCTCAGAGACCGGCTGGAAGACGACGACCAGCCCCCCGCCTTTCTCGGGGGCTGGTAGTCAGGAAGACGGGGATGGGCACCAGAGCCAGCCCCGGTCTCCAGGTTCTTCCGCCTGCATGCTTCCGGAAAGGAGGGCGCTTCCCCGAGGTGTTGGGCCCGTTGAAAGTCTGTGCCCCAAGATGACGGTTCTCAGGGAGCCCCAGCCGTTTGTCACCATGATCCCTAATTGGATGGCTCCTGCTGGGGCAGGCCGGTGGCCGTGATGACCAGTCCTGAGTGGGCCTTGGGGCTTTAGATGGCTGGACTGCTGGTGCTGGGCCTGGGGAGCCTCTCACTGCGGAGCCCAAGCAGCTGTGGGCAGCTGGGGGCGGGCGGGATGGAGCGCCTGAGCCCCCCTTCTGTGGAATGGAGATAGGATGGCACCTGGGGACCAAGTTGAGTCAAGCACCTGGACTGCCTGGCGCTGTGCTGGCTGCTGGAGAGGCACAGGTGTGCTTCGTGTCACTGCTCTCACTGTCCGCATCTGTGCTCTGACGCTCTCCCCTGGTGCCCCGTTCGCCTGGGACGCAGTGCCCACACTGGACCTGGCAGAGCGGCGTGCCCAGGCCCCTGCTGGCATGCTTTCTTCCCCTCCCTTCCCTGCGTCCCGTGTGGGGAGCTGGTGTGACCAGCCCCCCAGAGGCCAGAGTTACCCTCACTCGGGGTGATCCTGCACCCTGCCCCCCCAAGGGGACACTGGGCTACGTATGCGGACATCTGTGATCCACACAACTTGGAGGGAGGCTGCTCCACACCCCGCAGCGCCCAGGACGGCCCAGATGTAAGCGGTGCCGCGGGCAGGCAGGCGGCCACATGCCATACCAGACCATGCTCAGCCTCGAGCACTGAGTGATGAACCACGTCACACGGTATCTCCTTGGCCTCCGAGCCTGCAGCAGGATAACAGCAGGACCAGTTTTAAAGATAAGCAAAGGCCTTGAGGGACTTGCAGTTGGAGCACTGCTGGAAGCAGTGCTGGCTGGGCCCCTCCAGGCCTGGCGTGAACTAGTGGAGGGTGTGCCCAGGATGCTGCCCTCTGCACCGCATACCCCCCGGGGAGGCCTTGACAGTGACAGTCAGAGGGGCTGCACTGTCATGGGTCCTGCCCCACATGCCCCTTCCTGACCTCCTTTCCTCCTCTGTGGGCTGGGGAGGGAGGGCCGGTTCCTGCCCGCACCTGGGGGCTGGCAGTGACCTGAGGTGAAAGCTTGCTCTTGGTATTGTTCCTCACGTGGGACCCCAGCCGCCTCCGGCTCCAGCTGGAAGGAGGGCTTGTGGGGCTGGGGCACTGGCTTATCTTCAGGCCCCTTGGTCCTTGCTAACCCCAGGGCCAGCCCATGCCCCATCATCTCACCAGGGAGCCTCCCTGGCCTGGCCCTACAGGGCCCTCCCCCGGCACTGCAGACACGGGGGTCAGGTCATTCTCTGGGGACGGGGGTGGGGCGCATCCCAGGCACTGGGGTGTAGAGCAGCATCCCGGGCACCCACGGTCCTGACAACCACAGACATCCTCAGACCTGGCCCGGTGTCCCCTGAGGGCAGAACCACCCTGGTGAGGACCCCTGTGTTGTACTGACAGGGAACCTCCTGCTGAGCGCCTGGTGCCTGGAACCCTGGCGCACTGTAGGGCCGAGCAAGGTCAGGGTAGCGAGGAGCCGCAGGGAAGGCCTCCTCAGGAGGGATAGCCAGCTGTTGAACAGCCGGCTTGGAAGCAAGGGCCCTGCTCTGTCACTGAGACCTCTTCATCCAGCATGAGTCGACCTCACTCTCGGAGAGGACCGGGGCCGGGGGTGAACGTGGGGAGCGCACAGGAGGGCAACCCTGAGGGATCAGGTGGTCTGTGACACGTGCAGACCCTACTCCTAGCCTTGTAGGGACCTCATTGTGTCCCTTCAGGTGACCAGGATCATGCCCATTTCCCAGAGGCCTAGGCTGAGGCTCGGAGACTGAAGGCTAGTCTGAAGCAGTGAGAGGAGGTGTGGGCCGCCTGGCTTTTCATTCTGGGGGCCACGAGGGGTAAAGAGGAGACCCACCTTAAGGGCTGGCCTGGCGGGTGGGCGAGCCTCCCAGTGACAGTGCAGAGGGGGCAGTGGCAGCTAGCAACTGAGAACCCCAGCCCACCTCACAGACTGCGGACACCAGCCTGCAGGTGCCGGCTTCCGGGCAGAGCGTCTCCAGGGCCAGGGTTCTGGCCCCCCTGAGCAGGCTCTCATCGCTTCCTTCCCCGCTCTGTCCCTCAAGGCAGCTCTAAATCCCCTGCAGCCTGGGGGAGCCTTTCTCAGCCTCTGTGCTCAGGACTTCGTTTCAACAGAGAAGTCACTACTCTCTCTCTCTGCCTTTTACTAGGAAACTTTGCAGACACACAGCAAAGGTGGCAGAGCGTTCCCCTGCACAGCCAGCCAGGCCCCTGCTGCCCAGACTCTTCTGGTCTCGAGCTGGGGCATGCATGGTCCCCGCTCTCCCCGGCTGCTCGTTTCTTTGAATGGCCGGCGAGTTCCCATGATGCAGAATCCAAGAAGCACAGAGTGACAAGGCAGGAGGACCAGGGCTTCCTTCCTCTCCTGACCCCGTCCTCTAGTTCCTCTTCCCCAGCCGACCTTCCTAAACCTTCCAGAAATAGCTTGTTTTACACAGCATGTTGTCACGTGCACTGGGTCCCAAAGACCCCCCCCCCTTTTACTGCAGTGCCTCCTGTGGGGAGATGGGCCACACCCTTCAGGTAGACGTCTGGTCTGTAGACTTCTCTCGTCCCCTGCTTTCCTAAGCAGACTGCGGAGAAATCGCCGTACACAGGGTTTTGCCCACGCGCGCCAGAGTTTCTAAGGGTAAATTCTTAGAAGTCAGAGAGGATGTGTGTTTTTAGATTCTGAAAGCAGTTGCCAAATTCCGGCTCCTGCCAAGAGTGGGTGCGAGGGTGCGTCATCTGATCTTGGAGTTGCTCGGGGAGAGGAGGGAGCGGGCTCTGGGCTGGGTTTGCAGCCCTCTGGCTGCGCGTGCAGCCGAGCCTCTTTTTCCTCTGTTGCTTTGGTCTGTCCTGAGGGTGGCAGGTACTTTTCCCGGTTGTGTCGTTCTTTTTTTAGAAAACTGTGTGGTGTATTTTCTTGCAGACACTTTTCATTTCTCCACACGTGAATTTATCAGCCTTTTCTCTCAGGGCTTCGGACTCTTCTGGTCTTCTGCAGTGCGGCAAGCAGCAGTCTTAGAGGAGGTGGGCGGGCGTCCCTGAGGTCCTGGGACCGAGGACTCTCTCGTATGCCACCTTCACTCTCTAGAATAGGCCGCTTGCAGCCTGGCGGAGCCGCAGGCCCTCGGCTCTGAGAATGGGCTGGAGCGGGGGCTCAGACCAGTTTTGTCGCCAGCACCATGTGGTTTGGGTATGACTGCGGCCGGCCAATGCTGCGAGTTCCTCCAGAGATCTTGGTTGAGGCCCATGGCGTCTGTCTACCTCCTCACCGAGACAGCCTGGGTGTGTGGGGCGGGTGCCCCTGAGGGCACTGGCTTGTCACTTTATTTATTTATTTAACATCTTTATTGGAGGATAATTGTTTTACAATGGTGTGTTAGTTTCTGCTTTGCTACAAAATGAATCATATGAATCAGTTATATATATATACATGTATGTTCCCATACCTCTTCCCTCTTGTGTCTGCCTCCCTCCCACCCTCCCTATTTTACCCCTCCAGGCGGTCACAAAGCACCAAGCTGATCTCCCTGTGCTATGTGGCTGCTTCCCACTAGCTGTCTCCCTTACGTTTGGTAGTGTATATATGTGCATGCCTCTGTCTCACTTTGTCACAGCTTACCCTTCCCCCTCCCCATATCCTCAAGTCCATTCTCTAGTAGGTCTGTCTTTATTCCTGTCTTACCCCTAGGCTCTTCATGATTTTTTTTTCTTAAATTCCATATATATGTGTTAGCAGGCTGGCTTGTCACTTTAGAAAAGAGAGCAGCGTCCATGGTGGGGTGCGTCATCTGCATCTACAAGGGCAGAGCTTGAGAAGGCGTTAGTCCCGGAGCCCCTGCACCCGTGCCCACGCCTCCGCGAGTCCCTCTGTGGGGGGTCGGGTCTCGGAGACCTCATCCTGGGCTGGATGCTGGCACCCGACGGCCCCACACACTCACCCACCGCCCAATCTGGACCTCGCATCCGCCTTGGCCCTCCGTAGACAGCTGGCCGCTGTGGTGTGCTGCCACCAGCATGGCTCCTCTTCCCCTGGTGACTTGTCTCTGGCTCGCCGCCCCGCTAGGCAGGGAGCTCAGCACGGTGGGACTGTGTCCTTGCTGCTTGCTCCAGCCTAGCACCCGCCCCGCTAGGCAGGGAGCTCAGCACGGTGGGACTGTGTCCTCGCTGCTTGCTCCAGCCTAGCACCTGCCCCAGGCCTGAGGGTGCTCAGAAAACATGGGATTGGTGGGGTGAATGAAGACTCTCCGACAGACGCGTGAGCCGCACGGGCTGGGGCAGAGAGCATGCCTCTAAGGCTTAGCCCACGTTGAGGACACCCTCTTGGCAGCCACCACTCCCTAAAGATCAGCAAAGGTGGTCTCGGTGCTCTACCTTCCTCCGCCTGCCCCTAGTGTGTGCGTGTCCTGCAGTTGTTGTAACAAATTACTACAAACTCAGTGGCTTAAAACAACAGAAATTTATTCACACAGTCCTGGAAGTCAGGAGACTGGCTCGGGCCTCACGGGGCTAAAATCCAGGCGTAGGCAGGGCTAGTCCTTCCGGAGGCTCCAGGGAAGCATCTGTTCCTGCCTTTTCTAGCTTCTAGAGGCGCCGCCTTCCTGGCTCGTGGCCCTGTCCTCTATCCTCGTATCTCTGTCGTATCCAGCAGTGCAGCATCTCCCGTCTCTCTCTGCTTCTGACCCTCTGCCTCCACTGGATCCCCCGGGACATCCCCATCCCAGGGGCCTTAACCCCATCTGCAAAGCCCGTTCTGCCATATAAAGGAACATACCCAGAGGCTGAGGACTAGGAACCTCTCTGACCCTCAACAGACATATCTGTCAGCAGTGAGACGTCCGCCAGCTGCACGGGCTTCTGTAGACTGTCCCGTTGGGACGTCGTGGGCAGATGGAGGGGGGCGCGCCACACTGGGCGTACTTGCTGGACTCGGATTCAGCGCACCCCCTGTGCAAGGACACGTGGTGTCTTAGGAGCAGCTTCTTTGCACATCCCAGGAAACTAGTCTCCCGCCCCATGTGCTCTGAGATGACCGCGGTGCTTTGGGCTCTGCTTAGGTTCTGGCACGCAGGCGGCATCCGAGCTGTTGTCTGGGCCCTGCCGTCTGACCACGTAGGGAGCTGCCGGGGTCTTTAGCACGGTGACTTTGGTCTGTGAACGGAGGGGCCGTGGTTTCCGTCGGAAGTGAGCTCACGTGGACCGAGAGGCTTAGACGGCTGATGAGCCCCCTCGTTCCCCTGGGCCCCGCTGGCCCCGAGCTGTAGCCTAGCAGTGAGGGCCCTGGAGGTGGTGCTGCTGAGCGCACAGCCGAGTGCGCCTGCACCTGCTCTCCTGAGGGCTCACTGCCCGTCGGGCGGCACACGAGGCCCTGGTCAGGGCCGCCGCGGTTGACCACACACGTTGGGCCAGGAAGTTAGCCAGGCTCTCTGAGCCTTATTTCCGTGTCTGCAGAGCAGGGACAGCCAACTGGCCCAACTCTGGAGCTGCTAGAACAGGGCCGTGACGGCTCTTCCTGGTGTCCAGCCCCACTCGAAGCCCGTTCACGGGCCACTCAGTCGCTGTGGACGCCGGCCCTGCTGGGGCTTGGTTCTGGCTTGCACTTGGCCTGGCACTGTGGTGTGAGACGGCCGGGTCCGCCCTTGGGAAACGGTCCCCTGAATGGGTGTCTCCCCCCCAGGCCAGATGCTCAGATGGGCGCCTTTGTGTCCCGCTGTGGCCCTGCTGCCCAGGAGCGGTCAGGTGTGGTGAGGGCTTGCGGGGGGCCCTGGGTGGGCGCGTAGGGAGGGGGAGGTCAAGGCCAGAGACGGAGACAGCCATCCGTCATTTCAGAGACTATGTTCTGGGGCCAGAATGGACAAGAGGCAGGAAGCCGTTGGCCAACAAGGGGGTGCCTGCTCCCAAAGGTTTACCTGAAATGAGGAGGGGGCGGAAGTGTTGCAACCCCGCTTCTCACCGAAGCAGGAAGCCTGCTGCCTGTCAACGACAGGGCATGGGTGGCTCTGGGCCAGCACGGGCTCAGAAGGGCCCCAGGCTGAGTGGAGGGAGGGCCGTGGGCACGGGGGTGGGTGGGAGTCCAGGCAGGAGTCCTGTCTCTTCCCCCACCTGACCCCTTGCCCAGCTTCAACAGCCTCATCTTTGCGAGGGGGTGCAAGCATCCAGTTCACGGGGCCGCATGGAGGGAACACGGAGTAAGATAGGCACGCTGAGGTGACCAGTGGCTGTGTTACTGTCCCCTGGGGTCTAACCCGACTGGCTCTGCTTCGGCCGAGCATCTGGCTTTGGGCCGAAGCCACACCAAGGCAGCCCTGTGCATCACGTAATCCCGGTGAGGGACAAGGACCTGACAGGCTCGTGCCGGTGCTTCAGCCCAGGGTTAGGCCCAGGAGCTCGGAGAGGCCATTTGGGGGCACGAAAGTAGCAGTTCGGCAGATCGGCCTGAGTGTCTCGTAGCCTCCTGGTCACCCAGAGAGACGTGAGCGCTGGACTTTCCTCAGGTGTCTTTTTTTTTTTAAGGGCAAACGTTCTCTCTGGTTTACTTTCTGTCTGTATGGACTTGACAGCTCTGGGACCTCTCATGAGTGGAATCACACAGTATGTGGCCTTTTGTGTCTGGCTTATTTCACTCAGCATCATGTCCTTAAGGTCCATCCATGGTGTAGCAGGTGTCAGAATCTCCTTCCCTTTTAAGGCTGAGTAATATTCCAGGGTGGGGATGGAGCATGCCTTGTTTATCCGTTCACTGTGGGTGACACTTGGGTTGTTTCTCTTCTTAGCTTTTGTAAATAGTACTGGTAAGAGCCTTTGAACATTAGCTTCTGTGTGGGTCTGTTTCCTTTCTCTGGGGTGTATATCTCAAAGTGGAGCTGCTGGGTCACGTGGCTGTGTGTATTTGATTTCTTGAGGAGCTCACAGGGGCAAGGGGATGGGCAGGGAATGTTTCATGGGGACAGGGTTTCAGTTTGGGAAGATGAGAAAGTTCTAGAGGTGGATGGTGGGGATGGTTGCCCAACAACGTGAAAGGACTGAACGCCGCTGAGCTGTGCACCTAACAATGGTGAAGATGGTGAATTTTATGTTACGTGTATTTTACCCTAATTTTTTTAAAGGCAAGTGTGGAGGGGACTACACCTAGGAATTTGTATTCGTAGACTTAATTTCTGGCCAGCCTTCACTTTTCCAATTCTTGATGCTTGGTCGGTTGTCAGAGCAGCTCCAGCCTGGAGGCTCGGGGCCGGAACTAGCCAGCACTGCCCGCGTCCAGCCCTCGGGCTGCAGCCGGAAGCGTAGGGTGACCGTGATGGCGCGAGGCCGGGGGGTGGGGGCAGAGCAGGC
>NW_020172691.1:500429-502517 GCF_003031525.2 Neophocaena asiaeorientalis asiaeorientalis
CCTCTGAGGCGTCTGCTCTTCCCTCCCCGGAATGCTCCTCGGCCCCTCGCTGCCGCACTCTTGCTCCTCTTCCTCAGAGGCCTCCCCAGGCGGTCGGGGGAGCTGGGCGGAGGCGTGTGTCCGCTGGAGGCCACCGTCCCCCGCCCCGGCAGGCCCTGCGCCCGGTCAGCTCCGCAGACCCCGACTGACGGGCCGCCCCGCCTCCCTCACAGGGGCGAGGACGAGGCCCCAGGGGCGGCTCACGGCCTCAAGCGTCTGAAGCAGGAAGGCGACAAGATGGGTGCCTGTGGGGGATGGGGGGGCCTGGGGTAAGCGGGCGACCGGCCAGAACCAGGACAAAGGCGTGTGGGCCCGGTGGAAGGTTCCTGCAGAACAACCAGAGAGGAACCCGTTTGTCCCTGTCACGTCCCGCTGGGCTCCTGGGAGGGAAGGGCCCCCACCTGGCAGGGGACTTGGCTGTCCCTGAGGAGCACCCTGTGCTCGCCAGGCGGCAGTGGGGACCGCTGCCCGCTGGCGCCGACCTCTCCCGCCCTTCCCGCCCAGGCTGACGGCCGCCATGGACCAGGACTACGAGCGGCGCCTCCTCCGGCAGATCGTCATCCAGAACGAGAACACGATGCCGAGCGTGAGTACCCAGGGCTGCCCCGCCGGCGCTGTCCTGGCCCGCTGGAGCCGGGGAGAGTTGGGGCCCGGGGGGGTGGGCAGCTGCTGGGCTTTGGCCCTCGGAGAACAGAGGTGCCGACAGGCGACAAACACGTCCTCCCCCTCGGCGGCATGGCCACGCCAGGTGTGAGATCCCCCAGCGCCTCCCTGCGCTGCCCTCTGTTGCCGGGGCCACAGACCCCTCATCCTCGTGGGCAGCCAGGGCAGAGGGGCAATGGTGGCACGGGAGGGCCCTGTTTTGCTCTTTCCTGCGTCCCCACCCCCTCCGCCGTGTTGTTTTTCTCTGTCCTGGGCTCCCAACACGTTGCAGGCTGTGCCCGCCAGTTCTCAACGTTCTCAGCTCCGTGCTGGGCCGTCCAGGGCGGGGCCTTTCCTGCCTCTTCCGGCTTCTGGTGTTGCCGGCAGTCCTAGGCTTACAGACCCACCCTCCAGTCTCTGCCTCATCTTCACGTCCCTCCTCACTCTGTGTACCGGTGTGTCTGTCTCTTCTGAGAACACCAGGCCTTAGATTTAGGGCCACCCTGCTCCAGTATGACCTCGTCTCAACTTGATGACACGTGCAAAACGCCCATTTCCAATTAAGGTCACATCCCAAGTATCAGGGTTCGGAACTTCAGCATATTCTTTTGGGGGACACAGTTCAACCTGCAGCAGATTCCTTGTAGAAAAAGGGACATTCCTGGGACATTCCCACTGCCTGGTTCTGGGGCTGAGTCGTGGTCTGATGGGGGAATAGCCTTGTGTGTGGGGAATGGGGCTGGCAGGACGACAGGCTCTCAGTGTTGGGGGACAGATGCTCTTGTTCTGTGCTGTCAACGTTCCCGTCCTTTGGTGACCACTGAGAAACGGATCTCAGCACGTGGCGGTGTCCATGGTCGGGCTTTGGCTCCCCGGCCTCTTCCCACCCACGGAGCCGGGCGGTCGAACTGAGCCCCAGACATGGTGCCGCTAGCAGGTTCCAGCACATGGGTCACTACCAAGATCAAACCCTTGTTCAGCGGCCAGAGGCCAAGGGCGAGGAGGCACAGTGGGCGGGGCCTCAGTCGGGGAGGAGAGAGGCTGACCTTGGGGTGCTCTGGGGGCTCTGAGGCACCCAGCCCACCCTGCTGTCTTTCCAGGTTGCAGAGATGCGGCGAACCCTGACACCCGCCAACTCCCCCGTGTCCTCCCCCAGCAAGCACGGGGACCGCTTCATCCCCTCGAGAGCCGGCGCCAACTGGAGCGTGAATTTCCACAGGATCAACGTGAGGGGGGTCGGGAGAGGGACCCTGACCGCGCAGCCTTGGGGCACGGGCCGGGTCCTCCCCACTCAGCCCTACCTCCTTCCCCTCCCTGTCCCACAGGAAAATGAGAAATCTCCCAGCCAAAACCGGAAAGCCAAGGAAGGCACCTCGGACAACGGCAAAGGTCGGGACTCAGGTACCC
>NW_020172691.1:502724-504626 GCF_003031525.2 Neophocaena asiaeorientalis asiaeorientalis
CCTCACGGAGCTTGGTGCCCACAGACGGCCTGGCCTACTCGGCTCTGCTGAAGAACGAACTGCTTGGTGCCGGCATCGAGAAGGTGCAGGACCCGCAGACGGAGGACCGCAGGCTGCAGCCCTCCACGCCTGAGAGGAAGGGCCTCTTCACGGTGAGCCCCACTGGCTGCCCCCGGCCTCCGGTCTCAGCCTCTACGGGCATCTCCTCCCATCTCAGCCCTGCCGGGGGGCTGGAATACAAGAGGCGTGGGGGCCCACTTAACCCCGTGCCCCGCACCAGGCCTGTCGCCCTTCTGCGCGCCTGTGGGTTGGAGGGACCTAGGACCAGTGCCGCATGCAGGGTGGAGGGGCGGGGCCTCAGCCTGAGCTGCCCCGCAGCCCACCTCCCCATTTGGGCCCTGGAGCAGCGCCAGAAGGCCTGGCTTGGGTCCCTCAGGAAACGGGGCTGAGGGGCTGGTGGCTGCATGGGGGCTGGAGAGACAGGCTGATGCCAGCAGCCCTGCAGGAGGACGCCTTGGGTGCGAGGCTTGGTTTGCCCGGGACGCGCATCTCTAGTCAGAGCCCCTCCCAGTTTCGGTGCACCCTGGACTCGGGCACAGGGCTTCCGGGACGCAGCATCCACTCAGTGGGTGTCCCCTGCCCCCAGTATTCCCTCAGCACCAAGCGCTCCAGCCCCGACGATGGCAATGACGTGTCTCCCTACTCCCTGTCCCCCGTCAGCAACAAAAGGTGAGTCCAGACCTGCACTGGCCGGGGTTGGGGCTTGGGGGCAGCTGGCAGGGCCCGGGAGCTGCCATCAGTTCTAGAGCTGTGTACGGGGTACAGGGTGGCCCAGAGGACCCCCCTCATTGGGGACTTGCTGTGGGCCCAGACCAGGTGCTGGGAGCCCAAGAGGGGTCCTGCAGGAGGCACCGGGCAGAGGGGAAGGCGGGGCTGTCGGAGCTCAGGGCGGCTGAACATCCAGTGGTGGAGGGGTTGGTGGCCGTGGGGTCACCCACGGGTTTGGGATCACAGAGTGACAGAGTTGGGACAAGTGGGAAATGACACAGCCTCCCAGGGCCACCGGGAGGAGATGGCATCTCTGCAGTTCTGTGCAATTGTTGCCAAATCTCTGCCTCGGTCTCCCTGCAGTCAGAAGTTACTGCGGTCACCACGGAAACCCACCCGCAAGATCTCCAAGATCCCCTTCAAGGTCCTGGATGCTCCCGAGCTGCAGGACGACTTCTACCTGAACCTGGTGGACTGGTCATCCCTCAATGTACTCAGCGTGGGGCTGGGGACCTGCGTGTACCTGTGGAGCGCCTGCACCAGCCAGGTGGGCGCCGCTGAGCCTGTGCGCATGCGCACGGGCTTCGGGGCGGCAGAGCGGCTTCCTACGGTAGCCGGGCCGGGGCCTGTGTGAAGGGTGGGAGTGTTGTCGGGGACCTCCAGAGCCTGGGGCAGCTCCCGGCCACCCCCTCCTCCCAGGCCTGTCTCCTCAGTGTGCAGACTCTCCTGGGGTCGGTCAGCAGGGGTGAGCGGAGGCCCACACCCATCCCTCCCCTGGGCTGGCTTCCGAGAGTCAGGAGTCCTTGCTCCCCGGCCTGAGCTCCAGCCGCCGCCCGTGCCAGCAGAAGAGGCACGGTGTCCGGGCCCAGCTGAGTGCAGTGTCCCCCACCCAGCAGTAAATGCCTCGGAGTGGCTGCTGGACACATGTGGGCTCAGGGTCTGCAGGACACAAAGACCCTGCAGGTGGGGTGTTTGAGGGACAAAACCAGATGCAAGTGGGTTCAGAGGCGAGCGAAGCCAGCACAGGGAGGCCGGCACACCCGCACTCTCACTCTCTCTCTCAGTCTCTCTCTCTCTGTCTCGCTCTCTCTCTCTCTCTCTCTCTCTCTCTCTCTCTCTCTCTCTCTCTCTCAC
>NW_020172691.1:504658-533399 GCF_003031525.2 Neophocaena asiaeorientalis asiaeorientalis
GCAGCCTGTGTCCCACACCTGCTGCAGGGATCCCCCCGGGCGTGATGCCCGCATCCCTCCAGGCTCTGTGCAGTCAGCATCCCTGTGCTTGGGTGTGTCCCCTCCTGGCCTGTGGCTTCCCGAGCCCCCTAGCCGCCTTCTACTGGGTCCCAGCACTGATGCCAGTGCCCTTAGGCCTGAGGTGTGAATGAATGAACGAATGGGTGGACAGAGAGATGGATGAATGGACAGCCTGGACCTTGAAGGAGCAGTGGGCACCAACTGCTCCCCCTTCTGCTAGGTGACCCGGCTCTGTGACCTCTCCGTGGAAGGGGACTCGGTGACCTCCGTTGGCTGGTCTGAGAGGGTCAGTACACTAGCCCTATCACCCAGCTGAGCAGGGTTGGCCCAAGGGACGTCGACCGGCCCTCACTGGAGGGGCCCTCGGCAGTGATGGGGGCCTTGGAGACCCAGAGGAGCCAGAATCTGGCCTTGTGGTCACTTGTCCAAGCCCCAGTGACACCTGTGCCCCCAGCTGTCCCCAGCCTGGTAGAGATGGTTGGAGTGACAGAGACTCGGGGGCAGGCTCACTCCACATGTTGAAGCATGCGGATCTTGGGCCACATTGCATGGATTTTAACAGTTCCATTCTCTGTATAACCGTCTGCCCAGAAAGTTCTTAGGAGGGGTGTCCGAAGGGGCGCGTGTTAAGAGACCTTGAAAGAAGTGGGCCCAAGGCTCTGCCACGGGGAGGTGAGGGGAGCCCCTGGCCGCCCAAGCAAGGGGTCCCCACATGGGCCTGATGCCCGCTCTTGCCCGTTTTGTCGTCCTAGGGGAACCTGGTGGCCGTCGGCACACACAAGGGCTTGGTGCAGATCTGGGATGCGGCCGCAGGGAAGAAGCTGTCCATGCTGGAAGGCCACACGGCACGCGTCGGTGAGGAGCCGCTCGGGGCCCGGGGGTGGGTGGGTCCCGAGGGGCCGGGCCACGTTCTCATCCCACCCTCTGCCCGGCCGCAGGGGCGCTGGCCTGGAACGCCGACCAGCTCTCGTCCGGGAGCCGGGACCGCATGATCCTGCAGAGGGACATCCGCACGCCGCCCTTGCAGTCAGAGCGTCGGCTGCAGGGCCACCGGCAGGAGGTGTGTGGGCTCAAGTGGTCCACGGACCACCAGCTGCTCGCCTCAGGGGGCAACGACAACAAGGTAGGCCCAGCCCCTGCCCTCCCTCCCTCCCCACCAGCCCCTGTGCCGTGGAGCAGGGGTGACAGGGGTGCACCCCAAGGGAGGCCAAGATGGGCCCTGCCTTCCCTTGGGGGCCAAGCTGCCCGGGCCTCACAGCCCCGTCCCCGCAGCTGCTGGTCTGGAACCACTCAAGCCTGAGCCCTGTGCAGCAGTACACAGAGCACCTGGCGGCCGTGAAGGCCATCGCCTGGTCCCCGCACCAGCACGGGCTGCTGGCATCCGGCGGCGGCACAGCCGACCGCTGCATCCGCTTCTGGAACACTCTCACGGGGCAGCCGCTGCAGTGCATCGACACCGGCTCCCAGGTGTGCAACCTCGCCTGGTCCAAGCACGCCAATGAGCTGGTGAGTGCGGGGCGCAGGAGGCCAGGCCCCAGCCATCCAGGTCTGGCAGAAGCTGACCCGGTACCTGTGCCCAGTGACTGCAGGAGAGGCCCGAGGGCTCTCATGTGCAGTGTGGTTCCCTGCCTGGAGTCAGTCATCGACCAGGGTGCGGGGTTGAGGGCTGACACCTGTGGTCTCTGCACCCTGCGGGCGCGCCTTGGTGTCCTTGTGCCTCGGTGGGTGTGTCTGGGGGGGTCTGTGCCCTGGGGCCACTGGAGGGGGGAGCCCCAGGCTCTGACAGCATTCTCTGTGTCCCCTAGGTGAGCACGCACGGCTACTCGCAGAACCAGATCCTCGTCTGGAAATACCCATCCCTGACACAGGTGGCCAAGCTGACCGGGCACTCCTACCGGGTTCTCTACCTGGTGAGTCTCCCCAGCTGGGCCCGGTTCCTCCATCTGGAACAGCTTCGGGCTCTGGGACTGAACTGCAGGGTGCAGCATCATCACTCTGAATCTGTTTCACCAGCGCCCCTGCCCTGTGAGCAGGGGCAGCTCTGCCTGCCTTTATAATCTCCAGGTGCTTGTTTCCACATAAAAATAGAAGATGCCACGACTAACCCACATCCAACCCCTCAGATCATCTCTAGATGTTCCACCAAATAACCACTTGCACGTGTCTGGAGACAGGAGCCCCTCCCCAAATCCACTCACTCTTCAATATTTTGGTTTTTTCTAGAAAAAAGTTTTGTGCTTAAACCCCCAATTGCACAGAGCGGGGTGTGGCATCCTTTGTGTTCTCATGGCTTTGCCCATAGGCCACAAGGACAGAGGGGGTCTCTCTTCTCCCGCAGGCCATGTCCCCTGACGGAGAGGCCATAGTCACTGGTGCTGGAGATGAAACCCTGAGGTTCTGGAATGTCTTTAGCAAAACCCGTTCGACAAAGGTAAAGTGGGTCGGTATCAGCGCCAGATGTTCCCCCACGTATATGCCCTCAGCCTGTCCTGGGGCCTCCTGCCCCGCCCCCGCCGCTCAGCCAGCCCCAGTCACCCCGTCAACTGTGCCCTCCCCGGGATCCCCACACCCCCTCTCTCCTCCTGCATCACCTGGTGTCCCTGCACATCCTGGGGCACTCGCCGTGCAAGGTGCCTGCACAGGCCCCTCCTCAGGCCCGAGGCCTCGGGGTCCCTCCAGGCAGAACTTCCTTCCCGTGCCCAAGCGGCTGGCGCCCAGCCCAGCAGCCCAGCCTCGCAGCTGGCCCCTGCGGGAGGTCACCGGACCGAGGGCTCAGCGTCGCTCCTGTGTGCCCTGCAGGAATCCGTGTCCGTCCTCAACCTCTTCACCAGGATCCGGTAAACCCGTGGCCGTGCCGTCCTGGTTGCAGAGCGCCACCTCTCAGCGTGCATGGACCCTCCCCTCCCCCGAACATGGGCCCCAGAGGAAGACAGGCAGCCAGGGTGGGGCGGGAGCCGGGCCTGGAGAGACCCTGAAGGTTCTATTAAAGCCTGATTGTGAACCCTGTCAGCCGGTGTTTGGGGCGGGGCCGGGCTCGGGCACCAGCAGGAGTGGGGCCTCCGGATCCCTCCACCCTGGGTGGCCCCGGCTCGGACGGCTGTTCTCGGAGCGGGATGGACGCCTCCTGGATGCCGCCTCCTTCCGTCTGTGTCCGTCACCGCCTCGCTGGGGCTTCAGGCTCTGCCCGGAAGCTCGTGCTCACTGCTGCCCACACCTGCTACGGGACAGATGGCTGGACACCAGGCCGGTCGGCCAGGCAAGGGCCTGGCAGGATGGCGGCTCAGGTTGGCCCGTGGATCGAAACGACGTCCCCACTCGAGAGGTTTCTTTGCAGCCACCTCTGCTCTCCCTGCCCCAGCAGCCGACCAGTGGCTCTTTCAGGGGCACGGCATTGGGAGCAGGCCACACGCCAAAGGAGGTCACCTTGAGGCGGACTTGTTGTCTGAGGGAGACTGATGTGGGACCTGTTCGCCATGATGGCTCACCCCAACTGTCCTTGTCGCTCACGGGGTCACAGCCGACTGTGGTTCTTGCAGCTTGCTGGGCGGCCGGTCAGGGTAACCTGAGGGCAGAATTGACCCTGCAGATTAGGTCCTGTGGGTGCCCAGCCCTCCTCCCCAGCCCCTTCTCCTCCAGGCCACCCTAGTGGGTCCTGTCCATCTGCGCCTTCGGCTGCGGGAGGGGGCACCTGAGGGTTCCCCCAGAAGCTTCCTGAGCTCCCCCTGACCCTGGGCCCACCTCATTGTCCTCTTCTGCCCTGTTCTCAGGTGAGATGGAGGAGGGAGGTGGGGCCAGTGTGTGGCCAGGGGCCTGAGCAGCCACCCTACCTCTCCTCTCCCCTTCCCAGGTCGGAGGACATTGATGGACGTGGCCTGGGCAGGGCGGGGGTCCAGCGTGGCCAGGGGGGGCCCCGCAGAGCCCCATCGGTCACCCCGGCTCTGCCGGAGCCCCCGCTCCTCCGGTTGTGAGGGCCTTGTGCTCTGCTCAGCCAGCCACACGTGTGCATGTGTATATGTGTATCTGTGACTTTCCTTTGGATTTGTTTCTGTGTTTCTGTAAATCAGTCCCCAAAATGTTAAGGCTTGCTGGGGGAGAGCAGTGGCCCACCCCTACCCCTGGGGGAGACAGAGGTCACAGCTCTTAAGGTCTTCTTCGGAGGGGCAGGCGGCCGAGCCTGCATGAACTTGGGGAAGGGTGGGTCCCACCTCCTGGCCCATCCCGGCTGCTTGCTGGGGACGGGCAGGGACGAGCAGGGACAGTGTACATAGATGTGTGTATTACGATGGGTCCAGATTTTATTTTTGTTTGTTTGAGTTTTGTTGTGTTTTTTTTAAATAAGAGCAGTCCTTTGTCTACCGCACGCCTGGCGCAGGTGAACCTCGCTCCTCCTGGAATTCAGCATCGCCGTCATTAAACCATGTGCGTCGTGCCCAGCTGGGGTGCCTGTTTCTCGATCCATCTGGAGTCTGCACACACCGGGACCCCAGAGCGGCCTGAATGTCACAAACCGGTGGGGAATGGCTGGCTCTGGGGGAGAGGCTGCGGGGGCCACTCAGAGGCGGTCAGCAGGGGGCGCCGGGGTCCTTGAATTCATGCCCCCGTGATCCAGGCCAGTCCTTTGCAGCCAGGCTGGTTCTGTTGGGAAGTGGAGGGTGGGCCTGGGGCTGGTGGTCTGAGCATAGTGAGGCCTGGCCCAGGGTAGAGGGGGCGGCACCTCTGCCTGACAGATGTGCTTCCGGGGCCAGCAGGGACACTGCTGGCCCAGCACCCTGTGCGTGGGGAGGGCCAGGAGGCCCCAGGGAGGAAACCAGACTGGACCAGAGGGGTTGTGACACTGGGTGGGCCTACGGGCCCGGGGGCCCCAGGGGTCTTGAGAAGGAAGGGAGGTGAGGCTCTCTGCAGTGAGCAGCTGCCCACAACTGGTGGTGCACCCCATGCCCTCCCCACAAGCCCAGGGAAGATCCCCATCCTGGGCAGCCGGGGACAAGGGAGGCCAGAGCCCAGACCTGCCCTTGAGGAGCTTCTGTATGTCAGGGAGTGGACGACAGAGTGTAAGTGCATGTGGCCGTCACGGTGCGAAGGGTGGCGTGGGCCTTGGGAGAGGGCAGCTTGAGCCCAGGGCTGACGTGTCCGCAAGGGCCTGAGGGGGGCATGGACACACCCGGGCAGAGCTGGTGCTTCAGGCTGTGGACCCATGCAAAGGCCCTGGGGCAGGACTGTGCCTGGTGAGCTGGAGGAACAGCCAGGAGGCCCGTGTGTCTGGAGCAGAGTGAGCGAGGGGGAGAGAGGGAGGAGGGGAGGGCAGGGAGGAGACAGGGCAGGTTGTACAGGGCCTTGGGGAGGACTTGGGCTGTTACCCCAGGAGGGAGGGTGGGACCCTGGAGGGCTGTGGGCAGAGAGGGGAAGGGACACCCTTCCCCTTGGTATGGAGACCTGGAAACAGGTGGGCAGGGGCGCAGCGACCAGGGAGGACACCCTGCCCGGGCAGGCAATGACAGGACTGCGGCCACAAGCAGGTGGAAATGGTGAAAGGCAGGCAGGTTCTGGATTTCTTGTGAATGTTTTAACGTGTAGTAAAACGTGTGTAACATTTTAAGGTATACAATCCTGTGGGTTTTAGTATATTTACTATGTTGTGCTGGCTACCACCATCTAATTCCAGAACATTCCATCACCCCCAAAAGAAGCCCCATCCCCATTATCAGTCACCCCCACCCCCCTCCCAGCCCCTGACAACCATGAATCCACCCTCTGTGTCTGTGGGTTTGCCTGTTCTGGACGTTTTCCATCAATGGAATCAGACACTTTTGTGTCCAGCTTCTCACTGAGCTTCGTGTTCTCCAGGTTGTGTCAGCGCGTCACCCCTTTCCATGGCTAACGTTCCAGTGTGTGGAGGGACCCTGTTTTGGGTTTCTGTTCTGCGGTTGGTGGGCATTTGGGTTGCTTCCGCTCTTTGGCTGTTGTGGATCGTGCCACTGTGAACACGTGTGTGCAGATTCTTGTGCTGGACGTATTTTGGAAACAGATGAAGGACTGGACGGGGGTGGGGTGAGAAGGGAGGACCTGGGGGCTGCAGGGTTGCTGGCCTGAGCACCTGGAAGGGTAGGGCTGAGGTTGTGGAAAGGAAATACAGAAGCTTCGTTGGGTTTGGAGGCCCCCATGCGGCTGTTTTGGTGGGCAGAGAAGAGGTGGGAGGGCTGAGCCCCAGGTCGGCCCTACCCAGATGAGCGCCCGCCTCCTTCTCCAGCCTCTGCTCTTCCGGCTCGGCCCCTCAGCTGGGGGAGAGGCAGTGGCCTGGATGGTGGCCAGCAGACCCAGCTGTTGCCAGGACACCGGGCTGCTTTTGTAGCTGTCAACAATGGCCCCGCAGGCCTTGGAGGCAGGAGCCCCCGGGCACCCAGAGGCAGACATGCAGACCCTGAGGCAGGAGGCTGCCCGGCCCTACGTCCCCCGGGGGACCCTGGAAGTGAACCTCCCGGCATCTCTATACAGGTGAGCACATCCTGCCCCTGCACTGCCTCTTTGGGTTTGCATCCCACCAGCGTTTTTCAGTCTCCATAAAGGTATGTGGGTGCTGCACCTGCTCCCTGCACCCTCACCACCCACCTGCACCAGGCTTGGGACCTGGCAGGAGTACACGCAGGTCACGTGGTGGTTCACGCATGCAGGACACACACACAGCCAGCCAGCAGAGCAGATAGGTTCCCGGGAGCCCTGCGCTGCTGGAACAACCCCACAAGGGGGCGGCCTCGAGCACAGAATTTACCTCTCCCAGTTCTGGGGGCCAGGAGCCCCAAGACCAAGGTGTCAGCAGGGCTGGGGCCTTCTGAGGCCGTGAGGGAGCATCTGCTCCGTGTCCCTCCTGGCTTCTGGGGGTGCTGGCAGTCCGTGGCGTCCCTTGTCTCGTGACCTTCTCCCCTGACCGTGTAGATACCCCAGCCTCACCAGGGCTCCGCATTAGGGTTGCATTAGGGCCTCCCTGACCCAGCATGACCCTGTCTTAAGTTACATCTGCTAAGACCCTATTTCCAAGTAAGGTCATGTTCTGAGATTCCAGGTGGACGTGAACTGGGGAGACACGTTCACCCCATTAGAGGACCCATTAATAAGCGTTAATAAACTATAATGGGTCACCATGCTGCTTTACAGAAAAGGCGAGTCAGTGCCCTTGCTGCTGCTCCAAGATTAAGTAAAAAAAAAAATCTGTGCCACCACGACAGAAGCAGGTTCCCACAGGCGTGTGATGGGATGGAATGGCTCGTGCCTACACGCTGCTTCTGGAATGAAGCAGAAACCAGTAAGAGTGGCGGCCCTGGTGGAGGGGACTGGCAGCTAGGTCAGGGAGACTCACGGCTTTTTCCAGTACTTTTATTTATTTAAATGCCATTAGATTTCTTGATTCTAGGTCAAAAAGGCATTCATTTATTATGAGAAAAAAATGTTTTTCAGCCATAACGCGATGTTCTTTTTATTAGTTTTTTTGAGGTGTAATTGATACAGAGACTCGCTTTTCATTGTGTGTTATTTTTGACTGTTTTAATTCCTTTTTACAAGTCAGGTGCATTTTGTAGTTTTGGTTCATTTTGTAGTTCAAAAAGAGTGGGGCCTGCCAGACGGTCCCCAAACTCCCCTCCCTGCAAGTGGCAAACCAGCCTGCGGCCACTTCCCAGAACTGACCAGGCCGAGCCCACCTCTTATGAAACACGTGGGTTTCTGGTTTTCCGTGTGGAGTGGGAACTCCAAGCAGGCACAGGGGAGAACGTTTTATCAGCAGCCCTGCTTGGACCATCTTGGGGCCACGGGCTTATTCCCTAGGGCATCTCCCTGGAGCAAGCTCGCCAGGTCAAAGCACGTGCCCATGTCTGTCTCTTGGGCAGTGGTGCTGCGAGGGTGTTCCCGAAGGATAGCTTTAGTTTTGATGGTATCTCATTGAGGTTTGATTTTTGCCATCGTTAGCATATTTCCACTTCCCTCTTTGCTCTGCCAGCCTCTGTTCCTTACACCATCCCTGCTGCCCCAGGGCCTTTGCACAAGCGGGACCCTCCTCACATCACTGCCACCTCCTCAGGGAAGCCCTCCTGATACTTTCAGCCTGGGATGGGCTCTGGCAACAGAGGCCCCTGGAACAGGCACTCCTGTGTAGCTGCAATAGTTTCTCCTTTAAATGTGAGCTTGCCTTCACTCCCCGCTGGCCCCAATAGCTGGGTGGGTGGCGATGGCACAAGGGTTCCCTGAAGGTCTCCCTGGGAGCCTGGGCTCCCCATACACTTTCCCAGTGTCCCCAACCCACGGCTCCCAGGCCAGACCAATGACGGTGAAACCTGCGCCACTCACTGAGCCATAGCTGAGACCACGTCCTCCTGGTGCACCTCCAGGCCAGGGGGGCTTCCTGGAGGAAAGGGCCTGCAGGTCTGGGAGGCTGGGCAAAGGACTTAGTAGAGGCAAGAAAAGATGAAATGTTTAGGAGGTCCTGGGGGTTGGGGAGAATGTGGCAGAGAGGAGGGGCTACAAGGGGTCAACCTTCCACCCTCTGCCAGCCTGGGTGGGAGGATGTCCAGTACTGAAGGACAGACAAGGCCCCCCGCACCTCGGGCCAGGCTTCTGCATTCTGCACCCTCAGTGCTGGTGATGGGGATGAAGAGGCCTGGGGAGGGCAGGGGGGCCGAAAACTCAGTCTCTCTCCTCCCACCCCCGCCCTCAGCAATGACTACCTGTCCCAGGAGGGGGCCTGTCAGACACCGGCCATCAAGCAGGAGATGCGCTGCAAGTACACACCCATGGGACACGACGCGGCCAGCCAGCTGTGGTACACGGGCCTGACCAACTCGGACTCCCGAGAAGCCTGGAACATGCTCCCTCAGGCTCTGGACAGCCCACACTTTAAGGCTTATGCCCACAGGCACGGATGCCACAGCCCCAGGGAGCACAGCATGCCCTCGGGTGAGTGCCCAGCCCGGCCCTCCGTGACACCAGGCTCGCCTGGAGGGGAGGGTGAGGCCCACAGGTGCAGAGATGACCCCTGACCCCTACCCCACAGCCTACACCCAGCGTCTCCAGGAGACCGCCTGGTACGACCCCATCATCCCTGCGCAGTACAGTGGCCCCCGCGCGCAGTACAGGAGCATGCTGTGGAAAGACAGACCCAACCGGGACGAGGAGTACGGTGAGCTTGGGCCGGGGCAGGCGACCCAGGGGCTGGCGGTGAGATGCCGGGGGCCAGGAGGCGGGGCCAGCCGGTGACCTGGGTCCTGGCCCCCCAGTGATCCACAGACACCAATTCGGGGTCAAGCCGCTGTGGCAGGCATCTGACTACGTGCCATACCTGTCGGCGCCCCAGCGCCCGCGCTACACCACCCAGAACTACCGGCAGTGGGACCTGGGACCCTGCTGCCCCTCCACCAACCAGCAGCCCCGGCTTGTCTACACGGCCAGTCACTGATAAAGATCTCGTGCTGCCTGGTGTGGCTCTTCAGGGACCCGGCGCCTCTCCCCCAAGGCGTCTGTCCACCTCTGGGGCTGGGGCCTGGGGAGGTCAGGCAGCCAGATGAAGGGAGCTCTGAACCAGGACCCTAGTGACCAAGCTCCAGGGCAGAGTCAGACAGATGACCTCGCCTGCCCTCGGCTCCCCCTACCCCGGGCCCCAGGCCAAGGCACAGTCCTGGCCCCAGGCGGCTCTTTATTCACTGTCAGCAGTGGCCTGGGCGCAGGGAGCCACACTCGGGGCCCTGGCGTGCTGAGCCTCACCATCGCCACGGCCGGGGTCTGGGCCCAGCCCCCTAACCCTGAGGCTGGGGCTCCTGGCAGGCTCCGCAATGGCTCTGTCCTCCAGGGCCTGGCAGCACCCAGTAGTAGCACCCGGGAGACCCTAGGCTGGCCGGGGCTGAGCTCGGGACAGGCCCTGCGCCCAGGAGCCTCACATCCGGCCCCCACACAACACAGGGCACCCCGAATCATCCAAACAGCTGGGGGTGGGTTAGAGTCGGGAATGGGGTACCCCAGACCCACAAGGACCCCACCAGCTCCTGAATACCAGAGGGCCTAGCTCAGTGTCCCCGCCCTAGCAGGGAGAAGCTGCTGGTATCCCGCCCACCCTGACCCGACCCCCACAGCCAGGCAGGGATGGGACCGACGCAGGAGTGGGATCAGAGCAGCAAAGGGGCCGCTGCAGGCCTCGTTGGGCAGCGAGCGTTCACAGTCGCGGTTAATTTACAAAGGGTAAAGGACCATGGGGCGGTGTCAAGGTTGGGCTCCAGGGTGCCCTGCAAGAGAAGGGGGTGGAAGTAGGGTTAGGGAGGGCGGGGCCTGTCCTGGCCCAGACGTACACACCCATGGCTGGTTTGGGGCTTTTGTGGGGTGGCGGGGTCTGCAACTCACAGCTCCGAAGGCGGACGGGCCAGACCAGGAGACTGCACAGAGCCAGGGTGGCAGCCACGCCCACGCCACCCGTCACGGCCACCATCACCCAGTGGTAGAAGGCCACGCAGGCTTTGCAGCAGAGCTCTGAGCTGGGGGCAGAGGAAGGGCAGAAGGGGGTGAGCAGATGCCTGTCGGTAACTTCCAGCCCCAGCCTGGACCTCCTGCTCCTCCCATCTCAGCTGGGGCACCCCATCTTTCCCTGCACTCAGGCCAGGACCAAGTGGTTGCCCTCAACCTCCTCCTCCCCTCCAACAGATACTTCAGTCAGTAAGGTCAGCTCTGCCTTCCAAGTCTACCCCAGACTGCCCATTTCTCCTCCCTCAGGATCCAGCCCCATCACCACCTGCTCCCCAACCATCCTAGTCCCCTCCCTGTTCCCACCGTCCCTTCCCTGTCTGTCCTCCCCGCAGTAACCGCCAGAGGGCGCCTGTGAGCACCTGACTCAGGCCCCAACCCCTCTGCTCACAGCCCTCCAGGGGCCCACCTCCCTTGGGGCAAAAACCCGTCCTCCTTGTGGCCCACAAGGCCCTGCACGACCCGTCCCCTCCCTGCCCTCCCCTCCTCCCTCTCTCCACCTTGCTCACTCTGCTAGCCACAAGGGCCTCGTTGCTGTCCTTCCACCATGCCAGGCACAGTCCTGCCCCGGGGCCTTTGCACAAGGCTGCTCCTCCCCGTACGCCTAGAACTCCCTGACATCCTCCAGGTCTTGGGTCCCATGTCACCTCAAGGCAGCCCTTCCTGACTTCTCGCCACAGTCAGGCCTCCCCAAGTGGTGTCCTTCACACCCTTTGTACACATTTATTCATGAGATTATTCATGTGCAGCTCCATGAGGACAGAGGACCAGGCCAGCTTTCATTCCCAAATCCTGGGCTTCTACAGGGTGCAAACTCAGGTCTAGAACCATCTGGGGCTGGAACCCTAGGTTCTGAGGGTCTGAATTACAGGGATTCCAAGCTCTCCCTCTGCCCTGTCTGCTCACATCCCCCCGATCCACCTGTGTGTCCTCAGCACCCGGCCCAGGACAGACTGTCGGCTCAGTAAATAAATGGGTGCTCGAGGTAGGGAATAACTCAGTCTCCCTGGCTGTGACGCCACCGGGGCGGGGTCTTCTGTTCTCATGGAATTAGCAGACCTGGGGCAGTGCCTGGGGCACAGCACGGCCTCAGCACAGCTCATTAAACGCAAGAACAAATGGATAGGGGTACTCACGAGCAGGGGTGCAGGCTCTGGATGGCCATGACTGCCAGCCCATTGGCCACCTTGTCCAAGAAGCTCATGGCGCCATACACGAAGGCTCCGCTGTGCTGGGGGGACACGAGCAGGGGGTCAGCATCCCAGGCCTCGGCCCTGGTCCCCAACCCCAACCCGGACTGGCTCAGCAGCCCTACCGTATGGGGGCCGATGAGGTCAGCCGTCATGGCCAGCGAGGTGACGAGGATGGTGGCACAGCCCACGCCCAGCAGTACAGCCACCACATACACAGCCACACCCAGCTCATCTGCCAGTGCCACCCAGGCTGCGAAGGCCAGGATCACCAGGAGGCCCACAAAGTAGGTCATCTGCAGAGAGCCCAGCATCAGGTCCGCCTTGCTGGGCAGCCCTGAGCCTGGCACTTGCCCTTTCTGATCTTCAGTCCAGCCCCCAACCCCAGCAAAGTGGGGTTTGAGTTGGGTTATCCCTAAGGAGCCCCCAGCTCTGACCTCAGAGGATTCTGTGATTCTGAGCCTCAGAGGTGCTCTGAGCTCAATGGAGCAGATGTTCTAGAGCTATGCTGTTACAGCTGCCACTAGAGATGGGCGGCTCCTTGGGTCTCAACGCAACTCAATTAAAAGGAAATAAAATGAAGCATTCAGTTCCTCAGTCACTCCGGCCACCCTCTGGCTCCCACGCTGGACCGTGGTCTGGAGTCGCCCAGGTTGCGCAAGGCACACTGCCCTCTGCCCGGCCTACTCACGTTCCTCCCGATGCACCTGTTGACGGGCTTCAGAAGGAAGGAGGAGAGGAAGCCGCTGAGGTACATCACCAGTGGGATGGTGGCGATGAACTTCTGTTGGGGCACAGTGGGCGCAGGCGTGTCAGGAGCGGTTCATCAGGCTCAAGGCCCCGCACCCCTGCCACCCGGCCGGCTCACCTTAGGCAGGTTGAGGGAGTAGGTGAGGTACATGGCCATGTATGTCTGGGACAGGTTCACAATGAGCCTCGTGCTCATGTACAGCAAGCCTACCTGTAAACAGAGGGACGGGTCAGAGGGGGCCCTCCTCTACTCCCATAAGGGGGGAGCACTGGGGGCCAACGTGAGGAACCCTGCAGCTGGCACCTGATCCATTAGTAGTGACTGCCTAGCTGGTCAGGTGGAGAAGAGAGCAGTGACATTAGTAATGTCTGCCCTGGGTGTGACTGGAGAAGGGGCTACGTGTGCTCCAGTGTCTGCCATCCCTGCCTGCAGCCGCACAGAGTAAGGGCCTGGTGGGAGAGGAGCATCAACTCCAACACCCTCTGCCCCTATGACATACCTGATAAAAGGCTGGCTCCCGAAGCCAGTGTTTCCAGAGCAGCAAGGGCCGGGCAGTAGCAGGGGCCAACAGAGGGCTGTGTTCATCTGGCTCCTCCACCTGCTGCCGGCGCCCCTCCCTGGTGCCCAGGTGGAACAGCAGTGAGAAGACAGCTCCAAGGCCCACCACCAACAGCGAGAGGTTCTGGGGACCGGGCAGGAGAGTGGTCAGCAGCGACTCTCGGCCCAAGCCCTGAGTTCAGGGCCTTGGGGTTGTCCCACCCGGGCAGCAGCCAGCCTTAGCCCACCCTGGGCCCCAGCTCACCCGGAACACCGGCACATCTTGGACCCCCAGCTGGTCATAGACATCCTGAGTGGACCCCATGTGGGGAGAGCCCTGCAGGTGGAGCAGAAGCCAGGCAGCCCCATAGACGGTGATGCTGGCCACCACGGTGAAGGCGTACCTGCCAGGGCACAGGCAAGGCCTCAGCAGGGCAGCTCGGGAGCCACGCAACCACTTACTCCCCAGGCAGGTGTACAGTCAGAGCGTCTGGGGAACCTCCGGCCAGGTGATTTCAGCGACCAACACACTGGGTAGCCCAGGAAAGCCTCTGCTGGCCTCAGTTTCCCAAGCCTGCACGTATCTGATTTCTCTGGCCCAAGACCCCACTGTGAGGTCCCATCTGCCTGGGGCCTGAATGTAGAGACTCAGCAAAGCAGGACCAAGTCAGGCCTGCAACCCAGAAGCCTGAGAACCCAGGATACTCAGAAATCCTGGGCTTCAGCTGGGCAAGGGCTCCATGGTCTAGAGTCATCCGAGTCCACTCCTGCCTGCAGTCCCAGAGCCATGTCCTGCCTAGGGCCCTGGCCGGGGCGAGGAGCCTCTGGATCTCACCAGGAGTCCATTTCCCTTTCTGAAAGTGAGAACAAGAACACCTGCAGAGGTCAAGGCAAAAATGACACGAGGCAGGCGGTAAAGCACTTGTGGGTAGAAAGCGCCCAGAGGTTGGCCTCTACCGGGCCCAGCCTGTCCCCCTCAGCTGGGGCCCTCGGGGGCCCCAGGCATTGAGCAACCCCCGCCGTTAGTGCCCGCAGCTCTCGGCCGTAATGGGGAACTGGGCTCAAACAGGCAGGGCCCTCATGACGAGCGCTTATGCCCACGTGGCCACCTTCACGCGTGACGTCCCTCCTGCCGAGAACTGTCATCTGATCCCTGTTCCCACTGCACAGGCCCCACTCTGCTCCAACCCTGTCCCTGGGCACATGACAACCTCTCAGGCTTGTCAGAATTCAAGATCTTCTGCGTGATGGGCCCAGAACTGTGCCCAGCCCACAGCAAGCGTTCCATAAGTGCTCCTGCTACCATCACACGCAGAATCACCTTCAGCACCTCAGGCAAGAAACGGACGCGCTGGGCGCCAGCTGCACCCATGTGTGGGAGGCGGGATTCTAAGATGGCTCAGGCGTTCCCATGGCCTGCCCCCCTGCCCCCTCTAACCCCCTCCCCTTGGGGAACGGGACGTGTGAATGTGATGGGATGTCAAACCCGTGTTAGGTAACTGTCTGTGGCAAAGGTAAAGGGATTTTGTGGATGTAAGTAAGGGAGATTATCCTGAGTGGGCCTGACCTAATCAGGCGACCCTCAGAAAGTGGGCTTACACCACCCCTGAGATGAGAGACTCGTGCTGGCCTCAAAGAAGCAGCAAGCCCCTACAACTTCTTATTTTGGCCATGCCGTGCAGCATGCAGGATCTTAGTTCCCCGACCAGGGATCGAACCCATGCCCCTGCAGTGGAAGCTCAGAGTCTTAACCACTGGACCACCAGGGAAGTCCCAACCCCCAAGACTTCTAAATCTATAAGAAGACAAACACTGCCAACAATGACATGAGCAGGGTAGAGGGACCCCAAGCCTCAGATGATGCCCCAGCCCTAGCCGACACCTTGACTGCAGCCTCAAGACTAACGCTGAGAACCCAGCTAAGCTAAGCCAGACTCCTGACCCACAGAAACCAGGAGGTGGTCAATGTGTGCTCTTTGAAGTTGCTAACTTGGTGCTCATTTGTTACGCAGCAATGGCTGAATAATACACTAATTTACAGATGCCCACGCTGGGGCAGAGTCCAGAGCCGCACAGCCAAGCAGAGCCCAGACATGGGAGGGTGGCCCTGGGCCCCCCGCCGTGCCTGCTCTTCGCACGCCTGCCCGCCCTGCCCCCAAGGCGGCACCTGAGAGCCGTGAGCTCCACCTTCTCGTGGTCGTTGGTGACGAGCTCCGGGATGAGGCTGAGGTGGGCAATCTGTGTAGCAGCCCAGCCGAACTGGAAGATCACGATGAAGGGCCCGTAGTAGAGGAGGGCAACCCACTCGGGTGTGGTGGCGTTGCAGCCCAGGCAGGGGCTGAAGATGAAGGGGAAGGACAGCAGGACGCAGATAGTGCCTGTGGACAAGCAGAGCGGGGAGGGCACGTTGCAGGGCCTTCCCACGCTGGCCCAGGGCTCCCCAGGTGAGCGGGGGCGGGGGGATAAAACCGAGACATGGAAAAGGTTAGAGACCCCCTCCACAAACACACACACAACAAAGTCACACAGAGAGTGGGTGTCAGCAGCCAGGGGCTCCCCAGGCTTACAGCCCCTGTGACAGATGGGGAACTAAGGCCGAGAGATCTGGGGCCCTCCTGAGGACACACAACCAAACAGGACAGAGGGGCTGGGCCTCTCAGTCCAGGCCCTACGCCCCTTGTGTGTGATGGGGGAACTGACACCGAGCCGGCCACATGCTGTAACCATGCAGGGACAGGGCCAGATGATAGGGGGCAAGAATGGGGTCTTGCCGTGCCGGCTCAGGGCTTGCCAAGTTTGGCCCCTTGGTGACAGCTGGGGAAACAAGCCGAGCCTAAGGCCACGCAGCAGGTTGAAAGGGCGCTGTGGAGGTACCCTGGGGAACTGCCCACCACAGATGCGCCACTTACCCCATCACTTCCCCTTCCCACCTCGCCCACAGAGGGGGCCTTTTCCTCCCAGCTCCTACAAGGCGTCCTGTGGGGCTGCCAGGAGTCAGGAGGCCCAGGTGCCTCTCCCTGGAAAACACTCATACCTCAGAACAAGCACAAGTTCTCCCCGAGGTCCCAAAGGGGCCTGCACCACCCGCCCTGACCCATCCCCTCCTCCCTCTCTCCCCCTCGCTCACTCTGCTCCAGCCACCCGGGCCTCCTCCCTGTTCTTCCTGCCCCAGGGCCTTTGTACAGGCTGTCCCCTCTGCCTGGAATGCTTTTCCCATGACATCTCAGCAAGGCGCACTCCTCTTCAACCCTCCAGGACTCAACTAAAATGCCACCTCCTCAAAGAAGTCCCCCTGACCAGCCCAGTCACCAGCAGTCCCCTCCCCACTCTGACACCCTCTGTCTGAACCCTGCTTTCTCTCCTTCATACCCCTTTGCACACACAGGAATTCTTTTGTCTCTCTGTCTGGGGAGTGGTAACAGGTCTCTCCAAGTCACTTCTGTGTCCCTGGCACCCAATATAGAGTCTGGCGCATCAAGATCTTTTGAATGAGTGAATAATAATAATAGTGGCCTCTATTTAAAACAGCCCAAAGAGGTGAACGTTATTATTAAACCAGCCCATTTCCTGATGAGGAAACTGAGGCCCACTGAGTGAGCTGCGAGGCCAGCCTGCTGGACTCAGCCATGCTCCTTCCCTCCAGCCCTCCACCCTTCTCCTCCCACCCCAGAGCACTTGGAGCCAGACTTCCTTCCTCCCCACCAGGCCCTGGAGGTGACCTCATCCCCCAGAACCTGGGCCCACCCCAACAGTCCAGGGACTGGGAAATGAAACCAAAACCACGTTTGGTATTTCTCTGGAACTGGTGCCTGGAAGAGGCACCCCAGGCAGATTCCTGGTGGCCTGGAGGCCACCCTGGGGCCAGACAGGAACTGTAGTCTCTGGTCAGAAGAATGTGCTGCCCTGGCTGGACGGACTGTACCCTGCTGCTGCCCAGGCCACGTTAACCATTGTCAGGGCCAGGCTGCCTGGCTGGGGGACTTTGGGCAAGTGACTGCCTCTCTGGGCCTCCGTTTCCAGGAAAGGGAGCTAATAAAAATACCTCACAAAATTGGCATGAGAATTAAGAGTTAATGTGTGAAATCGGGAGCTCCTACTTCTTTGCGCCACTTCCTGTCTCAGCAACTTCAAAGCCATGAGATGTCACACCTTTGCAAAAGCTGTTTCAACTACTTGGAATGCCCCCCTACACACATACACTCCTATTCATCCTTCAAAACCCCAAAGCTAATGTCCCCTCCTCCAGAGCTCTGCTTCTTCCTATGAAGCCCAGTCTACCCACCTGCCCCAGCCTGGACCCGACAGGAGTGTCCATGTCTGGCTTTCCGGGTCCTCTCTGCGCTAGACGGGGAGCCCCGAGGGCTTGTTAAGGGAAAGAATGAGTCTGTCCCCACCACCCACAGACTTCGGTAAAAAAGAGAAGTGAGCACTGAGGCCGAGGTGACCTTCACTCGAGTCACCTTATCAGGCATCACAAGGGGCCACCCTGGCTTCCTCTCTCCACAGTTCTTCCTGGATCTCTGCACATGCAGGGAGAGGGCACAGATGGAGGCCCTGGTATCTGGTTGGGGCACCCATCATAAGCTGAAGGCATAAACACAAAGCCTTCAGTGTACTGACAAAGGTGCCTCCACTACCCTAACCTCCCCTCTGCAAGGGGACTCAGTGTCTCCCCCTGGGGTCAGGTGGGGTCGTCGCTGAACCTCAGCCCCCCACCTACAAAACGGGAAGACAGGCTGTTACGAGGTCCCACCTCAGGGCCTTTGCACATGCAGCGTCCACTGCCAGGCAAACCTACCTGTGGCTGACTCCATCTCCTTAGAAGGGGCTCACCTGTCTGCCCCAGAGAAAATAGCCCTCACATCTCTCTGACCCAAGAACTACCTTTTTTGTGTGTCAACGGGTCTACTCAACTATTATGAACAAAACTGCATTTGATACTCTGGGCTCAGCTCTGTAAGCAATCCCAACCGCAGCCCGCAGAGGGATCCCCCTGTCTGGGGTCTGAGTCACATGCCTCTCCCTGCTCCCGCCACGGCCCCGCACCCGGGCTGCTAGCCTAATGTGACCCAAGAACAGTCTGTGCATCCTCAGTGCCTAAGAAACTGAGATCCAGACCCTAGGCCACGGCCACAGCAATGCCAGCCACTTGCAGGCAACTTGGAGATCTGTTGTACCTTGCAAAAAATGTCCCTCATGAGGGCCAAGGCAAATCACTGCCTCCTCAGTCACTGTTCCCAAGGGCAAGGAGACACCAGCCGGCCCTCCCGGTTTCTGGAAAGCTGCCGCCCAGAATTCCCAGAAGCGGGCAGGATTCCTGGTTCTGCCTCCTTAAATGCCCGGTGTGCCCCAAGCGCCAGGATGCGGCGGGTACTTCTGCCAGTGAAAGAACAGCAGGCAAAGTGGCCAGGGCTAATCTCAGGGCCCAGGGTCCCGGCGGGCAGAGAAGGGATGCCAGGAGCCGGGCCTTATCATGGGTGTGCACCGGGCAGGGTGCCCCAGCCCCCGTGGGACCCACCTCCTCCCCTCACCAACAGCCCTCTAGTCCAGGTAACTCCCTCATAACAAACAGAGGGTGACCCCATTACCTGCTCTGCAGACCCCCATCCCATCAGCCGGACAAGCACAGAACCCCGACCCTTCTGGCTCACCCGGTCCTCAACCCAGTTCCCAGGACAGCTCCCCAAAGCCACCAAGTGCCAGGTTGCCCGAGATGAGTGAGGGGATGGATGCACAAAGTGCACTGGGGGGAACAGACAGAGGGGACTCTAGGCAGTCTGACTCAAGAGTTGTCCTGGGTGGTCACCCTGATACAGATGAAGTCAGGCCAGACCAGATAGACGGACAGAGGAGGCGCGGGCAGTAGACCCAACCCAGAGAGGGTTCAGGGTGCCCCGGAGGATCAGACAAAGAAAAGTGACACTGGACGGTCACACGAACAGTCAGACGGAGGAGGCTCCGCGGGTCGGACGGCAGCCATGCGACAGACAAACAGAAGGGGTACTAGGCAGTTAAGCAGACAGATGGGAAGGCTCATGGGTTGGGCAATTAGGACGGAGCAGTGGGACAGAGGGGGTAGGTTCGGGCCCTGAGCCAGGCAGTCGGATGGGGGAGTCCGGACCGGGGCTTACCGACCAGGTGCCAGGCCTTGCGCGGGCCGAAGCGGGCGCAGCGGCCTGTGGCGCGGTCAGCCTCGAAGCCCACGAGTGGCGTGCACAGCCCGTCGGCCACCTGACCGAGCAGCAGCAGCAGGCCGGCGCCGCGCGAGCTGTAGGCGCGCACCGAGTGCAGGTAGAGCAGCAGGTAGGTGAACCACATGGACGCGCAGAGGTCGTTGAGGAAGTGGCCCACGGCGTAGCTCAGCCGCGCAACGAGCGACAGTGGCCGCGCCCCCGCTCCGGCAGCCGGGGGCCCCGGGCCCATGGCGGCGCTCCGGGCTCGGCCCGTCCGTCCGGCGCCGGCAGACGGGACCCCCGGCCCGGGCTGCCCGCGCCCCGCTCTCCCTGCTTCGCTGTCCTCTCCCGGCCCGGCCGCCCCGCCGGCCCCGCCGAGCGCTTTTGCGGCGACAAAGCCGGTGGACCCGAGACTAGCTCGGGAGGGGCGGGGAATCCCGGGAGCGGCGTCCGCATCCGCCAATCGGGGCCGCGGGCCAGGGACAGAAAGCCAATCATCACGAATAGAGGCGTGGTCGCGGGGTTAGCCCGGCCTCGACGCCCGGCACCGACGGGGTCCTAGCGCCCGACGATTTCACAGTGGTTTACGGACCCCTCCCACGGAGGTGGGGGGCGACGCCAAGGGCACCCCTAATCACATCCCCGTCTCCAAGCCCGCCTGCAAATCTCAGCCTGCCTGCAAATTTACGAGGCCTGCCTGCTGGAGGCCGGGGCAGACGGGGTGAGTTCGGGGCGTGGGTGGGTGGAAGAGAGGTCTGAGTCCGACCTCGCCTCTCTTGGGGCCCGGTGATTTCCCGACGCGGAGAGACCCAATCGGATGCAGAGAGGACGCATTGGTTCTAATTATTTAGTTATTAACGATAATAATGGGGATAATCAGAATTCTAACACCAGCTGGTATTTAATGAGCGCTGACTGTGCGAAGCGCCCCACGTGGATTTTCTCATCCCAACAGAGCAGGAGGCGGGGCAAACCTCCGATTTCACAGGCGACAAACCCGCCCAGAGAGGGGACGCAGGTGCTCTGGGGCGCACAGTGAGTCAAGTGCATGCGACTCTGAGGCCTGTGCTCTGAACCCCTCCCCATCCTCCTTCCAACAGCCCTCCCACGATTGGGTCACCACGCAAGCAGTTTCAAGTTCCACCAAGCGTAGGGTGCAGCTCCCCCGGCCTCCGGGCCTCCAACAGCAGTGGAGGCCTGCACTCCACTGCACTCTGGAGCCAGAGTCACGGGATCCAGCCCCAGCCCCACCCCCTCCTAGCTCTTCCGGCTGGGACGAATCCATTTCGTGGGGCCTCAGTCTCCCGAGCTCTAGAATGGGTATATGTTTAAAAGGATATAAGCTTTATCTTTTTTTTTTTTTGGCCTCACCGCGCGGCAGGTAGGACCTTAATTCCCTGACCAGGGATGGAACCCGCGCCCCCTGCAGTGGAAGCGAGGAGTCTTAACCACTGAACCAGCAGGGAAGTCCTTTAAGCGTTCTCTCAATATTCTCAGCCAGAAAGGCTTTCCAGCACCCTCTCCTACCCCCTCGGTTATTACTCCGGGTTCCACAGTGTCCTGGGCTGCCCCCATCACAACCCTGACACCTCCTCCTTTCCCTGCCCCAATTGTAACTGTCTCCCCCACTGGACCATGATCCCTGTGAAGGCAGGAACCAGGTCCCTCTTAGTCACTGCGTTGTCCCCAGCGATGCCTGGCACATAGTAGGAACTCAAGAAACATCTGTCAAACGACTGAATGGTGGACATACAGGCAGAGAATCAGAAATGCAGACAGAAATTGGGAAATAGAGGGGAACCCACTTATAAACTTGAAGCCCAGGCAGCCCAAGGGGTGCCTGGCCCAGACGCCCACACGGACGCAGACCACCCGCAATTCTTTCATGAAAAGGAGCCTGAAAAACTAGTGTGGATGGGGAATAGTGACTCCAAGAGATACAGCCTGGCAGGGGAAGAAAGGAGATACGGGGTAGACCCAGATCTTTGATAAATGGATTAGGAGAGATAAGAACCACAAGTCTTTCCTCCCTGCTGGGTATGCTCCCCTTCAATGATTTCTCCGAAGGAAATGGAAGACGACTTTTAAAATTACTAGCCTAGGGACTCCCCTGGTAGTCCAGTGGCTGAGACTCTGCGAAGTTCCCAGTGCAGGAAGCCCAGGTTCGATCCCTGGTCAGGGAACTAGATCCCACATGCTGCAACTAAGAGTTCGCATGCTGCAACTAAAAATAGATCCTGCATACCGCAACTAAGACTCAGTGCAGCCAAATAAATATTAAAAAAAAATACTAGGCTAAGCTTTTTATTTGCATTCCTCCTCTCCTTTCACCCCTCAACACTTCACACCCATTTTTTTAAAAGTCTTTATTGAACTTGTTACAATATTGCTTCTGTTCTTTTTTTAAATATAGATAAACGTATTTATTTTCGGCTGCGCTGGGTCTTTGTTGCTGCGTGCGGGCTTTCTCTAGTTGCGGCGAGCGGGGGCTACTCTTCGTTGCGGTGCGCGGGCTTCTCATTGTGGTGGCTTCTCTTGTTGTGGAGCACGGGCTCTAGGCGCGCAGGCTTCAGTAGTTGCGGCACGTGGGCTCAGTAGTTGCGGCTCGCAGGCTCTAGAGCACAGGCTCAGTAGCTGTGGCGCACGGGCTTAGTTGCTCCGCGGCATGTGGGATCTTCCCGGACCAGGGCATGAACCTGTGTCGCCTGCATTGGCAGGTGGATTCTTAACCCCTGCGCCACCAGGGAAGTCGCCACACCCATTTTACAGATGAGAAAACTGAGGCTCAGACAGACGTCCCTTGCCAGAGGGCAAGCAGCTAACAAGAGGCAGATTCAAGTTTCCAACTGAGCTCCCTGTGACTTCCAATACCTTTGAGTTATTTATTCACTGGCAGGAGACAGCCCACCTGGAGGGAAAGGTGGCTCAGTTTTCCCTCTTATCCGCCTCCTGTGTGGGTCAGGAACACAAGACGTCATCCCCGCAGCCCCTTGGGGCAGATGCAGCAGGGGAACGAGGGGATGTTTGGCAGAGGCACCAGCACTTCTCTGATCTCTGGGTCCTTGCGCTGTTAGAGTCAGCTAGTATTTCCTGGCCTTGACTCTGTGGGGAAGGCAGGAACAAAGCTGATTCTGACGCTGGGGGAGCCAGGGAGCTGCCTCCGGAGCATCATCATTCATTCATTCATGAACTCATTCATTCAGTGGATCTGTTCTCAGGCTGAGCAATTGTGGACCCCCAAAGCTCCTGAAGCCCCTAGTCTTAAGGTGGGGGGGGGGCGGAGCCACACCCTCCAAGCCCCCCGTGGTCAGTGCTGGGGCTGGAAGAATCAGACCAAAAAGGGTGATTAAGTGGCAGAGGAGTTGGGACGTTACCCCCAGGTCACTGGAGCCACAGTAGAGTTTTTAGAAGCGGGGAGGGTCAGATAAAAAGTCTGTGGGGGTGAGGGTGAGGGCGGTTTATTCCAAAGCAGGCCTCAGCTGCATGGGTGGGACACCAGTGGAGGGCATACGTGACCGGAATAAGAGGCAGACTTGCTGGGAAGATCAGAGAAGGCCATTGCCTAGGGGAAGGAATGACAGGAAGGAGAGATAAATGCCCAGCCCTCAGAGAAGGACAGACAGGCTTGTGGTCAGGAGAGGTCTGATCTGGACATCCTTTGATGCCCCCAGAGCATCCCCAGCCCCCTCAGATGCACCAGAACTGCGTCTCCCCTCCTCCCAGCTGGAGATCAGATGTCCGGTGGCCGCTGTCCAGCCTCAGGAGAGGTGCTTGCTTTGATCTTCTTCTGACCCAGGTCAAAATGGGGGGTGGGGGGGCACTCAGAGAGGGAGGGTTCGGATGGAGGCTCAGAAGAAATTTCCTTAGATCCCTGGGTGGCTGTGCAGAGCCCATAGCCAAGACCAAACCAAGGCAGTTTCATGCAAGCCACTCAGTTTCCCTTTCTGTGAAATGGAGGTGAGAGTAGCAACTCTGAATAGAGTTCTTGGGAGGTCTTAGGGAGATCAGACAGGTAAAGAACTTCTTGGGCCCTAGAACAGGGTTTCTCAAGCTGGCCAGTATTGACAGTTGGCCCTGGATTGTTCTCTGTGGTGAGGGCTGGCCTGGGCATTGCAGCATCTCTGGTCCCCACCCACCCCCCGCCCCAGTCGTGAAAACCAAAATTGTCTCTAGACATCGGGGGAGGGGGGGCAGGGGAGGGGGCGAATTGCCCCCAGGTGGGAACCACTGCAGTAGAAAATTCTCTGTAACACGGGCTTCGGTCTCCGTGGACAAGACTAGCCAATGCTTGTCTGTCCTTCTGTCCTACCCTGAGGGCTGGGCATTTATCTCTCCTTCCTGCGTCATCCCTACCCCTAGGCAGGGCCTTCTCTGATCTTTCTGAGCACTATGCCGTGAATTATTAAACTCATTATATCCTTCCAACGATCTCAAAAAGGCAGACATGGTTATTATCCTACTTCACAGAGGGAGCAAACTGAGGTGCAGAGAGTTTTGATAAATTGCCCAAGTCACACAGCTGGGGCTCAGCACCACCTCCTTGAGCTCCTGAGGGTCCAGCAGCAGTGGGGGTGCCCCCTCCTCAGAGGTCTGAGACCCCTGTCTCCACACCCCTTCGTTCCGGCAGCTGATACCTCTGTGTTTCCCTTTTGCCTTCTCGGCCCTTCGATGCCAATGAAAGCAATCCCCTGTATTAAATTCACTCTGTAAAAAAGCCTGAGCAGGGCTGATATATCCTGGGAGTGCCAACAACACCCTGATCCTTCCTGGGGGTGGAGAGAAGTTGAACCACCCTATGCTGGCAAATAAGCACTAAAAACATAAACGGGGGACTTCCCTGGCAGTCCAGTGGTTAAGACTCTGACTTCCAACTCAGGGGGAGCAGGTTCAATCCCTGGTCGGGGAGCTGAGATCCCACATGCCTTGCGGCCAAAAAACCAAAACATAAAACAGAAGCAATATTGTAACAAATTCAATAAAGACTTTAAAAATGGTCCACATCAAAAAAATCTTAAAAAAAACAAACAAAAATGTAAATGGGGGACTTCCCTGGCGGTCCAGTGGTTAAGACTCCGTGCTCCCAATTCAGGAGGTACAGGGTCGACCCCCGGTCCTGGTCGGGGAACTAAGGTCCCACATGAGCACGGCATGGCCAAAAAAAAAAATAAAAATAAAAAAATAAACGGGAGGCACCACACCCCAGTAATTTCATGTCTTCCTACCTACCCTGGAAAAGCCAACCAGGGACATCAGACAGCAGGTTGAGAATGTTTGAAGCAGGGGCTGCAATACAGTCATATCGAGAAAAACCAGAACCTGCGTCAGCCAGGGCTCATTAAACAGGTGGTGATGCGGTCCTGCTGTGGAATGTTACCCAGCACCAGAGGGAACGAGGCACTGCTCTGGACCTCACATAAAAACCACTGCAAGAAAGGCTATGAACTCTTAGTTTGCAGGGGATGTCCACAGCATCATGGCCATGTGATCCCAAAAAGCAAGATGTGAGCTCACATTCCCTATAGGAATACATTCACACTCGTGTGTGTGTGTGTGTGTGTGTGTGCGTGCGCGCATGCACGTGTTGTGTGTTTTTGTTAAATTAATTTATTTATTTGGCTGTGCAGGGTCTTAGTTGTGGCACACGGGATCTTCGTTGCCACACACAGGATCTTTGGTTGGGGCATGTGGGACCTAGTTCCCTGACCAGGGATCGAACCCGGGCCCCCTGCATTGGTAGCATGGAGTCTTAACCACTGGACGGCCAGGGAAGTCCTGCACGTGTTGTGTTTTGCACTGTGTCCCCCCCAACATTCCTAGGTGAAAGTCCTAACCCCCAGGACCTCAGAATGTGACCTTATTTGGAGATAGAGTCCCTGCAGATGTAATGATGTAATGACGAGTCACAGCTGGAGCACAGTGGGCCCTAGTACTATATGACCGGTGACCTTAGAAAAAGGGGAAATTTGGACACAGACACATACGCACAGGGAACGTCACGTGCGCATGAAGGCAGAGATGCCATGATGCTTCTACAAGTCAAGGCGCGCCGCAGATTGCCAGGGACCCCCGGAAGCTGGGAGAGCACACAGAGCATGGGACAGACTCACGGCCTCAGAAGGAACCAGTCCTGACCAAGCCCTTGATCTTGGACTTCTGGCCCCCAGAACTGTAGCCCTAGGAGACTCATAGAGTGCGTGCGTGCGTGTGTGCGTGCGTGTGTGTCTAGGAGAAGTTTTGCTAAGAAATGTAACAAGCTGACAATGGAGAGTATGGTGGAGGTATGGTGGCCTTCATACACTACTTTAATTTTGTACAAATGAAATGAATTTGCACATTATTTGCATAATAAAATTAATTTTGTAAACAAAGACATTGAAGCCATCCTTAACAGATCTCATATTTCTAGAACCACAAATCGGGATACTCTTCCTGATTTCATACTTTAAAAATTTCCAAATGGAGCATAGAAATGAATGCAAAGAAACTAGCATGAAATTATATGACATTAGACAGCTAGAGTTCCTGGTTTTACTGAGAGCTAGGACTTGAGAGAACTTTCTTGCTAAGAAAAACCTATTTATAATTTGGGGGCAAAAGGATCTGCTTTTAGATAAACGTATGAAGGATGTAAAGTCAAACAGCAGAAATGCTACTTCTTACATGTTGCTTGTTGGGGGGTGGTGTGTGTCTGGATTGCATGCATTGGACTGAATGCAATGCAGTTTGGACTCAAGACACTTTTGTTTTTTCTAGAAAATACCCACACAGCAAGGAATTTGTCTCGATGCCAAAGAGCTCCAAACTTCTTTCAAAATCAACCTCAATAGGGACTTCCCTGGTGGCACAGTGGTTAAGAATCCACCTGCCAAAAAAAAAAAAAAAAAAAAAAAAAAAAAACCACGTGCCACAACTACTGAAGAGAATCCACCGCAATGAGAAGCCCGCACACTGCAACGAAGAGTAGCCCCTGCTCGCCACAACTACAGAAAGCCCGCGCAGCAACAAAGACCCAATGCAGCAAAAAATAAATAAAATAAATTTAAAAAAACAACCTCAATAAATTGGAATGTTGGGATTGACATACACACTACTATTTATAAAACAGATAACTAATGACCTACTGTATAGCACAGGGAACTCTACTCAATCCTCTGTAATGGCCTATATGGGGAAAGAATCTAAAAAAGAATGCCTATATGTATATGTATAACAGATTCACTTTGCTGTACACCTGAAACTAATACAACATTGTAAATCAACTCTACTCCAATAAAAATTTTAAAAATCAACCTCAAAACCTTTCATTTCTTTTCAATACACAGGAAGACCCCTAAATTCCTTGTGTGGTACCTTGGGAGTGGAAGGACAGTTTCTATGCCAACACCAGCCTTGTCAATCAAGCCAAAGAGGCGGGGCTAGGAGGGTAGGTCTTCCCCCGTCTTCTAGCTTGGAATTCTCACCTAGATATTGATAGTTTCTAACACAGCAGAGAGGCAAGCGAGAGTGGGAAGTGCCACATCGGATGAAGCAACAGAGCAGGGTGTGGAATCTGGGTCTGTCAAGATCCCGGGGAACTACTCATCTTCCTCAGCCCTGGGCTGGCTCTTCGAAATACAGGTTCATTGGGATTTAATTCACACACCAGATAATGCACCCATTTAAAGTGTACAGTTGCGTGGGTTTTAGTATATTTAAAGAGTTATGCAACCATCACCGCAGTATAATTTTGGAACATTTTGAGCACCGCCAAAAGAAACCCCGTGCCCATTAGCAATTACTCTCCATTGCCCCTCCCCAGTAATTCTCTAGCCCCAGGCAACCACTAATCCACTTCCTGTCTCTCTGGCTTTGCTGGTTCTGGACAATTCACATAAATGGAATCATACACTGTGTGGGCTTTTGTGATGGCATCTTTCATTGAGCCTAATGTTTTCAAGGCTTATCCTTGTTGTAGCATAAATCAGCAATTTATTCCTTTTTATGGCCAGTGATATTCTATCGGATGGATGGACCACAGCATTTATCTGTTCACCAACTGATAGACGTTTGGGTTGTTTCCGCTTTTTAAAAATTTTTTTTAAAATTTTATTTATTTGGCTGTGTTGGGTCTTGGTTGCGGCAGCCATGCTCCTTAGTTGCGGCTCGCCGGCTCCTTAGTTGTGGCATGCATGTGGGATCTAGTTCCCTGACCAGGGATCGAACCCTGGCCCCCGGCATTGGGAGCACAGGGTCTTAACCACTGCGCCACCAGAGAAGTCCGTTTCCACTTTTGCACTAGTGTGAATCTTGCTACTGTGAACATTCATGTACAAGTGTCTTTGTGGACGTATGTTTTCAATTCTCTTGGGTATATCCCTAGGAGTGCAATGGATGGATCGCATGGTAACTCCATGGTTTGTTTTTTTAACCTTTTGAGGAACTGCCAGACTGTTTGCCAAAGCTCCTGCACCTGCCTGTTAGAAATTTACATGATTCATTTATTTGTTTATTCAACATATATGTATGGAGAGTACCTGTGGGCACTGTTCTGGGTGCTGGGAATATAGCATTGCGCAAACAGGCAGCTCACAGGGAGCAAACGAACATATGGAGAAAAGATAAGACGAGGTGGGGTACAAGCCTGGGAAAGTCTCACTGAAAAGGGGGCCATTTAATCTGGGGGAAGGGCACTCCAGGTGGAAGAAAGCGCGAGTGCAAAGGCCCAGAGGTGGGAATGAATGAAATGTAGGTATCTGAGGAACATCGAGGTAGCCGGTGCTGAGTGAGGAGGAAAGTGCAGGGAGGTGAGAGCCGGAAGGTGATGTCGGCATATTGTTTAGGTTCTAATGGGCCATCATGAGCACCCAGTAACCACAACTAGCATCCTGGGGTCAGAGGCAACCCCAGTCCAGGCTGTAAGAAGACCAGGCTGCTGCCTGGGGATCCCCAAGATCCCAGGGCAGAGTCTCCATCTTCACGAGGTCCTTGCAATTTTCCTGTCCACACCACCTTTTCCTAAATGCTTCCAGCCCAGCTCCCGGTCTCATCCTCGCAGCATCCCAGCCTCCTGGTCCTGAACACCGTGCAAAATATCCATTGCACAGGAGAGAAAGCAGAGGCCCCTTCACAGGAAGGAGAGTAGCCCCTGCATCCAAAGGCCCCCGGCTCAGAGCAGGGCGGGGCACGGCGGGGGCGTCGGGGGCTACAAGTCTTGTCAATAAACGGGAAATTTCCCCTCCAGGTTTGCTAAGAACAGGTCCCCACCTTGCCGTAGGGTAAGGGGCTGCTCCGAAAGACCTTAATCCCTCCCCTAGCAACCTGCCGCCGACCCAGGGTAACTAGGGCGGGGCTCAACTCGGAGTCACAGGTCCCCGGATCCTGCAGGGGCGGGGAGTCTCGCCTTCAGAGGGGGAGGAGGAGTCCGCGCCGCGCCTACCGGCCCTTTAAGAAGCTACTCCTTGCGATGCTTCAAAGCATCCTGATTGGTCCCGAGAGCGGCCGAGCGCAGCCGACCTGATTGGTCCCGAGAGCCGCCGAGCGCAGCCGAACTTGACGCACCC
>NW_020172691.1:534064-548201 GCF_003031525.2 Neophocaena asiaeorientalis asiaeorientalis
AGACTTGGAGCAGGCCCTCCCCCTTGGGCCCCCACGGGCTTCTCCCCCAAACCTCCGGGCTCCAGTTCCTTTCAGGGGTCCCCTACTAGCCTCCCCTACTGCTCTTGCCCGAACCCTGGATCCTGACCTCCTCTGACCCCTGCTTCCTGAACTCAGGCCCCTAGCTGCCAGCGTTAGCGTCGTGGGGGCGTGGGTGGCCCTGGCGTCCAGTGGCTCTAGTCTCTCCCACGCCCCCTGTGGCCCCCCCTAGTGCTTCTGCCTCAACCCCCGGATCCTGACCCTCTCAGAGCCCTCCTCTGAGGGAGGACTCAGGGCCCTCTCTGCCAACTCCGCCGTCGGTGTTGGGGAGTGGGGGTGACCCTGGCTTCCCATGGCTCCAGGCCGGCGAGCGGCAAGGCTCCAGGACAGCATGGGGGCTTCGTGGTGGCTGTCAAGCAAGAGCGCGGCGAGGGCCCGAGGGCCGGAGAGAAGGGGTCCCACGAGGAGGAGGTGAGAGTCCCTGCACTGTGGTGGCGGCGACCCTTAGTCTTGAAGCTCCGCCCCGAACTCAATTTGAATTCGTTGTGGCTCCGCCCACGGTCCAGATTTCCCTCCAGATGCTGAGGCCCCGCCCCGTGCCAGATACCACGCCCCAAGAGCTCCACTGCCACTCTAAGTCCAGGCCCCGCCCACTTCCCAGGGATCGAAGCCAGTACGGAAGCCACGGCCACAACGAGGCCACGCCCACAACACAAGCCAGCCCCATCCCTGGGCTGATCCTCTGTCCCCAGTACTTCTCTGATCCCTTTACCCCTGGCCAGGGGTCTCTTAACCACACTCTCCCAACCCTGAACCCTGACCAGGCCATACTTCCAGGCCTTCTGGGTCCTACCTCGTGGTTAGGCCCCGCCCAAGTCTTTCAGGGCCCCGCCCCTTCCCCTCTGGGCCCGGCCCCAGCCCTCCAGGCCCCTCCCAACGGCGAGGCTGGGTTCTGCAGCCGGTGAAGAAGCGAGGCTGGCCCAAAGGCAAGAAGCGGAAGAAAATCCTGCCGAATGGGCCCAAGGCACCTGTCACCGGCTACGTGCGCTTCCTGAACGAGCGGCGCGAGCAGATCCGGACGCGCCACCCGGACCTGCCCTTTCCTGAGATCACCAAGATGCTGGGCGCCGAGTGGAGCAAGCTGCAGCCGGCGGAGAAGCAGGTGGGGACGGCTCGGGACAACTGACCTTCCCTCACCCACTCAGATACCCACCTGCAGCCACTTACCCCAAAGGAACAGGTGTGGAGGGTCCTTCGTTCCTCCTGGACTCCAGGACCTGGAGAATTGACCACCCATTAGCTCTCTCCAGCTTGTTGAAGGGAGGGGAGAGTAGCAGTAGGCTGGAATAGACATAAAATTTAATAAACAATGTTAGACTAAAGAAGTAGGGGTGGGGGCTGGATTTCTGTTAGAAACCTTATGGTTTTTAAGTTGTGGTAATTAATTTAAAAATTGCAAAAACATCAAGGAAACGTTAGCACCAGCTTGCACCCTCTACCCTGGGATTTCAACAAGCAAAATGCGTTCGGGAGGGCAGTCCAGCCTGGAGGTGGGAGCCTGCAGACATTCAGACACCAGGGAGTGGTTTATAAAGGCTGGCATTGGGATGAGGTCGGTGAGGTCAGGGAGTTGGGAGGTAGCCTGAGCAGCAGCCTGAAGGGTGGGGTTTTGTCTGGAGGGCAGTAGGGCGCTGTGGGAAGGTGCAGCACAGTGAGCTGACTGATGGAGATGGGGTCTTGGCCTGCGAGGGCTACCCTGCCCCTGGGCTGGGCCAAGCCTTCTCATGCTGCCCCCCCCAGCGGTACCTAGACGAGGCTGAGCGGGAGAAGCAGCAGTACATGAAGGAGCTGAGGGCGTACCAGCAGTCGGAAGCCTACAAGATGTGCACAGAGAAGATCCAGGAAAAGAAGATCAAGAAAGGTGCGAAGGGCCCCAGCCCCCAGGCAGCTGAGTGCCTGCTCTGAGATAGGTGACACAGGCAGACCAACCTACCCCCTCCAAAAGGCTCTCACGGTCCCGTGGGAGTGAGACACACATAACCAGGCAGTTGTGAGTGAATAGGGCTGGTCAGCGCTGAGATTGGGCACACACAGATGCGGGGGTGGGGGGAGGGGCCAGGTGGGGATCTTGACCCAGGATGAGTAGGGCTGACTAGGGGAGGGGAATGATGGTGTTCCAGGCAGGGGGAACAGCACGTGCAGAGCAAAGCGTGGGGTCCGAGGAGACCTGGGAGGCTCACCCTGCCCTCCTCCCTCCCCCACCAGAGGACTCCAGCTCCGGGCTCATGAATACCCTTTTGAATGGACACAAGGTAAGCTCCCCTCCTCCATGGAGGACACCTGGGCAAGAAAGGTCTGGAGGTACTTAGACCTCTGGGTGAGTGAGGACCGTCGCTCCTGGGATGAAGTGAGCGCCTGGTCCAGATGTGTGCAAGCAGAGGCTGGACAGCCACACAATGGGAAGGCTGTAAAATGGACTCTGACCCAGGTGGCCCGAGGAGACCCTCCCAAGCTTAGGGGATGTCCCCGAGGGGGTGTGGCTGCCCTCCCACCCCCTCCCAAAAATATTGCCACCTTGTCCTGTCGTCCCAGGGTGGAGACTGTGACGGCTTCTCCACTTTCGACGTCCCCATCTTCACGGAAGAGTTCTTGGACCAAAACAAAGGTGAGCGCTGACCACAGGTTCTTGGAGCAAGTGTTGGGCCCAGAGGGCGCCAAGGGGGTAGGCAGTGGGTGCCTTCCTCCCCTGCCCCCGTAGACCAGAGAGCTGCGGTGTGCGGCTGGAGGCAGAGCAGTGACGGAAGGCCTGGCGTGAGGCACAGCGAGGGGCAAAGCGCGGCTGAGGGAAGGCAGGGAAGCGCCAGAATCTGACCCGGCTCCCCGCCTACAGCGCGGGAGGCGGAGCTGCGGCGCCTGCGGAAGATGAACGTGGCCTTCGAGGAGCAGAACGCGGTGCTGCAGAGGCACACGCAGAGCATGAGCAGCGCGCGCGAGCGCCTGGAGCAGGAGCTGGCGCTGGAGGAGCGGCGGACACTGGCGCTGCAGCAGCAGCTCCACGCGGTGCGCCAGGCGCTCACCGCCAGCTTCGCCTCGCTGCCGGTGCCGGGTGCGGAGGCCCCGCCCCCAACCACCCTAGCCCCGCTCCTCCCACCCCCGCGAGTCCCGCCCCGCTAACTCCGCCCTCGACTACTTCGAGCTCCGACCAGGCTAACGCGAGTCCCGTCCCCTCTGGCTCGGCTCCGCGAGCCCTACCCCTCACCCCCTCACCAGTCTCTTCACAAACCCTCACCTCCCTCCCCTTCGCCACGCCCCTGCGGACCCCGCTCCCGGCTACCCGAGCCCCTCCTGCCCCGCTGCCCGACCTTGCTGCGCCAGCCCAGCCCACGCTGGCCCTCGCGCCCCGCCTCTGACCCCTCCCCTCGTGCCAGTCTTCCGCGTTCTTTCCTCAGCTGAGCTGGGCCAACTTCCCCTCCCCCACTAGCCCACGCATCCCCCGCCATCACGACGCCGCCCTCTCCAACTTGCTTCGTCTGACCCCTGCCACAGCTGACCTTGATTTCCCCGGGTCCAGACACCCTGACCGCGCCCGCCCGGCCCCACTGAAGTGCGCCCCTGACCCTCTCCCCAGGACCCCGCGCTTACAGACCCCCACTCTCTGACCTCTGCTTCGGTGGAGACCCCACCGCGGTGACTCCTCCGCTGGGCTCGGCTGACGGGTCCCCCCCCCGCAGGCACAGGCGAGACGCCCACGCTCAGCACCCTGGACTTCTACATGGCGCGGCTGCACGGTGCCATAGAGCGCGACCCCGCGCAGCACGAGAAGCTCATCGTCCGCATCAAGGAGATCCTGGCCCAGGTCGCCAGGTGTGTGCCCCAGCCGGTCTGCCCCCAGGCCCGTTCAGCCCAGCTGGGGCTGCCTTGCGTAGGGGCTGCCTCAGGCTAGACCTTCGCTGGCGGGACCCGGCGAAATAGACTAGCTTTAGGTCTCCAGCGGGGTTTCTGGGGTCTGTGGGCGCTGCCCAGTGGGATCTGGCTGCCGGCTCTTTTTCGGAGGGCACAGCCCATGCGGGATCTATTAGGTGGGGCTGGTTTGATGCAGGTGGCTAATGGCCTAGCCCCTGGGGGCGCTGATTCGTCCTGGTACTCTATTACGACTCTGGTGAATCATCCAGCACTCCCTTGGCCCAGGGAACCCGAGCTTCCCCAAAGCTTCGGGGTGGGTTTTTCTGGGTGGCTCCCAGCTGCCCAGGATAGGTGGGATCAACTCCAGGCCCCCCACCCTAGCATCTGAAGGAGCAGAGAAGGATGGCCTCTAGGGTACCCAGGAAGGGGGTGGGGTTGAGAGATGATGGGGGTCCCCCCTCACAGATCTCCTCCCTTCTGTCACAGTGAGCATCTATGAGGGTGTCTGCTGCCCCATGATCCAGAGAAGACCAAGCCCTGGTCACGGCCCCTCCCCCACCCCACCCCATGGAGGAGGGGTGTGGGTCCATCCTTTGGGGCCAGGCCCAGTCCTGCACCTTGGGGGCTCCAGCCCCCCTAAAATTAAATTTCTACAGCATCCCTCTAGCTATCAGTCTCCCCAGCACCCCAACCCAGAAAAATCGCCCACCACGCACAGTGCACAGAACCCCATGGCCCCAGGGCCCAGCGAGGCCTGCTCGACCCACAGGGCACGTCACACTACACGGATGTGGGAACAGCACGCGTGGACAGCGTGACCCGGGACAGGAGGAGACCCGCAGCCGCTCATCCGCCCAGTGTGGGGAGAGTTACACACCCTACACCGGCTCTCCAGGACCAGTCCCTGGACACAGGGCAGAGAAAACCCACACCTGACACACTGGGACTCCTGCCTGGCAGGTGCCACCCTAAGTGCCCACACAGCCAGGCATGCCGCAGGGACACACTCCGGGTGGGGCCCTCTACCCCAGAATGGGGGGGCTGGTACTGACCACCCTACCCTCATCCAGCTGAGGGGTCCCCGTGGAGGGGGTCCCTTTGCCACTGCTCAATTGGACTTTTTAAATAAAAATGGAATTTGAATTTCAAGCTTGTGCCTGTGTGTCTTTTGGAGGGAAACAGGCCAGGACCCTCTGTTGGGGTCCTAAGCCTACTCTCCCCAGCCCCTGGCAACCAGAAATCCATTTTCTTTTTTCTTTTTCTTTTGGGGGGGGCCACACCACGTGGCATGTGGGATCTTAGTTCCCCGACCAGGGGTGGAACCCATGCCCCCTGCATTGGAAGCCTGGAGCCTTAACCACTAGACCACTAGGGAAGTCCCACGAATCCACTTTCTGTCTCTGGATCTACCTGTTCTGGACATTTCATATAAACGGAATCACATGCTGCGTGTCCTTCTGTGTCCGGCTTCTCTCACTGAGCATCGTGTTCTCAAAGTTCATCCCCATTGTAGTGTATGTCAGTGCTTCATTCCTTCTTCTGGCTGAATAATATTCCATTGTGTGGATGGCCCACGTTTTGTTTATCCAGCATCTGTTGATGGCCATTCAGGTTGTTCCCACCTTTTGGTTGCTGTGAATCGTACTGCTGAGAACATGCATGTACAGGTTTTTGTTTGAACACCTGCCCTCACTTGTGGGTCGATCCTGAGAAGCAGACTTGCTGGGTCAGATGGCAATTCTATGCTTAACTTACTGGGGAACTCTCTCAGAGACTTCAGCCTTTAATGGAATGTTTGGGGCAGCTTAAAAATTCTGGGGAGTAATTTGACAAGCACTGATGTTACCGGTTGAATTTTGTCCCCTCCAAAGAAAATCTTGAAGCCCTAACCCCCAGAACCTCAAAATGTGACCGTATTTGGCAATAGGGTCACTGCAGATATGATTAGTTAAGATGAGGTCATGGAGTGGGACGGCCTCTAATCCAATATGACTAATGTCCTTATAAGAAGATAAAGATTTGGACACAGCCGCAGAGAGGAGACAGCCACGTGACAACGGAGGCAGACACAAGCAAAGCACGCCTCCAGGGAATGCCAAGGATGGCCAGACACCAACAGAAGCCAGGAGGGGCAGGAAGGATGCCACCCAGGGTGTCAGAGGAGCTTGGTCTTGCAGCTTTCTAGCCTCCAGAACCGTGAGAGAGTAAATTTCTGTTGTTCATGAGCCAGCCAGTTGGTGGTACTTTGTTACGGTTGTCCCAGGAGACTCGAAAAAAAACGATACTGTCAACACACCCACGTCCAAGCGTGTGCTCCCTCCTCTCACGCCCTCCCTGGCTCCGTACCCTCATCCCAAATTTGGAGTTTACCATTCCTGGGCAGGTCTTTACCTACTTTTAGCACAAAAGGATGTCTTCCCACAAGAGTACCATCTTGACGGATTTTTTTTTTTGGTTCGTTTTCTATAGGTTCGAAAGTAGACGCCTCTGTGGTTTCTAGTTTAATCACGAAGTTGTGCAACCACCAGCCCAACTTAATTCCAGGACATTTTCATCACCCCCAAAACAAACCCCCCCCACCCCTTAGCCATCACTCCCCATCCTCCCCTCCCCCAGCCCCAGGCAACCACGAATCCACTTTCTGTCTCCATGGATTTGCCTGTTCTGGACACTTCATCTAAACGGCAGCACACGCTATGTGGCCTTTGTAATCTGGCTTCTTTCAATGAGCATGATGTTTCCAAGGTTCATCTGTGCTATAGCGTGTATCCCATTTTGCATTTAAAGTTTTTAAACTTTACATAAATTTTCTTACATCGTCCAAAGCCTTCTGCAACTTGCCTGTTTTCATCAATGCTTGGTTTCTGAGATTCATCCAAGGCAAAAGGCCTCTCTTTGGAGCTGCTATATGGCATTCCACTGCTGTTTATTGAGCCAACCATCGTTCCTGTTGGTGATGCCTAGATGCTGTGCTCCCAGGGGATTCTGAGAGACGCCTCCTGGTGCCCAGAACTTCCTTCTTTATCTGTAACCCAGTGTGCCCACTGTGTGCCAGGATACAGCAGGGGATGAAAGAGACCAGAACTCCTGCCCTCCTGAAACTGACATCCCAGTTGAGGAGACAGAGGAAACACAAGATGAATAAATAAACTATCTGCTATGTCAGGTCATGCTCAGTGCTAGGGAGGAAAAAAGCCAGAAAGAGAGATTGGGAGGTGGTGATAGGAGGTGACAGCTGAGCCAGGAGCCGAAGGAGGTGAGGGAGTGAACCACTTGGAGATCTGGGAGAAGATGTTCCAAGTGTAGGGGCACAGCCTGTGCAAAGTCCCTGGGGCAGGATAGTGCTTGGTGTGTTGAATGAACAGCAAGAGGTCCGTGTGTCTGGAGCAGAGTGAGCAAGGGGGAGAGAGGGAGGTGGGGAGGGCAGGCAGGGGACGGGGCAGGTTGTGCAGGGCCTTGTGCACGGAGGGGAGGACTTGAGTTTTTACCCCGAGGGAGGTGGGAGCCCTGGAGGGCTGTGGGCAGAGGATGGACACGTTGTGGCTCAGTTTATACCAGGGTAAGCGTCCTCCCCACCTCTTATGGTTGTTGCAAGGATTAAATGAGTGTGCCCAGCAGAGAGCAAGCACCCGGGCACCCACGGCTGCCCCATCCTTATTTGTGATCCTTATTTTTCCCGCTCCCCGGAGAGTTCACAGGCTTCACCAACGTCCGCGAGCTTTACGCCAAGATCGCCGAGGCCTTCGGGATCGCGCCCACCGAGGTGAGGCCCCCGGACCCCCAGCACCCGAGGCCCACCGGCTGACCGGGGGTAGGGGTGGACCCTGGACGCCGGGACTGGGGCCCCAGCACGCCCATCTTCGGATGGAGGGGACCCGATCTCCGGATCTCAGAGACGCACCTCTCAGATCCTGGGGTGTCCGTACCCGGTGGACCCCCTGCGCAAAACATGCGCACGTCTTAGGGTTAACGGATGCCTAGTTCGTCCAGGAAAACACTGGGCTGACCCAGCTAGGAGTGGACCCCAGCTCTCAGGGAAGCGCCTATGTTTCCTGGGCGCGGCTGCGGGGCTCTGGTTCCAGGCAGCCCCCTTTCAGGTGAGAAGTCCGAGGCCGCGGGGGGTCAGGGGCTGGGTTGTAAGTGCGCCTCGCAGCCCCGAGGGGGCGCCAGCAGATTTAGAACAGTTTTAAAAGATCGGGGGTGACAGGGCAACGAAGGGTTAAAAGGGGAAGTCTGGGGGGGTGGGAGAGGGGGCGTCCTCCTGCCCTAAGTCTCCTTCTCACCCTGCTCCCCATTCTGGGGGTCCCAGTCTCCTCGCCTCCCACCCCATTCTGAGAGGATCCCATACTCTGCCATTACACGTGACTGCGATCCTGGTAGGGGATGACTGGGGTCAGTTTCGTGCCTCTTTGCGCTCGGTTTCCCTATCAGGCCCCTGAGCCCAACTCCCGGTTGTTCTGCGCAGACGGTGGGGGATGAATGAGGTCTGTCATTAATTTTGGGTTCCCCCTCCCCTCGGGACAGATCTTATTCTGCACCCTAAACAGCCACAAAGTGGACATGCAGAAACTCCTAGGCGGCCAGATAGGGTTGGAGGACTTTATCTTTGCCCACGTGCGCGGCGAGACCAAAGAGGTGGAGGTCACTAAGACCGAGGACGCCCTGGGACTGACCATCACTGACAACGGGGCTGGCTATGCCTTCATCAAGGTGCCCGTGGGGGCGGGTGGCTTCCCGGGTGCCCCTCTCTGCCCCTCTCTGGTGTGAACAGGACCTGGGAGGGGCCGCTGGGGTGGCCCTGGGAGTGACTCTGGGTCCCTGCAGAGGATCAAGGAAGGCAGCATCATCAACCGGGTCGAGGCAGTGTGCGTGGGCGACAGCATTGAGGCCATCAACGACCACTCAATCGTGGGCTGCCGCCACTACGAGGTGGCCAAGATGCTCCGGGAGCTGCCCAAGTCGCAGCCTTTCACCCTGCGCCTGGTTCAGCCCAAGAGAGCTTTCGGTGAGGGCCACCTGGGGCCCAGGGGGCAGGCTGGTGGGGGGCGGCGGGGAAGCTCTTCCAGAAATTGGTCCTCTGCATGCACTGGGTGGCAAAGGGCGGGGGCATGGGACAGGATGGAAGGTTCTAGGTGCCTCTGGTGACAGGACAGGGAGCTTCTGGCACTGTATGAGGAACAGGAGGGTCATTTCTAGATTGTCATAGAGTTGGTCTGGGCATGGGGGTCGGGGGAGGCTTGGGAAGATTGGGAAAGGATGAGGAGGTATCTGGATCTATTTTGTAGCTGGTCTGGGAGCTTTTAAAGTACTGCTATGAGGCTCTGGTGAGTTCTTGAAAGTGACTCTCAAAGGGAGCTCTAGAATGCAGCTTTTCAAAGAGAAGTCTGTGACTGGTCCATGGGTGAGATAAGGAGGTCCCCGTCAAAGAAGGATTCTTCACCTCAGCACTATTCACATCTGGGGCTGGATGATTGTTGTGGGGCGGTCTTGGGCACTGTCAGGTTCGACCTAACAGGTGCCAGTGTCTCCCCTGAGTTGTAACAATCAAAAGCGTCTCTAGGTATTGTCAATGTCACGGGGGGGGGGGATGCAAGCTGGGTTGAGAACCTTGATCTAGAATGTAGATCACCTTGTTTAGTTCAGCAGACAATCGTTTTCCATAAGTAGACTTTCTCAAGGAAGGAAGCAGGATGCTAATTTCCATTCTGGCACAGCCCTCTTATCTCATCATGGACTGGCCCTTTGAGTCACCCTGTCCCAGAACAAGAGGTTCTAAAGGTGCCCTGGCCCATCTGGAGGGAGGTCCCTGGAGAGTGCGACAGGATGGGGTCCTAGATCTGCCCTGGAGCAGGACAGTGAACTCTGAGAGCCGTGAGCAGGTTAGGAAGAGCCAATTCTAGAGCAAGGAGCTTTCTAGATTGATCCTCTGGGCACAAAGAGAATCTTAAGCAGTCTCTTCTAGAGAAAGTCATGTTGAGAGGAGGAGGGAAATTTGAGGGAAGAAAGGATTCTCAAGTATGGTCCCTGAGGATTCACCCATGGACATAAGGAGGACTTTGAACGGTAGGAATGTTCTAGAAAGGCTCAGCTGGTGGCTTCTGAGTGTTTAGGAAGATATGGATCTGCCCAGAACACATGCACCTCCTCCACTCTGTCCCCTCCAGATATGATCGGCCAGAGGAGCCGGAGCAGCAAATGCCCCACGGAGGCAAAAGTCAGCAGTGGGAGGGAGACCCTGCGGCTTCGGTCTGGGGGGGCCGCCACTGTGGAGGAAGTGGTGAGTGGAGGGGAGAAGGGTGGACATCAGGGTCTCTTGCACCTAGAGTTCTATCGCTGACTCAGCATGACCTTGGGTAAGACCCTTTCCTTTGCCCAGCCTCAGTTTCGCTACCTGCAAAGTGGGCCCTTGTCAGTCAGGGCAGTAATGGTGGGACCAGAAGCATTGACTTATGTGTGGTCCCAGTCTGCTGTCACCTAAGGGGTGGGGGACTGGGGAGGGGGCTGGGCCGGAGTGATCCCAGGCTTCTGACCCTCTGCTTTGCTCCCTACGACCCCAGCCTAGTGAATTTGAGGAGGAGGCATCTCGGAGGGTGGATGACCTGCTGGAGAGCTACATGGGCATTCGGGACCCAGAGCTGGGTAAGGGGCCAGGGTAAGCCGGGTGGACCCTGGGGGGAGGACAGCCCATGGGGAGGAGGCAAGGGTCCCAGGGGAAGCTGGCGTCCCCCCAGGGAGCGCCCTCACCCACTTCCCCTTGGCTCGGCCTGCAGCGTCCACCATGGTGGAGACGTCCAAGAAGACAGTGAGTGTCCAGGAGTTTGCACGCCATTTAGACTCCGTTTTGGGCGAGTTCGCCTTCCCGGACGAGTTTGTGGTGGAGGTGTGGGCCGCCATCGGCGAGGCCAGGGAGGCCTGTGGCTAGTCTGCCCCGGGGCCGAGCGCAGCCCCAGCCCGGAGCCCAGCCCCCTGTCCCAGCCCTCCCGGCCAGTTCCCCAAGCCCAGCCCTGCTCTGGAGTCCAGAAGCCCAGATCTGAGACCCAGCCCTGCTCTAGAGCCCAGCCCAGCTCAGAGTCCAAGCCCAGATCTGAGACTGGTATCACCTCTAGAACCCACACCAGTTTTGAGACTGAGCCCAGCCCTGAGACTCGGCCATGCTCTAGAACCCAGCTCAGCTCGGAGACCAAGCCCAGATCTGAGACCAAATTCACCTCTAGAACCCATACTAGTTTTGAGACCAAGAGCAGCCCTGAGACCCAGCCCTGCTCTAGAACCCAGCCAGGCTCAGAGACCAAGCCCAGATCTGAGACCCAGCCCTCCCCTAGAACCCAGCTCAGCTCGGAGACCAAGCTCTCCTCTAGAGCCAAGGCCAGCTCTGAGACCACCTTCACCTCTAGAACCCATACCAGTTTTGAGACCAAGCCCAGCTCTGAGACCAAGCCCTGCTCTGGAACCCAGGACAGCTCTGAGGCCCAGTTCATCACTAGAACCCAAGCCAGTTCTGAGATGCAACCCAGCTCCAGAACCCAGCTCTCCTCTAGAACCCAGCCAGGCTCAGAGACCAAGCCCAGATCTGAGACCCAGCCCTGCTCTAGAACCCAGCTCAGCTCGGAGACCAAGCTCTCCTCTAGAGCCAAGGCCAGCTCTGAGACCACGTTCACCTCTAGAACCCATACCAGTTTTGAGACCAAGCCCAGCTCTGAGACCAAGCCCTGCTCTGGAACCCAGGACAGCTCTGAGGCCCAATTCATCACTAGAACCCAAGCCAGTTCTGAGATGCAACCCAGCTCCAGAACCCAGTTCTCCTCTAGAACCCAGGACAGCTCAGAGACCAAGCCCAGATCTGAGACCCAGCCCTGCTCTAGAACCCAGCTCAGCTCGGAGACCAAGCTCCCCTCTAGAGCCAAGGCCAGCTTTGAGACCACCTTCACCTCTAGAACCCATACCAGTTTTGAGACCAAGCCCAGCTCTGAGACCAAGCCCTGCTCTGGAACCCAGGACAGCTCTGAGGCCCAGTTCATCACTAGAACCCAAGCCAGTTCTGAGATGCAACCCAGCTCCAGAACCCAGCTCTCCTCTAGAACCCAGGACAGCTCTGAGGCTAAGCTGAGCTCTGATATAAAGTCAAGTTTGGGAACCCAGACAAGTTTTAAGAGCCACCCCGGCTCTGAAATCAATCCTAGTTCTGAAAATCAGGCCAGCTTTATGACCCAGCCCTGCCTTAAAACTCGACCCAACTCTGGAACGCAAGACAGCTCCATGACCCAGTTGTACCTGGACACCTGGTCTAGCTCAGAAACGCCAGTTAGTTCTGGAACCCAGGTGAGACTCAAGAAGCAGCCCAGTTCCAGAAGCCATGTCAGCTCAGGATTCAAAGACAGTTCCGAAACGCAACCCTATTCTCACGCCCAGACCAGCTCAGGAGCCCAGATGCACGCTGCAGAGCAGTCCAGGCCCAGACCCCACCCCCATACTAGGGCCCAGCCCAGCTCCAATGATGAATCCAGCTCAGAGACTGAGCCCAGCTCTATACCCCAGACTAGTGCAACAAGCAGGCCTGTCTCCAGAATTCAGACAAGCTCTGGACCCCCATCCATCTCTGGGGCAAGGCCCGCCTCCAGAGCTCCACTTGATGCCAAGACCCGCCCTCACTGCAGAACACAGAGCGGCTCTAGAACGTCATCCAGCTCCGGGACCCAGACAGACTTCAAGCCTTGGCCAATTTCCAGAGTTCAGTCCAGCTCAGGCACCCCACCCAGCTCCAGAACTCAGCTCAGTTCTAGAGCACAGGCTGGCTCTGAAATCCCATCCAGCTCTAAAACACAGTCAATTGCCGAGACCTACTTGAGTTCCAGAGTCCAGCTAAAGTCTGGGCCTGGGACCCAGACCAATGCAGCAACAGACTTAAGCTCCACAGCTCTGTCGAGCTCTGAGAGCAGGCCCAGCTCCAGGATCCAGCCCTGCCTGGGAACTCAAAACACCTCTGGGACCCAGCTCATCTCAGAAACCCTGCCAAGCTCTAGAAACCAACTCCAGACCACACCCCCAGGCAACTCTGGTATTGAGCCGGACTTTGGGAGACAGACCAGCTCTGGAACTCAGCTCATCTCTACAGCCCAGCCCAGCTCTGGGACCCAGACCAGTTCAAGAATACAGCCCAGTTCTGGAACCCAACCCAGCTCCGGAACGCAGACCAGTTCTGGAACCCAGCTCATCTCTGAGACCCAGCCCAGTGCAATAATGCAGCCCCTCTCTGGAGTCCACCTCATTTCTGGAACCGAAACCAGCTCCGGAACGCAGACCAGTTCTGGAACCCAGCTCAACTCTGAGACCCAGCCCAGCTCTGGGACCCAGACCAGTGCAAGAATTCAGCCCAGCTCTGGAGCCCAGCTCAGCTCCAGAACCCAGTTCAGCTCTAGAACTCAGTTCAGATCTGAGACTCACCACAGCTCTGAAACCCAGACCAGTTCAAGAACCCAGCCCAGCTCTGGAATCCACCTTAGTTCCAGAACCGAATCTGTTTCTGAAACCCAATCCAGCTCCAGAAGCCAGACCAGCTCAAGAATACAGCTCAGCTCTAGAAATGGGCTCCGCCCACCAACCCCTGGCCTTGACCCCAGAACCCAGGCTGATCCCACTCCCCCAGCCCGACCTCAACACCCAGGCCCACCACTCAGAGCCCCACCTACAGGTCCTAGGAGGGTCTCTCACCCTCAGTCCCATGATCGGCTTCAAGGAGCCCAGGCCGATACTGGCCCAGGCCGAAGCCCATCCACTTCTGCCCTGTTCCCACGGCCGTGGTCCCCCTCCGTCCCGCAGAAACCAGCCCTTCCCCCCAAGCCCCAGCTGAGACCCCAGAAGTCCACCCCACCCACCAAATCTGTCATCCCTAGTTCTGCCACCAGGGCGGCCCTCCTGCATTCCCAGCCCCCTGAACCTTCAGCTCAGGGGCCTGCCCCCTCCCCCGAGCTCAGGGAGCCAGGGCCAGCTCCGCCAGCATCAGAGCCCCTCCCCTACCATGGGGGGCTATAGCTTGGGGGTGACATACTTGTGGCCCCCATCCCCTCTCCTGCCCCTCCCAGCCTGGGTCCCCCAGAAGCAGCAGGTGACCTCATTCCCCCACAGGTGGGGTGTGGGGGCGGTGAGGGAGGGTGGACACAGGGGCTTTGGTTTCACCCGGGCCTGGCTCTGGGAGCTGTCTGCAGATCCCAGGTCTGTG
>NW_020172691.1:548315-570772 GCF_003031525.2 Neophocaena asiaeorientalis asiaeorientalis
CATGGGGAAAAAAGACACCTCCCACCCCTGCAGCCCTGTGTGTCATTTTTGGGGGGTGTTTGGGGGAGAGCAGAGGAAAGGGCAGGTGTGAGGGTCCGGGGGGCTGACATGACAGCACTAGATGCTTCTTACGTGGCTACGATGTGCCAGGCGCATTGTTAAGTGCCAAGTGTGCAGGTGCTCATGGACCTGCAGACACACGGCGCTCTAGACAAACTCAGTCGTTCGGCCATTCTGTCTGCCTTTACTGAGCACCTACTATGGGCCAGGAGCTGCTTGTTCAAGGCATGGGGAGTCTGAAGGGCTGAGCGAATAGATGGCTAAACCACAAGCTTATGAGGGAGTGCATCCCATCTGCCGTGGAGGAAGCAGGCGTGTACGCCATGGTCCCTGTGTGTCTTGCCCTCTCTTTTCCTCACCTGCAAAATGGGTTTAATCCCAGAACCCTCTCCTAGGGGCTGTAGGGAGGCTTCCAGGAGATCCAAGCTGTAAAGTGCTTAGGGAAGACTCAATAAAGGAAGTGGGGAGAGGAGCTGGAAGCCAGCCCAACCTCTTGGGGCTTCCGCAGCCCCCCAGTCCTGCTCGGCTGCCACACGGTTGGATAGGAATATTGATACAAGAAACTTCAATAATTGACGATTTCAGAGCCAAAAGAGATTATATTTTGGCAAGAGAGGGAGTCTCTTGGCCGTTCTCATTCAACCTTTTCTAGACAGAGCCTTCTCAAATTGGGCTGTCAAAGGGAATCAACTGTACCCCAGTAAGTAGGTCATATTCAGGGGTCAGAGGGGGTCAGAGTCCCCCATTTCTGGAGGATTTCTGCAAGGGGAGGCTTACAAGTCTGCTTTCCTCCAGACACCATCCCAGCATTGCCCACACCCTTCCTGGGATTGGGAGGGGCCTCTGAGTGGGGAGGGGGCGGAGAGAGGGGAGAGGCTTTGGAAAGGGGAGTCAGGGAAGAGTTGGAGGGTCCCCAGGGATGACGGAAGACAGCACACAATCCTGCCACTAAAACTGTCCATCCTGCACTCCTGGCTCCTGGACTTCCGAACAGGCAGATGCGACTGACAGGGAGGACAAAGTTTAGATGGGGGACATGCTGGCAGGGTGCTCTGTCCTTCCAGAGCTGCCCCCGACGTCCAGCCCTGGCCCTACTGCATCGTGGACCTGCGGGTGAGCTGGGGTTGCAGGGAGAGCGACCTGGGCCGGGTACTGAGGCGAGGGTGGAGGCGCCGGATCACCGCCCGGCGAAACAGGATGTACACCCAGGGGTCGAGGATCTGGTTCCAGGTGGCCACGCGCAGGTAGATAAGCAGCTGCTTCTCGGTGGCTCGGGACAGCTGCCCAGTCGGGCTCATGGCAGGCGGGCTCCGCAGCACCGTCTGGGCGATAAAGACCTGCGGGGGGAGGGGTGTGTGTGCGTGTGGCCAGAGCGGTCAGCCGGGGGCCAGGCCGGCCACCAGCCCTGCCCTCCACCAGTACCTGCCCGGGCCACCTGCCATCCACCGAGATCCCGTGCTGATTTTGTCCCCGAGGTGCTGTGTGACCCCGGGAGAGCTGCCTGACCTCTCTGAGCTTCAGCTGATGTGGCCAAAAAATAGCACACTCTTCCTGCTCCTCTCCTGGGCACAATTAAACGTGGTGGACAAGAGGACTTGCGGGTGCGAGCAGGTGGAATCACTGTGACTGCCAGTTTTATTATTCTATCAAACATTTATGTTTTATACAAATTTTATAATATAATATCAAATTATGGTATAAAATTGTATATTAAATAATTAAATTTTATGTTGTTTATTTTGTCAGTTTATATTATATTAAAGTTTATAGTTTATAAAATTTTATGTTAAATAATGTTTGTTAAATTCTTATATTAAATCACTTTATTTTATTAAATATTGGATGTTATATTATACATCCATTATTATACATCCATTGTATAATATTATACAATATATAATGTAATAAGGTATTTACAGATTATCATAGAATATAGTTACCTAATAATTAATATATTGTTAATTATAACTATTATATATAGTTATGTTATATATATTCTATAGTATTTAAAGTTATATATGTAATTATATAATATATAACATAATTATAAGGATGTGACTATACATTACATAATGATTGATATAATTATTATTAATTAATAACATGTAATTATAGCTATATGTTATATAGTATTTAACAATTATATAATATATATTATATGATTGATATATTATTAAGTATGAATGAATAATATATAACTATAGTTATATGTTATATAGTATTTAACAGTTGTATAATATATAACTATATATTATATAATGATTGATATAATTGTTAAATATTAAATAATAAGTAATTATAGCTATATGTTATACAGTATTTAAAAATTATATAATGATTGATATAATTATTAATTCTAATCTAATTAATTATAATTATTATATTTCATAATTATAATCAAATTGATACTATATTTAATATAATTATATTCATATTGTATTGCATGTATTATATTAAAATAAACTTTTTCTTTTTTTTTTGGCTGCACCATACAGCTTGCGGAATCTTAGTTCCCTGACCAGGGATTGAACCTGTGCCCTCAGCAGTGTAAGTGCAGAGTCCTAACCACTGGACCGCTAGGAAATTCCCCCCAAATTATTATTTTAAAATTGTTTCCTGAGCACCTAGAGTGTGCTGGGCAATTCTGGGGACACTGCAGTGGCCAAGACAGACCCAGGTCCCACTTGCACAGGTTCACAGGCTCACAGCCCCATTAGGACATGTGACCAGGTGGTTGCAGCTTGGTGGTGGGAGTGGGGGTGACCTAGCAGTGATGGAGGCACTGTTGGAGCCCAGAGTAGGAGCCTGACCGGGCTTGGGAGAGGTAACCAGATGGCGAATAGGAGTTTCCCAGGTGAGTTTGAAGGAAGTGTCTGTGGGCCTTTCTTCTGGGACAATAGGGAGCTACAGGAGGTTTTAGAGCGGGAGTTACCTCATGGGCCAAATCTGGCCTGCCACCTGTTTTTGTTTTGCTTTGTTTTTGCCTTTTTGGTTTGTTTTGTTGTTTTGCTAAGAATGTTTTTACATGTGTCAATGGTGAGAGAAAAAAATTAGAAAGCATATTTTGGGGGTTTTTTAATTTAAAAAATTTTTTATTTTTATTTTTTATTTTTTGGCCATGTCACGCAGCATGCTCGACTAGGAATCGAACCCACACCCCCTGCAGTGGAAGCACGGAGTCTTAACCACTGGGCCACCAGGGTAGTGGCCTAGAAAGCATATTTTGCGACGTGACAATGACACGAAATTCAAATTTCAGAGTCCATAAATGAAGTCCTATTGGTGCACAGTCACGCCCATTTGTTTCCATGGAGCTTTCATGCCACAGCAGCAGAGCTGCGTCGTTGTCACAGAGACTGTGTTTAAAGGGCTTACTATATGGCCTTTTAGGAAAAACTTTGCTGCCCAAGGGGACCAGGAATCGTTTAATGATTCAATGATTCTACCTAGGATGCCTTCCTGGTTTTTACCTAACAGTTCAACTTCTATTTATCCTACAAAGCCTCAGTTCCAATGGTTCAGAACAGGGCAGGGCTCATCCTGGGTATTTCAAGAGAGTCAAGGCTGGAGGGCAGGGAGAAAGAAGAGGCTGAGACACATCCTTGTCAGGGACCTCTTGGTGAAGGTGACATTTGAGGGAAGACATGGAGGAGTGAGGGAGTGATCCATGTGGAGATCTGGGGTGGGGGAAAGCATTCCAGGCAGAGGGTACAGCCCAGTGCAAAGGTCCTGGGGCAGGACCGAGCCTGGCATGTTGGAGGAACAGCCAGGAGGTCCATGTGTCTGGAGCAGAGTGAGCGAGGGGGAGAGAGGGAGGAGGGGAGGGCAGGGAGGGGACAGGGCAGGTCGTGCAGGGCCTTGTGGGTGGCAGGGAGGACTTGGGCTTTTACCCTGAGGGAGGTGGGAGCCCTGGAGGGCTGTGGGCAGAGGGGGCACCTGACTCAGGTGCTCACAGGCACCGTCTAGATGCTGCTCGATAAATAATAATGATAATAATTACAAGTGAATATAGAAATGGCCTCAGCTCGACACAGATGTAGAGAATAAACGTATGGACACCAAGAGGGTAAAGTGGCGGGGTGGGGCGGTGGTGGTGGGATGAATTGGGAGATTGGGATTGACATATATACACTAATATGTATAAAACAGATAACTAATAAGAACCTGCTGTATAAAATAAATAAAATAAAATACAAAAAGAAATGGCCTCAGCTCTATGAGACCAGGCCTGGGAGGGACACCCCAGGTACAGAACAGAAGCACATTTCTCAGCCGGAAGCATCGTCCTGTAACTGCCACTCGCCTGGGACCCATCAGTGCCTGCAGCTTCACGTATCACAAAAAGAATTATGTTCCTTTCTTTTTTTTCTCCCACCATTGACACACGTAAAAACATTCTTAGCAAAACAAAACAAACCAAATTTGCAATCTTCCTATCCCACAGGTTTAGCTTTTGTTTTAGCCCTTATCACTTCCTAATATCTACCACTTCACTTATTTATATACTATGTTTATTTTCTGTCTTCCCCACGACCTAAGAGTTCCAGGAAGTCAGGCGGTTTTGTCAGTTTTGTTCCCTGTGCAGTGCCTAGACCAGAGCCAGCAACACACTCATAGCTCAGTAAATGTTTGTTGAAGGAACCAATGAACAAATGAGTTCATGTCATCATCCTGACAGTCACTCTGAGAGGCTGGCACCATAATAGGGGGAGATTGAGGCTGGAGGAGATTGAGGCTGGAGATTGACCTGTAGCCAGAGTCACATGATAAGTCCTTGTTGGATGTGGGCTGGAAACCAAGTATCTGATTCCAGTCTCCAGACTTGTCGCCATCCTGTCAGAAATGGAAAAATAACCACTCCAAGTGGCCAATTACATCAATCAGTGGAAGGACTTCAGCAAGCTCCCCTGACTCAGGGAAGATCTGTGCAAGGCTAGGGTCCAGCCCAGAACTAGGCACAAAGTAGAAATGATTCAGTAATTGTACCTGGAATGTCCTCCCTGCTTTTCTCTGGCAGGTAAACTCCTCTTCACCCTTCAAAACCCCAGCTCCAATGCCCCTCTTCCAGAAAGCCTTCCCTGATATCCCAGGGAGAGCCTGGGAGCCCTTCCCTGGGCATCTCAGTCCCAGGACACTGCCTCTGCCCCAGTCCTGCCCCCAGTTTGGGATTATCTGTGTCTTGCTCATGGGTTCCTCAAGGAAGGACCCTTGAACACTGGGGTCATGCCCACATTTTCTTGGGCGGACGAGAACCTGAGGGTTATGAATTCATTCGGGAGGAACCGAGGCCCAGTCACCAAGGGTGGGGGGGAGACCCCGGCAGCCCCTGCCCCCGCCACTCACCAGCAGCGGCATCCAGCAGATGCTGGCCACCACCATGATGCCCATGAGCTGAGCCATCATCTCGATCTCGCAGTCCCGTGGGCGCTGCTGGGCGGCCTCCTGCCCGTGGTAGACGTGGCACAGGGTGGCCACGCTGATCGTGTTGAGCAGGAAGGACAGCCCCACTGAGAGGCTGCCAAGGAGGGTGAAGAGCAAACCGAAGACCACATCCCCTGGCTCGGCACCGAGTGTGAGGAAGCACCAGGAGCCTGGGTACTGCACGGTGTAGCGACCTACACCCAGCAGGGGCAGCAGGCCCAGAGCCAGCGCGGTGGCCCACACCAGCCCCACCATGGTCCAAGCCCGGCGCTGCGAGGAGGCTGCGGGCCGTGAGAAGGGCCGGGTGATGCCCAGGTAGCGCTCCGAGGCCATGGCGGCCCCCAGCAGCAGCGGGCACAGGCCAAAAAAGACCATGATGACGCCCATGAAGTGGCAGAGGCTGCAACCGGGGTCCACGGCCTGCCAGTCAAAGAGGGCGGCGTGCTGGGACACCACGATGATGCCAGTGACCAGCAGCCCCATGAAGTCAGTGATGACCAGGCCACAGAGGAAGGTCAGGAAGGAGGATCGCGCATGGGAGCTGCCCTGCCGCGCACTCACCAGCACGCTCAACGCCAGCAGGTTGGAGGCCAGGCCCATCAGGCAGAAGGAGGCCGCAAACCAGGGGGAGGCGATCAGGCGCCGTTCCTCCAGCGTGATGTTTGTTGGCCGCAAACAGGGCCCCAGAGAACTGCCATTGGGCCACATGGCGCCAGAGCGGAGTGGGGAGGGTCACCACCCCATCAGGCCAAGGCTGCAGGTGGGGTGGACTGGCACTGGCTCAGGCACACCTGGGGAGGGTGGTGGCGGAAGAGAAGATTTGCTGGTGATTCATTCTGCATTTTAGTCTGAGCAGCCCTGGTGAACTCCTACACAACCTTCAATGCCCCAGCTCAAATATCCCCTCCTATAGGAAGCCTTTCCTGACCTATCTCACTCCCTACTCAGTAAGTATTACTATTACTACTATGACTAGCTCCAGCCCTGTCCTGCCCAGGCTCAGTGACCCTCAAGGGTGAGGATCAGTTCTGTCTCCTCTGGGAACCCTGAAAGACACCAGTTAGTATTTGCCAGGTCTCAGAGAAGGGCTGAGAAGCCCCAGTTTGAACTCCAGCCCTGGTACCCACTGTGTGACCCCAGGCAAATGATTTCTTCTCTCTAAACTTCCATTTCCCTGCTGGTCATCCATCTGAGCCCTTGGTGGACTGCAGAATCCAGAACAGATTTCAGCTATTGTAAAACAGGACACACCCAGTGTGGGGAGGGCAGCTGGCTGGTGGCCAGAGGTCGCTGGTTCTCTAGTGGGCTCCAAGGTCAGCCTTGTGGGTTACAATTTCTTGTGAAATTGTGGGAGAAACCCGGCCCCATTGGTGTTTTAGGGAGAGCCTTCCTCACATGTTGGAATCGTGTAGATTCTTTTTTTCCCCCGTTTTTGTTTAATAAGAAATAAACCCAGAAATCCAGTTCCATCTGGGAGCAAAACTCAGGTCATTTGGAACAACAGGATCCCTAGGGACAGGCTATGAACAATAGGAGGAGGGTAATGGGCTATAAACTACCCTGTGTGGGGCTGGGGGAGAAAATTGGAGAGACATATGGGTCTGACTGCCTCGGGTGTGGACGAATCAGCCACATATGGGGACGTCGAGTAGAATTAAAATGAGACCATTCAAAAGCCAGCTTCCAGGGGCTTCCCTGGTAGTCCAGTGGGTAAGACTCCGCGCTCCCAATGCAGGGGTCCTGGGTTCAATCCCTGGTCGGGGAACTAGATCCCACATGCATGACGCAACTAAAGAGTTACATGCCGCAACTAAGAGTCCACATGCCACAACTAAGAAGTCTGCATGCTGCAACTAAGAAGTCCGCATGCCGCAACTATTCCCCAAAAGGACACAGCAGGGAGGGCGTAAGGTCGCCCAGGGGGCCGGCACCCCACCCTGGGCGCACACCACGAGCCATCCTTGTGCTGGCAGGGAGGGGGCACTGGGTGGCAGGATCAGAGTGGGCAAAGGTGGGGAGGCAGGGCCATGGGAGGCACAGATGGCCCAGGCAGTTAAAGCTCAGAAAGGTCCTCTTATGATCTCCATTTTGCAAAGGCAGGGAACCTGAGGCACAGAGAGGTTAAATAACTAATCCAAAGTCACACAGCCTAGCCGGGGTGGATCTGAGATTTAAACTCGGGCCTCATTACATACAAATGTGTGTAATTGAGTCAAAGGCCTGCGAGTCAGGTGGAGGCTGGTGGGAGGTGGGTGTGGAGGGTCACCATCATTGGAATTTTCCTTGATGAAAAACAGATAGAATTTTTCTGGGGAATTCCCTGGCGGCCCAGTGGTTAAGACTCCGAGCTTTCACTGCCGAGGGCACGGGTTCAGTCCCTGGTCAGGGAACTAAGATCCTGCAAGCTGTGCAGCTCAGCCAAACAAGACAAACAAAAAACACACCAACCAAACAAACAAAAAAAAGGGATAGAATTTTTCTAAAAAGTTGGTCAGACTGGATTCGAACACTGACTTTGCCACAATCCCTGAGGGGAGTCAAGTCCCCGCTCTGAGTCTCAGTCTCCCTTCCTATAAAATGGGGCAGATGACGAGAATGACTTCGTCCATGCCCAGGGCTAAGCCCACGTAGGCGCTCCGTTCGTGCTAGCCCTGAGCCCATGCCTGTGACCTGGCCTCAGCAGTGAGCGTGCTCCGCTACCCCCTCACTCCCCATCTCATTAATTCAGCTCAGCAACTCCTTACTGAGCCTCATAAATTATCCAGCTCCTGCTGGCCAGCTCCACAGAGCTTCCCTCCCAGGCTGAGAGCCAAGGCCACTGCCACTTCGATGGGGGCGGGGCCTGGAGACGGAAACCTGAACCCCAGAGGGGTGGGGGCTTTCCACTGTGCTCGGCCATCTGAGCCCTCCACTCCCCGGCAGGGGTGTGCTCTTTGCCATCTCAGATTTGGCCTGCACTTGGATTCCCCCTGGGGCGGGGTGCTTGCTCCCTCCCTCCCTTGAGAGCTAGCAATGCGCTGTTTCTAAACATTCCTGGGGACTCAGGGCTGTGCCTGCGGTCACTGCCCCTGCCTCAGCCCTGAGTGACCGCCAGCTCCTCCCGGGTCTCATGGTCCCCTGGTTCCCCACCCTTGCGCGGGAGCTTATGTACCCGGGGACACACACCCCCGTGTCTGCCTCGTCTCCCATGTCTGGGAACAAGCCTGTGGCCCAGGGCCTTTGGCCTGGGGGAGGCTGGAAACTGGCACCACTCCCTCTGGCCCCAGCCGGCGGTTTCCAGTCCCCCCGAGGGGTTCAGGTGAGAACGGCCAGCTCAAGTTCCCCAGGCAAGCGGGCCAGAGGGGCACCTGGCGAGGCCTCCCTTCCCCTCCCACATTGGCCGGGAGGGCTGGCAGGGCCCCCACCCTGCAGGGGACCGTGCTCTTCCCAGCCCGAGGGCCATAAGCACCACGCTGTGACCCTTGGGGGAACTGCTCTCCCTCTCTGTGCCTCAAGAGAAACATGGACCCCAGATTTGCTGGACAAACCCAGGATTCCATGGCCCGAGAGTGGGGAGGTTTGGACTTTGAAGGTCCAGGAGGGTTCTGGAATTCTAACAAGTTCCCAGTTCTGGAAGATGAAGGCCCCAAGAATCTAGAATTTCAAGGGGCTGAGGTTCCAGAACTTTGATGGGAATTTGGTTGGGTCCTGGGTTCCAGAAATATCTCTCGGGTCCTGGCTCCTCTCTGGAGGATGGACTTTCAGTGCTCCCTCAGCCTCCCTCGGTGAGGCCGGGAGGGATCTATCCACCGCTGTCCCAGAGGCCTGTGCACTGGGTTGGGCTCGGGCACCAGGCTGGTCCTCCCTCCGCCCACCATGGTGGCTCCGATGGAATGTGGTCTTTGGTTCCCAAGGGCCAGGCCCCTCCTCTGCCTGATGGTCCGTCATCACCTCTGCCCCACTCTTCTCCTCCCACTCCTGTGATCCATCCGTCTTTCAACAAGTCCCTCTTCCTCTTGACACGCCACCACCTGGCCTGCCCGGGCTGCCTGTCCTCACGCCGTGGACCCACCCAGGCTCCCCCAAGGGTGACGGTGACCTCAGACAAACTCGGACTGGAGCCCACAATCTGCCACTGCCCATCTGGGGGCTCGACCTTGCTGAGTCTCAGTTTCCGCCTCTGTGAAATGGGGATAACAAGGACACCGACTCGCCTGCTGGCATTCTGGCTGGTCTTCCCAGGCCTGACCTGCTCCTGCCACCGAGACTTTGCCTCCGTTGTGCACCCCCATCCCCACCCCGCCTGGTGCACCCCCATCCCCACCCCGCCTGGTGCACCCTTCCTGCTTCCTGGCTGTGCTCACAGCTCATCTCCTGGCTGTGTGCATGGGGCAGCCAGGTGGGAGCCCTGATGCTCTGTGTGACCTTGGCCCACTTCCACGTTTCCTAAGTCCTTTAATGCTGCCCAGGTGACCAACGACGATGTCCTCTGGCATGAAAGTGCAGGGACCAGGCCAATCTCTGCATCAGTTCCTGCCCTTACCCGATGCAGACCTGCACGCCTGAGGGTGTGGACCCCCTCCACGCCCTTGTGCAGCCACAGACGCCCACACAGACACAAACGCATACATGCAGGGCCACTGTCAGTCCCCAGGCTCACCCCTGCCTTCCCCCACCACAAGACTCAATTTTCCGGGAACTTTTCCTGTTCGTGACAGCAGCCAGGCCCCCACCCCAGAGGCATCACAATCTGCCTGCCAGGGTTGGAGCTTAGCCTTGGCCCAGACTCACACGGTCCCTCCCTGTGAGCCTCAGTTTCCTTATCTGTCCAAGCACCAGCGGGGGACGGATGGGTGATGAAGGGACAGGACCCAAGCCAGGCGGCCAGTGGTTAATGATGGGCACAACTCCGAGTGTGCACACAGACACACAAACAACCGGACGTGTGCTCACACTCACAGCCACAGCCAGCACCCTGGCTCCCTCCCCAGCTGTAGTGGCACCACAGGACACGGAATGGCCGGGCACAGACCCAGGGAAACCCACACACAAAGCACATCCTCCGCCACACTGGCCACAGAGGCACACGCAGGTGCCCAGGGCCGGTAGCACTCCAGGCACGGGATCCAAGCTCACCAATGCCCCGGAACACCCAGCACCTGGCAATTGTCACCGCCCACGGTGAAACACCCACAGCAGGGCGGGTCACCGCAGGATACACCCAAGGCACACCTGCCCACTCTCATGCCCCGCCCCTAACCTGATGGCCAATTGTCCTCAGCAGGCGATGGTCGATGGGGCGTGCAGGGGTAGCCAGCCGCGCAGTCGTGTCCCGGCGGACCGGGCTGGAGGGGGGCGTGCGGAAGCGGAAGCAGGGCGGCTTCCGGGGCCCCTGAGGAAACTGAGTCACATCGGAAGAACCACGCCGAGGACCCCGGCACTGCCACGTCGCGGCGGGACACAGATAGAGGGTGGGACGGGGCGGGGTCCCGGGCCGCGGGAGGGGCGGCGAGGTCCCCTCCCGGCCTGGAGGGGGTTCGGCGGGGACTAAAAATAGCCCGGGGCTGGGGCTCCGTCCTGCGGCCGGCGCCCGTCTCTGCTAGTGTCTGGCTCAATCTCTGTGTCTTTCGGTCTGTCTCCCATCAGCCCCTCCAGTCCCGCGCTGGCCACGCCCCTCCCGCCCGGGCTGATGAGGGTCAGTGGGCGCCCCCTAGCCCAGCGGGGAGACCGCGAGGCCTCCTGGGGGAGGGGGCGCCCATGGGACCCCAGGGCCGTAGGGGCAGGGGCGGTGGCCGGCGCCCCCTCGGGAGCCTCCGCCCGCTCCCCCCCCCCCCGCCCCCCCATCACCGTCCGGGCTGCACCCGAGGATGAGAGGGGGCGGGGGCGGGCCCGGCGGGCCCCGCTCCCCAGGGCGCCAGACCCCGACCCAGGGACCCAGGGCTCAGAGCTGGTGAACCCGGTGGGGTGGGGCCTGGCACACAGTAGGTGCCTCATAAGTGTAGGGTCTGTCTGAGGCCCCTGCCCGGGCTGGGGGTAGAGGTGCAGGGACGTTTGGAGGGGAGAGGCGAGCACACTCTCCACCCAGGAGCTTCGTGGGCAGCCTGCTGAGACAGGCTTCTCGAGCAGGTGATCTGGGAGGGCTGTGGGTGGTGGCATTCTAGGGTCCTGTGAGGACACAGGCTGGCATTGGGGCCAGAGGAGGCAAAGCCCCCTGCAGAGCCGCCTGCAGTCCGGGTGGGGAGGTGTGCTTTCCCTCAGCCCCCGCAGTGCAGGGTGGGGAAGGATGCCCAGAGCCCGGCACTGCAGGAGTGATTGAGGATGAGCAGCGGGCTGGAAGCAGGGCTGGGGAATGTCTCCCCAGGAAGGATCGGCTTCCTTGGAAGCCCCCAGACTCACTCAGGGCTGTGGGCCAGGGTCTGATCAGCCCAAAGCCATGAAAGCAGAGGGTGACCACCTGGGTACGGCTAGAGCAAAGGCATGGAGGCTGGACCGTGATGCAGGAAAGTGAGAAGCTCCTTAAAGGTCCTTCCTGCCCACAGTCCTTGGGCCTCAGGTGGGTGAAGGGGGTCCACGGGCCTGGGGCTGGCCTTCGAAGATGTGTGGAGGGCAGGGCTTGGGCATGGAGGGGTGGCCTTGGGCCTCCCTGGCCCTCAGTTAAGGCCTGGAGTGAGCCGGGGCTGTCTGGCTTGGCCTTGACCTCACCCCACCCAGTCCTCAGGAGCCTGGGAGGGGCACAGAGTACAGGCTCTGAGTGAGAAAGATGGACTCCTGCCCTGGCCCTGCTCTCCCCTCCATTGGGTCTACCCACTATCCTTCCGGCCTCTGCATCCCTCCAGATGGCACCTCCTCTGTTCCATCCCACTTAACCGTAACTTCTCTTCCTTGACAAGGAATCTCCCCAACTCCTATGCATCTGGCAGAGCCCTGGCTTCGAGGCCCTCCCCTCTGTAAAGCCTAGTTGTTCCAGGCAGTCTTGCCTCCCCCACCCCCTCCTTAAGGGCAACTCTGTGTGGCAGCCCATGTGGTAGAACAGGTAGACTAAACCTGACCTGCCCTCAAAGATCCCCCAGGCTGGAGAGAGAGAAAGCTGGATACAGACAGTCCCACTCTCCTGCGCTCAGGGCTGGGCCCAAGGAAGTGACAGGGCTTAGGTAGGAGCCCAGGAGGTGAGCCAGGAAGGCATCCTGGGGTGGGGGTAAGGGAGAAGGGACTGAGAACTGGGGCTTTGTGGAATGCGTAGGAGTTCCACAGGTCCAAGAGACGTGGCAGAAATTACACGTGCAAAACTTTGGAGGCAAGAGAGAACATGAGGCTTCGGGGAACTGTAAGGAAGGCAGACTTGGTGGGAAGAGGATGTGGGGCTGGGACTTCAGATGGAGTGGTGGGTGAGATGAAAGGGGACTGTTCCGGTCTCACTTCCTCTGGCCTGAGATAAGAAGGACGGTGCTCCTTCTGGGAAGTAGCCAGGGCAGGGGTCAGAGAAGCGCACTCGACTTGCAATTAGCCTAGGTCTCACCACGACTCTGCAAGGCGGGGGGGGGATAAAAATGCTCATTTTATAGATGGGAAACTGAGGCCTGGAAGGCAGATAGGACATGTCAAAGGCCACGTGTGGGTGGGATCTGAATATGAGTACTGGGCTTCCCCCACCTCCTGGGCTGGTGGCTAGTGGTCTCCTGGCCTCCGTTTCCCACCCCCCACCCTGCTCAAAGGGCACACGGGAGTCGTGGGAGGGGTTGAGATGGCCTGGGGGCTCCAGATGGTGGGACGTGCCATGGCTGTGGTTTCCGGTGGGAGCCAGGCAGAGAGCATCTATTCTTAGCTTCACTCACAGCCCAGGGCAGGAAGAGGCTGGGGTGGGGGTTGGGGACAATCTGAGGGACACTGGGTGGATGCTGGGCCAGGGCTGTGTCATGGGGCAGCTGGGTGGGGTGATGTGCCTCCAGTCTGCCTGAGGCGTCTCCCTGACACTCAACTTGTGCCCTGCCCAGCTTACTCACCCTCTATGGCTCCCCAGTGCCCTGGGAAAGAGTCCAGCAGCTGGACTTGCATTCGGCCCTGCCCTGGGCGCACCTGTTGCCTTTTCCTCTGAAAGGCAGGCCCCACCCTCCTTCTCTGCCCGGCAGCCCCATCCTCCCAGGCCCAGAACCTGCATCCCTCCCCTCCTCCAGGGAGCCTTCAGTGGCCCTTCTGGGGCCCCCCAGACTCAGTGCCTCCCCTGCCCTACCCTGACTCCTTGCCTGGAGGGCGACTGAGCCCAGCTCTCCTCCCTCCAGACGGGGGGCTCCTGGCTAAACACGTGCCCAGCGAGTCGGGGTCACAGCCACCTTGTTCTGCCTGCTCAGAGCCGCCACCTCCCTTGGGTAGACTCCCTGCCTGGATTGCAGGAGGGGCGTGAGGAGGAACCAGGATGCTGGGGCTGGGAGGACTCCTTAGGAGGCAGGTGGGGAAACGGTCTGCGAATGGGAGGTTGGAGAAACCCGGGTTCTAACCCTGACTGCTGCTTTCTAGGCTTGAAAACATGTGCCTCTGTGAGCCTGTTTCCCCAAATGGACACAAGCGCTGTCATGTAGGGCTGGCGTGAGGTCCACAAAACACAGGCTAAAGGCCAGCCTATTTCAGCCACACAGAACCTGTGCTCTGAGAACAGAACAAGGCCCGACCCATCTGGTGACAAAGCACCCTGCTAGGCGCGAAAGTGCCTCCCGGCTCTGCCCCCGACTCAACCCTGCTCCCTGCTCCCGGGGCCTGTCCCACACTCGATGACAGTGGAGCAGGCCAGGGATTAACTGGTAGCGGCTGCCCAGAAGATTCTAAGATTGCTCTGGCAATCAGCAATTGATTACTAATGCCTGTGGAGGGTTCCAAAGGGGATGGATATGGTCTGTGTGCTGCTCTCAAGGGTAGTCTTCATTCTGGACCAGGCTGGCTGGGTGGGACAGGGTCTGCAGTGGGGATTGGGCGTCCCATGACCAGATGCACTTCCCTGCTGAGTCCCCAAGCTCTGCTGTCTAGAACATGTTTACTGATGTACGAGCATGTGTGGGGTGGGGCAGGGCAGTGGAGGCCAGAGCTGAGCCAGAGGCTCCTGGGACATTGTTAAGTCGGGGTTGGTAGATGACCAGTGGCCTGGGGAGTGTCAGCCTCAGCGCTGGGGACATAGGGGCAGATTACTGTCTGTGGGGGGCCATCGTGGGCCCTGTGAGGTGTGGAACAGCATCCCTGGCCCCCACGCCACGATGTCAGGAGCCCCCCAGATCATGACCAGCACAGATGTCCTCAGACACCAATTAGCATCGTCCCCTGGCCTAGGTGAGCAGCTGCGCACCTCCTGGAGCGTTCAGAAGTACACCCTCCTTCTGGGAGCTGAGGCCAGGGGTGGGGGACAAAGCGGGAGGAAGCCCTCAGACTATGAGGGGCTCCCTAAGGAACTGTCATTGACTATTTTTAGGTGTGGTAGTTGTTTTCAAAAGGTCTTCTTGGCCGTTTAGTGCCTTAGTTGTGACAGATGTGCTGTGGTTACGTAAGGCGTTAACAATGGGGACAGCTGAGTGTGGGGTGCGGGAACACTAGACTATCTCTGCGGCATTTCTGAAAACCTAAACTTATTCCAAAATAAAATGTTTATTGAAAAGAAACATGCAATCTCACAAGTAGACCAATTAAATGAAAATAAACAAGATTCCCCCCCACCCCCCACACCCCCACCTAAAAAAATCGTTTTACAGAAACAGCCTGAAACAGAAATGTTTCCAGATGAAATAGGGTGTTTGGGCGAGGCTGTCTGAGGAGCTGGCAGCGGCCCTTCAGGCTTCTGACCACTTGAGGTTGGAAATGTCTCCATAAGAAAACGCTAAAAGCAATCTGTTTCTGGGGTGGGCCCGCCTGGGGCACCGTTGACAGTCTATGACTGGGTGAGTGATCGTACTTGCCAGGCCCTTGACTGCCCATGTCTGAGACTCGGCAACAAGGAGAGCAGCCCTGTGGTGGCTGGGAAGTGGCTCTAGGAGCGCAGCCTTGAGGGACGCGCAGAGGCCCAGAGGCCCGATGGGGCGCCACAGCCACACCCTGGGGGCTCCTGTGCTCGGTGGCTGTGGAAGGATGTTCCCAGACCTGATGGCGGGCGGTGACGCATCCTCCGTGCTCACCGGGCGGAGGCTGACCCCAGCCAGCACCAGGGGCGAGCTGGGGGACCACAGACGTCCCCGGATGGCCTCTCCGGGAACATGCACTCAAGGGCCTGGAGCCTGGGTCCTGCAGCCGCTGGCCATGTCCAGGGGCTGAGCAACGCCCTGCAAGCCCCCCAGAGCCCCGGTGATGCAGGGCCTGTTTCTTGGGTGGGGCTCAGCGTCAATCCAAGGACTGAGGTCTGGAGACGCTTGCTTGGTTCCCTGGGCTCTGAAAATCCCATCAGCAGCCCCTCCTGTGCGTCAATGCCCCAGGCCCGCCTGGTGGTGGGTCCCCTCAGCTCTCTGAGGCAGGCTCCGCAGCGACCCCTTTTCACAGCAGGAAGTGAGGCCCCGCAAGGAGGAGGCCCAGCCAGGGGAGGCTGCTGGCTTCCCACACCCCTGGTCAGTTCGCAGGGGTCCGGGAGGGGGCCCGCCGGTCACCGGCGGTAGCGGTAGCGCTTGAAGTGGAACCAGAGCTGGAAGATGCCGTTGGCGAACTGGCAGCGGAAGCCGTGGCGGTGCGAGTACTCCCACTCGCGGTTGACGATCTTGAAGGCGATGTCCTCGTAGGGCGGCCCGGCGTGGAAGCGGAGCGTGGCAAAATCCTTGTTGTCGGCGCAAGCCTCCAGGAAGTACTCGGGCGTGGAGCGCTTGTCGATGAGGTCGGGGTAGAAGATGTTGAACTTGTAGCCCTGCACGATCTTGGGCGGCGGGTTGTCGAAGTCGTAGTGCGTCTGGTTGTACTTGTTCCACTCGAAGCCCGTGTGCACGCGGTTGAAGAAGCGCGGCTTGCGCGGCCGGTACTTGTCCGCCCACAGATAGGCCTTGCCCGTCAGCGGCATCTCCACGCTGAACTGTGCCTCGTCCTGGCCCATGCCCTCCTTGGCGCGCCGGAAGAAGATGTCCTCCGCGCTCTCGGTGGCGTCGCCTGCGGGCGGGGCGCGTTAACCGGGACCCCGGCACCGCAGCCTCCCTTTCCCGCTCACATGCCCCGACCCGGGCCCGCCTGCCCGGTGCCCCCCGCCCTCCCGGGTGGGCACCAAACACCACGTGTCCCCTGCCGGGTTGGCCGAAGAGCCTGGTGGTCAGAAGCCTGCAGTGGGATCCCCGGACCGGGGCCTTTCCGAGGCCGTTTCTCCGCTGTTCCGGGACGATGGCTGCCCAGGAAGGCCAAGGCCCGGGCAAGCGGGCAGTGTAAGGAGCTCAGAGCAGAGCTGGGCACGGGAAGTAAAGACCACCACCCCTGCGTCCTTGGGACCAGCCAGCCGGTCACGCCCAGAACGAACAAACGAGCGAGCCAGCAGCTGAATGAACGGACACTCTCAAGAGAGTAGGCGGCGGAGCGCGGAGCAGCATCGAGAGCGGGTTCACCACCAACGCCCCCTTCACCAAGGGGAGGCTCCGCCCCCTGCTGGCCCCGCCCCGCACCTGTGACCTGGAGCTGCTGCCTGGACAGCTGCAGGCGCTGCAGGTCCTCGTCCGGCTCCAGCACGTGGGCGTCCAGCGGTAGCTCGTGGGCCGTGAGCAGCCGCGGGCTGTACTTGCCGGCGTCGTAGTCGTCCAGGCTCTGTTGGATCAGATCCTCCTCCATGAGCACCGCTTCCCCGTCCGCCTCGCCCTCCGCCGGTGCGGCGGCTTCCGCCTCCGGCTCAGTAGCGCCACCCTCCGAGGGCCCGGGCGGGGTGGGGGCCGGGTCCTCAGGCTCCAGGCTGCGAGAGAGGGCTGGACTGAGCGGGTCGGGCAGTGGGCGGGGCTTCTAGTCCCGCCGCCCGGCAGGGGACGTCCAGACCCAGGCCTACCTGTGGCCCGGAGACTGCGGCTCCTGCTTGAGGATGGGGAACAGGGGCTCGCTCTCCACACCCTGCTCCTGCTTCAGCTTGTACAGCTTCTGCCGCAGCACGTCCTGGTGCCGCTCGCGGAGCCTGGAACGCAGGCCGGGTGGTCACCCTGACACTCCAAGGGGGAACGCCCCCCCCAAGGACTTCTCATGACCCCCCCATTTTGCTGCAAGGACCCGGAGTTTGAGGGCAGCAAGTGGCCACGGCACAGGCGGACACCGGGAGGGGGCAGGTCCCTGTACTGGGGTGTTCACATGCAGGCGTGACCTAAGGGCCAAGCTGGGCTGGAAAAGGACGGGGGACAGGGGAGGAAGAGGATAAATTTGGAAGTGACTGCACTTAGCGGCAGACAGGAGCCGTGTTTACACGACAGCGCCAAGCACGAGGAGAATTCATACACAGAGGGTATGGGGCCTGTGGAAGGCGGGGGACAGCAGCCTTGAGGGCTTCCTGTGATGTCCAGTGACCCGGGGAAAACAAAGACCAGGTGCTAAGTAGAGGCCGGAAGGAAGGCGGGCAGGCTGCTGGGGGCTGGGCGGGGGCCTTCCAGCTGGGGCCCCAGCTTGTGGCTCCCAGGGAGGCCCCGCCAGCTCACCTGGCACGGGCCATGTGGGCACGCAGCTGCTGCAGCAGGCTCTCCCAGTAGCCCATGTCTAGGTTGGGGCCCCCGGCCCGTATCTTGCCCTCGATGCCCTGGAAGATGACCTGCAGCTGGCTGTACGTCTTCCCCTTGAAGACCGACTGCACGTCGGAACTGACCGAGGCGTTGACCCCCTCTCGCCGCTCACCTGCAGTGGGGTGAGGGCTGCTCGGCATGGGGCTGGGCCCAGGTCCTAACCCTCTAGACTGAGAGGCCCCTGAGGGTGAGGCCAATGCTGCCTGACCCCAGCTCTCCCTCACAATGGCTGGCTTCCTTGTTTGTGGCTCATCAGCACGCTGTGCCCTTCCGACCCCTGCCCTGCCCCAAGGCCCCTGTACATGCGGTGGGTGCTTCCCACCAGCAATAAGTTCTTCCCCATCGAGTCCACCTCCTAGATCCCAGCCATCCTCAGTCCTCAGCGAGAGCATCCCTTCTACTGGGAAGCCTTCGTCGACTACCAGACTGCTCCCTTGGCCTGGATGCCTGATTCCCGGCTTTCCAAGGGCAGGGAGCTCCGTACGCAGCTGCTGAGTGAACGTGGGGGCAGGCAACCGGCTCGTGTTCCCTGCTCCAAAGCCGGCTTCTCCAAGCCCAGCTGATCCGACAGGGTCAAGAACCCGAGTCCCCTCCAGCCAACCAACCTGGGACCCTGGAATCAGCACCTGGGATCCCAAGCAGCCCTGGCCTCAGCGGCAGACCCACAGGGCCGGCAGCCCGGCCTCGGTCTGTAGCAGGTGCAGACACATCACGGGACCAAAACCCAATTCGGCGACACCCTTCACACCCGGCCAAGCAGAGCTGCATCCTGCACAGACCTCAAACAGAAGCCAGGCCTCTGCTCGCTCAGACAGACGGAGCCACCGGTGCTAACTTACAACCCAAACAGACAGCCCCAGTGGGCACCGCTCCCACAGAAGCCCCGGGTGCTGGGCCACTGCTTAAAGGAAGCCAGGTCCTGGGTTTGGATGCCACCCAAGGGTCCACCAACAGGCCTGGCTGGAGAGTGCCGGCTGAGTGCCCTCTGGGACACCATTTCAGGAGAGGGGGTGGCACTGTTTGGGTGGGGGGAAGGCTTCTCCTCAGAGATGCTCCCTGGGAGGACCCACAGGGATTGTAAGGGGACCCACTTCCTACTGCACGCTCTATTGTACAGTTAGGATTTCCCAGCTGCAAAGAGAAGAAAAGAAGAGGGGGGAAAAAAAGGAAAGAAAACGGGAAAAGGGAAAGGAAAGGGAAGGGCCAACTTAATTTAAAATGAAGGCCGCCTCTGAGGGGCTCCAGGAGTGGTGGAGACAAGAAGTTCCCCCTCTTCTCTCAGAAATCAGGCCAAAAGAAGACAAACACAAACACTCTCTTTGAGGACACCTGGGACCTTGACCGTAACACGCGAGAAGGGAAAGGGGACAGAGGGATGACTGACGTGGCAGGCAGGGGGAGAGGGAAGGGAAGTGCCACAGGAGGGACCGTGGGCAAGGCATGTGGGGAGCCCTGGAAACGGGAGGGACCCAGCACAACGTCCCCCTGCCCCCCAGCCACCAGCCAAGGGGAGAGAAGACATTTCCTGACACGTGGGACGCCAACAATTTCCTGTCTCTCTCTACAAGTTACTGGAGGATGCGAGGGCACAAACCACAGGAAAGAGAGATGTGGGGTCCCAGAAAGGGGCTCCTCCTCTGGGGCGAGTGCAGGAAGCTGCAGGAGGGTGGCAGCAGACAACCCACTCGCGGTGGAAGAGGGAGTGGGGAGAAAGGGCCCAGGGACGGGGCAGGGGGCCTGATGGGAGCCTCCCAGGTGTCTGACCCCCTGGGGAAGGTGGGGTCGGTGGTGCAGAGTCCCCCACCCACGGTCCTTGCGCTGAGGCGCTGGCATGATAAGAACGGGCACTGTTTTGAATGCCTGACGACCATGTACTCACTCCTCTTCACGCAATCCTCCCGGAGGTGTTTTCTCAACCCCGTACGATGCAAGGAACAACCAAGCTCTGGGGAGGTCACCGATCGGCCCCAGGTGGCCAAGCTGCTGGGCGGCCTGGGTGTGCACCCAGAGCCACACCTGTAACTGTCATTCTGTCCAAGGGCCCCGCAGCACCCTCCCAACCAGCACCACTGCCACCAAAGCAGACGTTTCTGGACATGCATTTATTTTTTGTCATCGTCGTGGTTGTTTCTGGATATTTTTGGCCATGCCACGTGGCTTGTGGGATCTTAGTTCCCCGACCAGGGATTGAACCTGGGCCCTCGGCAGTGAAAACACAGAGTCCTAACCACTGGACTTCCAGGGAATTCCCCTGGACACCCATTTCTGATAGCAAAGAGTTCTTTCCTTTCTCTGGAAATTACTACAAGATGTGCCCCACTACGGGAGAAATAAAACTCCACTTAGAAAGATAAAGAATGCTCCTCCTTTTCCTAAGAGGAAGAAAACCTCCCCGACCACCCCAACTGAGCAAAGAACAGCACTTACACAGGCTCAGGGAAGGAGGGCATTCGTCCTCAGCCACCATGGGTGGGCACTGACATGGAGCTGAGAGCTTAGTGACACAGGCTCAAGGCCCCCAGGAGCTAGATGTCATTAAAGCCGGTGGCTTCAGGGGGGCGGGAGGGGTGGGACTGCAGTGGTTGTCAACGAGCTTTTAGAACAGTGCCTCTCAACTGGAGTTGAATCTGCCTCCCGCCAGGGGACAATGGGCCATGTCAGGGGACATCTGTGGTTGTCACGACCAGGGGCTCCTGTCACTGAGTGGGTGGGGCAGGGAGGCTGCTCCACACCCCACAGGGCCCAGGACGGCCCCACAGAGAACGGTCTGGGCCCAAATGTCAGCAGTGTTGGGGGGAGAGACCCTGCTTTAGAGCTTGTCTCCCTTGCAATTATGTGCAGGCAATCATTCTGAGGAAAAGAAAAGTTGATTAAAGAAGCACGCCACGCCGCACGGGTTCCCGCCAAGTGCAGTCAGGTCCTGTTCTCAAACGGACAAAGCCTCTGGCGAAAACTTGAAACCCAAACAGAAAACCCACAGACGCCACTCCTGGGGAAGCCCAGCGCTAAGCAGCTGTTTAAAGGAAGCCACTGGCGCTGCTTGGGTGAGCCCGCACGCCAGCGGGAGAGCGCCTCGCTCAGGACCCGCTGCCCCCGCTGCCTAGTGCTGCCCCCTGGTGGCTCGCAGACAGGCCCTGGCAGGGAGACCCCAGAGAGGAAGCCGAGGCCTCTTCTGTGGAGCCACCCGGCCCAAGGGGCTCCCACCAGACCCAGAGGTGCCTCCCCGAGGGCACAGCCCGGTGTGTCTCCGGTGGCCCGGCCCGCATTACCTGGCCCCTTGCCCGAGGCCTCCAGCTTGCGGAGCTTGGCGATCTCATCCTCCGTGATGATGGTCATGTCCCGCCAGAAGTCCGCGTTCTTGCCCTGCTCGAGCTCCATGTACACCTGAAGGCGGAGGTGCAGACGGTGGGTGAAGGCATGCCCGGGGCTGGGGTGGCAGCAGCAGTGCCAGGCGCACAGCAGGGCCGTACCTGGATGTCCTCCAGCAGGTCTTCCATGTCGGCCACCGTTAGGCCGTTGAGGAAGGTGTAGGGCTCGTGCATCTCCACAGCCAGGTCGTCGTCCTCAGCGCTGATGTACTTGGCCAGGAGGTCGATGGGCTTGGCCCGCCCGTCCCGGATGCGGATCTTGGAGCTGCCGGGGAGCGGGGGGCAGTGTCAAAGCCAGGGCTGTGTCCACCCTCCTAAAGACCTCGCCCTCGGGGGTTGACCGGAGCCAGGGAAGGAGCCCGGCCTGCTGTGGGTGGTGGTCAGGGAAGGCTTCCTGGAAGAGGAGGCGTCAGGCAGAGGAGCAAGACAAGTCAGCTGGAAGGCACAGGCCCTGAAAGGGGCAGAGACGGGAGCAAGGGGGTCTGAAGGGCAGCGGGTGGGCGGGGACACAGGGTCAGAGAGGCCCACCTGGGGTGAAAGATCTGGAGCCTCAGTGCTGTGTGTGGGAAAACGTATCAGAGGCTGACCCTGGTCCAACCCCAGGGAGCCCTGGAACCAGGCAGGTCTGAGCCCCTGGGGGCTGGCGCGGCTGGTGAGCAGCAAGGTGAGAAGGGGGCCGGGCCTGGAGCTCACACACCCCGTGCGAGCTCGGGCAACTCTCGACACCCCAGGAGCCTCACTTTTCTTGACTCTAGACGAGGCTGCTGAGTGAACCACCCCGTGGTCTGGGGATGGCGGGGCACCCGGCACCCTCTACTCAGCAGCACATTCGTGGAACCCCTTGGCACCCGGCCCCTGGGGAGACAGGCGCGATGAAGGAAGCGACGGAAAGCAGCGCCCGAAAGAGGGTCGGGAGGGACCCCGAGGAGGAGGAGGTGGTGGAAAG
>NW_020172691.1:570823-582157 GCF_003031525.2 Neophocaena asiaeorientalis asiaeorientalis
AGGGGTCCTCCAGCTCCTCCCACGTCTTGAAGTGCTCCGCCTCCTTCTCGCGCTGCAGCAGCTCCAGCTCCTGCTCCCGCATGGCCTTCTCCCGCTCCCGCTCCAGCCGCAGCTGCTTCACCTGCGGGCACAAGAGGACATGAGCGGCCAGCGTACGATGGGGGTCTCGTGGGTCTGACTTCATCCTGTCAGGCTGCGGGGCTCCCTAGGGGCGGGTGGGACCACACCCATGGCCCAGCCCCGGACACAGGAATCGGTCCGGGGACGCCTGAAACGCTGGACACACCCTGTGGCAGAAGGTGCCCTCCTTTTGCTAGAGACACAGCAGCCTTCAGCAGCCAGGGCCACTTTGGCCACCCAGCAGGGAGCGTCTTAGAATAAATCCCAGAGGCCAGCAGAGCCAAGCTGGAGGGAAACAGCTCTCTGGAGTCACTGCCCGAGCCCCTGGATCCAGCCGTGCCTGAAGCCAATGTCCCCTGGACTCTCCACGTAAGCCAATCAGGTCCCCCTTGACGTAAGCCAAGGTAAGCCAGCCTGGGAGCCCTCAGGAGAGAAGGAGGGTGGCCCGGGGCGCCCCACCTTCTGCAGCTCCAGCCGGTTGTCCTCCTGGATCCTCTTATTCCGCTCCTTCAGCTCCTTCTCCTCCAGGTGGCTGATCCCCTTCTTCTCCAGCGCCTGGAAGGACCAACGACACGCCCACTGAGCAGCGATGCCCCCTCCTGCCGCCCGCCCCAGGACCCCCTGCTGCTCTACGAGGCGGGCATCCACCAGACTGAAGCACCCGCTCTGCCGATGAGGAGCACGAGGCTGAGGGAGAAGTGACCTGCCCGCGGCCACACCCCGACTTCCAGCGGAAGACGCGGCCCCCCGTTCGCCTGCAGAATCGGTTCAGTACACTCCAGCATCGTGGGGCGCCCTCTGCCCCGAGCCGTGTGCTGAGACACAGGGAGAGGCAGCCCCGCCCCTGCAGAACGCGACCATGTCACACACGGGACAGTCTTACTTGGGGCTGCTGACTCTTGTTTTACACGCAAGCCTGGCTTCACCGGCTGGGTGGTGTCCGGCTCTCTGCAGCTCAGACCCCCGGCAGCCACGCGGAGGGGCAGAACCAGCGGCTGAGCGAGAGGGGGACTCTGAAAGCACACTCGCCGGGGTCCCGGCTCACGGACCCCTCGGGGCACCCCGAGTACGGAGAGCGGCTCCTCCCTGTCTGTGCCCTCACCTGATGGAGGGGCCCGGGCACAGGCTCCCGGAGACTCCCCGCCCCTCCCAAGTCATCTCACAACTGTTGTGGGTGGCACATGCCAAGACCTGTGCCTCCTGTCACCTCCTGCGGCTCCGAGGGTCGTTCCAGGAGCCCCTGTGCACAGAAAAGCGTGCCCCCAGGGTGACACGGGGTGGCCCGGCCCGGGGCCACCGCCACACGGTGACAATGACCGCACTTCGTCTCTACGGCCACACACAACAGCCGCAGAGGGCCTGGATGGGGAGAGCCCGCACTCAGACACAGAGCCCTCGACAAATGTCCGGCCCGGAGAGGCATGTTCGTGGCCAACACCATGCCTGCCCACTCTGCCGGCCCAGCGCCGGGACAAGATGCGTGACACCGCTCACACAGTTGGGCCGTCTAGTTCCCTCCCCCAAGTACAGAGGCTGGGCCGGGGCTTCTCAGATGCCCCGAGGCCCGCTCACCCATTCGACATTTACTGAGGGCCGACTGCGTGCCAGGGCCTGGGACAGAGCCTGCCCCGTCGAGCTCACAGTCCACAGGAATTACACGCCATTAAGTGGGACGTGTGTTTAGATGTCACCTTTGCAACGAGACCTCTCTGGACCCGTGCGTTTCAACTGCAGCCTCCTCGCCCACCCCCGCCTGCCTTCGTTCCTTCCTCTGCGGACTCAGCTAAATGAGTTATTTACAGCCAGCCTCCCCTGAGACTGATGGCCGCACAAGGACAGGCATCTCTCTCTGTCGCTCACTGACACATGTGCAGGGCCCACACGATACCCAGCACCCGGCAGGCGCACGATTCACGTCTGTTAGTAAAGCACTAGGAAGGGAGAAGCAGTGCCTTGATAAAGGACGCAGGGGACCTGGGGGACCAAGGGGGCCAGGGAGGCCTCTCAGAAGAGGGACACATCAGCCGAGATCTGAAGGTTGAGGAAGAAACAGCTATGGGGAGGGCTCAGGAGTGCTCCAGGTAGAGGAATGGTGAGTGCAAAGGCCCTGAGGTGCTGGGAGCTCAGAGTGTATGTAGACAGCGGTAGATACGGTGGCTTCCGCCTGTGTCCACCGGCTCTCACCCTCCCCACAGCTGTGTTGGGTCGAATTTGTCCTCCACATAGGTATGTCCACGTCCCAACCCGGGAACCCAGGAACATGACCTTATTTGGAAACAGGGTCTCTGTGGATGTGATTAGTTGATGTCGTGCCAGACTAGGCTGGGCCTTAGTCCAGTGATTGGTGTCCTTATAAGATGAGGGAACTTTGGACTCAGAGACACAGAGAGGAGAACATCACGTGAAGACACAGACACGGAGGGAAGACAGCCACGTGACGACAGAGGCAGAGACTGGAGTGATGCAGCTACAAGCCAAGGGTGGCGAGCAACCACCAGAAGCTGGAAGAGGCGAGAAAGGATCCTCCCCTAGAACCTCCAGAGGGCATGTGGCTCTGCTGACATCTTGACTTTGTACTTCTGGCCTCCAGGACTGCGAGGGAAATTGTGTTGCTTTAATCCAAGTGCCCAAGGCCCCGGCCGGTGGGTAAGGGATTGGTGTGTAGTTTTGTGAGTTTTTTTAGTCTTTTATTTATCTGTTTTGGCCGCACCGCGCAGAATGCGGGATCTTAGTTCCCAGACCAGAGGTCAAACCCACGCCCCCTGCAGTGGAAGCACAGAGTCTTAACCACTGGACCGCAGGAGAAGTCCTGGTGTGTAGTTTTCATCTCAAGGATGAGGTGACAGCTCTGAGGTGAAATCCCACCCTGGGCATGTGACGCTGAGAGGCTGTCTTGAGGTTAGGCTGGTTCTGTGGGCAGAGTGCCTGAGACTGTACACCGCACGAGACAGCGTGGGAAAAGCTGGCGGAGCCAGTGTGTGCACACGTGTGGGTAAAAATACATTCTCGATGGCCAGGTACGACCTGGGCACATGTGCTGAGAATGCTAAGCAATGTCTTTGAAAATAAGTTGTAAACAGTTCATGAAGCAAAAAGCGGCAGAAGGACAGGAAGACCTGGCGAGCAACACAAGCAGAAGTAAGGGCTGTGGCCGGTGGCCACCTCGGGCTCACCTTGTTCCAGATGAAGGTGCCCAGCAGGTTGTTGTCCCCGAAGGGGTTGTCGGTGTTGGTGTAGCCCATGTACTCCTCGCCCCAGCCCATCTTCTCGCGCTGCTTCCTCTCCTTGGCCTCCTTCTTGGCCAGCCGCCGGGCCCGCTTCTCCTCGGGCGTCTCGAAGGCCTTCATCAACTCCTCCTGCTGCTTCCGCTCCTCGCGCAGGCGCAGCCGCTCCTGCAGGCTCTGCCGCTGGCTCAGGACCGCCGCCGCCGCCCGAGGGCTCTGGGAGTGGCCCGGGGACGCGGAGCTGGATGCGGAGGAGCTGGGGGACCAGCAGTGTGGCCGCTGCTGCCACTGGCGGGCCCATCGGCCCCGCTGCTGCTGCCGCTCGTCACCTGAGTCGGACTGAGAGGAGCGGTCCTGGGAGCGCCGGTGGGCTGGCGGGGGGCTCCGGCTCTGCCTGCCTCGCCGCTGCTGCCACTGCTTCTCATCCGAATCCAACCTGCGGAGGGAACCCGTGAAGCTCTGCTCGCTGCCTGCTGGCCAGCCATCTATCCCACCGCCCTTTACTGGGCGCCTGCTGGGTGCCAGGAGCTGTTCTAGGTTCTGGGGACACGGTGACCAAAACGTTGATGGCCCCTGCCTGCACATCAACAAACACACAGTGTGACACTAGATGGTACCAGGAGCTACCAAGACAGCGATGCAGCATTAGGGTGTGGAGAGGTCAGAGAGGATCTCTCTGAGGAAGTAACGCTGGAGGAAGTGGGGGAGGGAGCTAGGCGGACATCTGGAGAAACAGTGATCCAGGGAGAGGGCACAGCAAGAGCAAAGGCCCTGGGGCAGGAATTTACTTGGCATATTCAAGAAGCAGCAGGCAGGCCTGTGTGTCTGGAGCAGAGTGAGTGAGGGGGAGAGAGGGAGGAGGGGAAGGCAGGGAGGCAGGCTTGGGGCCAGATGGTGCAGGAGCTACAAGCGCTGTCCAAGGTGTCCAGGGAGGGCTTACAGGAGAAGATGGTGTTTATCTGGTCCTATAGGACGGGCAGGAGTGAACTGGAGTAAGACTGTAGGGAATACAGAGCCTTGGAAGGGCACTGCGAGCAGGGAAGGCAACATACGAATCCTGGGGATAGATTCTTTAATGTTGGGGGCCTCTGAGCAACTAAATCTGTCTTTAGTTTGCCAAATGCTCCACTTACTAAGTTCACGTCAAAGAATCTACACCGTGAAAATCAATTATTTGATTTTCAAGTACGTAAATACAGACTGGAAATCTAATCAAATCTTCATAAAGGACATTGACTCTAATTACATTTCTAGGGTGGTTGATTCTTGTGAATAACTAAAATCTTAGAAACCCCTAGCTGATAATAACAAGATTTACAACTACACGTGAACCAATGCTAAAACATCAAGGCCAGGAGCTGAAACCAGAGTTAGCAAACTTTTTCTGTTAAAAGCCAGAGCGTCTATGGCATACCTACTCAACCCTGCAGTCACAGTGCAAAAGCAGCCACGGACTGTACGTGAACAAATAGGCATAAACTTGTTCAATAAAATCTTACTTCTGGACACCAAAACCTGAATTTCATATATTGGGTTGGCCAGAAAGTTTGTTTGGGTTTTTCTGTAACATCTTGGGGAAAAACCCGAATGAACTTTTCGGCCAATCCAAATAATTTTCACGTGTCATGAAATACTATTCTTTTGATTTTTTTTTTTTCTCCTCACCGTTTAAGCATGTAAAAACTATGCTTGGTCCACAGGCTGTAGTTTGCCAAGCCCTGGTTTAAACCATCTCTTTACTATTCCCTCTGCTTATATCTTCCTGGAATTCCTAGGTGGCAATGATCTTATGAGACTCAAAAGGAAAAGCCACCTTCTCAAACCTAGAGGGTGATCAGCTATGTCTGACAACAGTCACTCTGGCTATGGCGTGGAGAACAGGCTGGAGGGATGGGAGACAGCGCACGCCTGGAGAAGCCCCGTGGAGATCCTGAGGGCACAGATGAGGAAATCTGGGGGACAGTGGGGCAGGTACTGGCCTGAGTGTCACAGCCAATTATGGGCTGAGCCAGCACTAGGACGCAGGTCTGAGAGTCAGTCCCTATCACGGTGCTGGTTCCTTTGTGCTGGAGCAGACTCAAGCCAAGGCTGGCCAGGTGCCCCATCTCCAGAAGAAAAGGGCTGCGGGCTGAGGGGCGGCTGAGCACCAAGTCTCAGGAGTCAGTTGAGTCCTGTCACCTGCCATCAACAGTTCTTCCCTCTCACACCCCACCTCCACTGGCAAGTGCTGTCACCTCTACTTCGGAAATCCCTCTCAAATCTCCCCATTTCCCCACTGTACCTCCCCACAGCCTCCCTCTCCTGAAGGCCATCATCATCTGTTGCCTGGACAGCTGCACTATCTTTCTCCTCCCTGGTGTCGCTCCTGCCGACACGCTCAGTCCCTTCTCCACGCGAAAACCAGCAGGAGTTCTGCAAAGTAATCCAGACCACATCGCTCCCTGGTTCAAAATCCTCCACAGCTCCCTACTCCCCTCCAAATAACAGTCAAACCCTTCACCACGGTACACAAGACCGCACGATCTGGTCTCCCGCTTCCTCTCCGACCTCATCGACTCCCCTCCGCCTCGCTCACGGCGCCTCCTGCTGTACTTCCAACCACCAGGCGCCCTGCCTGGAACGCCTCTCGCTTTCCTTTCGCTGCCTGGTTAACCCCGACGTGCTCAGACGTCCCCTTCTTCAAGAAGCCCTCCCTGACTAACTCGGGGGTCTCCCAGCTCCCCGAGGGCTGGAGCCGGACCCCCAGCGCGGCTCACACAGCGACCCTACCTGCGCTCCCGGCTCCTCCGCCTGCGCCGCCTCTCGTCGTCCCGGCGACGTCGGTTTCGCCGCCCATGGCTCCCGCTACAACTTCGGCTCCGACTCCGACTCCCACTCCGCCTCCGCTGCCTTCGGCCCCTGCGACCAGCCGACCGCGAGCGAGAGCGTGTATCGCGACCCATCGGCTGGGACGGTGGCGTCGGCGCGGACACAAATATCCGGGACCTGCGCCGGGGGCCTTCCTCGATCGCGGCGCGTGCCTGGCTGCCCCACCCACGCCTGAGCAGGGAGATAGGAACCCACCTCGCGGCTCATCCTTCGGGGATTCCGACCCTCCCATAACCTCCCCACCGTCCTCAAACGTGGCCTGCGTAATGAACTCCTACCGGACTGTTGTCGCTAGGGCTGGGGATTCGTTCTTCAGGCAGTACTGGGGGCAGGCCCAGGTGGGTCCTCGAGCCTTAGGGAGCCAGAGGAGCAGTGGGCGGAGCAAGGACGAACCAGGAACTGTGAGGGGGCGGAGCCTGGGGAGGCGGGACCAAGAGAAGGTGGGGTCTCGGGGCGTAGCCAAGGGAGGCGTGTCCCGGGGGCGAAGTCTCGCGGCCTGTGGAGGCGGGGAAGCCTCACCGTAGGTGAGAGTTCAGGCTGCCCAAGGAGGCGAGGGGTGGGAGCTGGGACGGAGACGGAAAAGCCTTAGATGCTGGGCTGACCCTCTGTGAGAATCACCATCATGCTTCACCACCCGCCAATAATACCTGTGTGTTTCAGGGGTTAAGGTAAAAAAACAAAACATAACTTGGATAACTCAAGTTCCCCATTAACCCATTTTATAGGGGGGGGAAACTGAGGCTCAGAGAGTGACGGTCACTGTAACACTCCCGCTCTCAATGAGGCAGTGCAGAGCTGGGATTTGAACTTGGTGGTCCAGCTTTGTCCTCTGGGTGCTGACGAACCGTAAGAGGGCTTTGAGCAGGGAGGGATGAAAGGGGTCGTTAGGTGGGGTCCTTTAAGGGCAGGCAGGCAGGGGCAAGACTGGAGAGGCAAGAATGGAGGCCCGGAGAGCTGAAGGACCCCGAAGTCCCGAAGTCCTGCCCTGAGCTCTCCCAGCCCACCCCAGAGAATGGCACTTAATACTTTAAATGTTTATCCTATAACACAACTTCCTAACACCACCCTAGATGCTAGCTTTGTATGCTCTGCTTGGTGCCGAGGTGGCGGTGGTGGCGCAAAGGGAACCCTTGATGACTACCTGTCATGGGATGTGGGTTGTCCTGGTGATTTTCCCCATGCAGATGCATCCTTGAGCTCATCTGGATACTCATCTCGGAATGTAACGTGAGCACATTCTCGATCGCCTAGTCTTGTGTATAAACAAGCCGAGCCGTCTGCGTCTGGGATTAAAACTGGGTTTTCCAAGGGCTTGCTTACAGACAGGATCTTATTTTCAATGCAGTGTTTCTCAAATTGGGAGTCCGGGAGAAATATTTTCCCCTTAAAAGGGGTCCACGCATTACTCGAGAGACTCTGGCGGAACAAATACAAACTCCGGGGAGTGTTTGTTCCTTCCAGCTGGGTTGCACTGATGTGAGCTTTTAAGTTTATCCGAGCTGAACTGGAACTCACTACTATTAAGGCATTCGGGTCCGTTGTTGTTATTTAATTATTTTGATTCTTACTAAGGTTTCTTTGTGCTCTCCTTCAAAGTCAGTCCTTAAACTCCCACTCAGACTTTCGGAACGCACAGAGAGACAAAGAGGCGGCTAATGCTTATTACCCGATTTATTAGAGAGATCTCTTCCAAGTAAACAGTGGCTGCGGTTACAGAGGCGCCCATGGCTCTGGGTTTGAGCGGGATGGCGTCCTGTGCCCGAGGAGGCTGTACCCCGGATTGTCACACACCAGACCATGGGGGCTGAGCACAAGGAACCCCCGGTGAGAATTAAGACACACAAGGTTTGCAGTTTCGTTGTGTTTGGAAATCAGTTCGGCCATAAAAACGGGGTTGGGATGGGGACAGGCGATGCAACTGAACCACCAGAGAAGGTGGCCAAGGGTGCTCGTCCCGGAGCGGGGACCGAGGGGCTGCGGCGACAGTACCATGGCAGGGGGCCCCAGTGGGACGGGAGTATTGCACTGAGCCAGGTGGTGGAGGGAGAGGGCGAGAGGAGGCAGAGGCCAGAGGCCAGCAGGGGACACACCGGAGGTTCCACCTTGTCAGTCTCAGAACACGCCTTTCATTTGTACACTCGTGCCCACGTTCGCAGTGACAGCAGCCGTCAGGAACGAGCTGCGACAGAACCAGGACATCGCCACAAAGGAGTCGACAGACTTCCATCCTGGGGCGGGGTGGGGGGCGACAGCTGGCTAGGTCCAGGGCCCTCCTTGCTGGGGGCCTGGGGAAGGCCGCGAGTTCACTACACGTGATAAATAAGGTCCTGCCTTCCTACCCTTGCCCTGACCATAAGCACATGCCTCCCATCGGCCCAGTCCGCAGACCACTTTGCATCCGTGTGACAGTTCTCTGAAAAAGGGACAGAGAATGCAACTAACACAAAGGGGATCTTCAAAGGGGTGTTCATGACTTAGCACAAAAATGAAAACGTCTTGATCACCAGAAAGTTTGCAAATTTCTCCAAGTCAGCATCGGACTGATGCATTTGTTCCGTGGTTCACTCAGGAAAGCCTGAGGGGCCCAGCTCCTGCAGCTCCAGGTGGCTAAGGGCGCCCTGGACGTGGGGCCCGATGCTCTGGTGGTCCCCATGGGACACAGTGTCTCTGTGCGAGGCCTCTGGGGGCCTGGGCGGGGACCCCGGTCGGCTTTTGGGCGACTCAGCAGTCCCTGTTCGTCCCCTTCAGACCTCTGCCCACTCAGCCCGCCTCCCCCTGGGCAGGACAGGGCAGGCACTGAAGAGGGTGCCCGTGTGAAGTCCAGGCGAGGACGTTCTGGAGTCTGGACACACCTTCCGTGGACAGGAGGGGAGGACGCTGTTTTGCTTCTAGTCCAGGACACTGCAGGCTTGTTCGGACAGGTCCTCTTCCCAGAGCTGCTTTGTGCTGAAGTATCCCTGGCGGCCCTGCGCGGGTAGAGCCCCCAGGGCGCAGCCCGGTTCTCCAGGGAGGAGAGGTGCAGCTGGACGCCAGGTTCTGGCCAGGCGCACGCAGCGGGCTGTGCCGGGGAGGCACGGAGGGGGCCCACCGAGCACGAGGACAGCAGCGTACGCAGTTTGCAATGGACTCAAAAAGTCAAATTCCTGGGCCGGTGGGTTCTCCAGCTGTCTCAGGCTCCGCCAGGGACGCAAAGGCAGGGAGAAATTTTCCCAGAAGGTGTAACTTCCACTCCACGCTAGCTCCCAGCTCCTCCCATGCAGGGCGGGGCAGGCCAGGGGAAACCATCCCTGTTGTGTCCCTCTCCAGAGGCGGGAGAGACCCTGCAAAGCTGCCAGCTCCAGCAGCCTGCTGTGGACACAGCAGGGGCCCCTGGCGACTGACCTGTGGGGCTCTGGGCCCAGCAGTGGTTGCCCTGCTGAAGATGACCAACCAAAAAAAAAAAAAATTTGTTTTTCACCAAGAATTTCTTCTGTCCTTCAATCGGCACAGGTGCCCCCACCATTAAAAAGAAAGAGGATGCCCACCTCAGTCCTCTTACTCAAGGGGGTCTGGTCCTCTAGGCCGGGCACCTGACTGTGGGGCTCTGCTCCAGGACACGGCTCTCGGAAAGTCCCGTGGGCTAAGGGCCCGGCCGCCTCCTCCCAGCTTGGTCCGTCTTCTGGAGGAGACGTAAGCCCACGGCCCTGAGTTCCATTGAGAGGGGGCGGCCGTGCGTCCACATGGAGGTTCTAATCACGCCTGGTGATTCCTGCTCAAGGTCACCAGGGAGGTGGGAAACACATGCTGAGAGATGGCAGGGGTGACAGGGTGGAGAGCGCCCCCAGCCACCGCCCGGCCACCCTCAAGGACTGTGTCCGGCTCTTGGCCCAAAACCCTGAGCCAAGAGCACCTGGCAGGCGCGATGGGAGGCCTCCAGAGGCGCCCTGGGGACCCAGTGGCCCTTCCATCCCAGGGGCCCGTCCATCCCGGCCAGGACTTGGAATGGATTCCACTGGGGTGCAGGTCCCCAGAGCCTAGGGCCTGGTTCCCTCAGCAAGACACATGCAAGCACAGCAAAGAACCAGAAATGCAGTGGAATGGAGTTTTTTCTTTTCCATTGTGTGGTGGTTTTGTGTTTTTTTTGGCCTTTTTCTTTTTCTAAAAAAACACACATGTGTGCTGCCATGTCTGTGCAAAGAATAAGGGCCCCAAATAAATACATGATCAGAAACTCAGGAGGATTCACAGTATCAGGCATAGGGAGCTGACAGGGAGCCGGGGCCAGGTGAGTCGCCCGGATTGGGATCGCTGCAGCCCAAGCGTCCACGCCGTCGAGGGGAGGGCGAGGGTGAGGGCCGGCGGCCAGGCGGGCGTCTCCCGAGCTCTGGGCTGAGCAGGTGGGCAGCACCTCCAGGGAGCAGCCGGGACAGCAGCAGACACTCGGCTCCGTCAGTGCCTGCATAGGAATTACTGAAGAGGCAGGGGGCGGGTGAGGCCATGTTGGGCCAGGGCCGGACCCACACCCGCCGGGCCTCCCCTGGCCGGGTCGGGCCCCACAGCTGATGCCGAGGGCCAGGGACCCCAGGAGCCATGAGGGCTGGACACAGGCCCCCGCACGGTAGAGCCCGGCTGCCCCTCCCACCCTGGGCCTCAGTTTCCCTGTCAGTCCCGGGGTGCCTGGAGGCCAGGCTCTCAGGCCCTCCTTCGCCAAGGCCACGGGCCTGAGCCCCGACTGGGCCCGGCTGGCCAGGCGCGGCGCACTTACTGTGTCGCTCTCGCCGTCGGAGGCGGGGTGGGCCTGCGTGCTATAGTGAAGCGGGGAGTACACCCAGCTCCTCTCATCGGTGGGCTGGAGGGCAGGCGGGCGGCACGTGCGGGAAGGGCGCAGAAGAAGAGCAGGGTGCGAGGAGGTGCGACAGAGGCGACAGGAAGGAAGGAAGAAACAGAAATAAAAGAGGGGGCCCCCGAGGCGGCACGGGTGGGCGGCTCAGCCCCCGCTGCCCTCTCCCTGACGGGGACCTGCCCCAACCCGGATGGCCCTCGGGCTCGGCGGGGCCGGGGGCCGGGCCTCTGGGGCTGAGTGGCCACAGCGCGGTGGGGCGGGCAGCAGGAAGCGGTGAGCAGGGGGGTCCTGGCAGGGCCG
>NW_020172691.1:582354-589741 GCF_003031525.2 Neophocaena asiaeorientalis asiaeorientalis
GCCCGGCAGCACCCTGGAGACCCTCTGCTGGGGGTCCTGAGTGGTGGCGACGGTGGGAGCCCATTTCCTGACCCGGGAAGCCTTTCAGCACCGGCACACACAGGTTTGCTCAGGAGAGATCCAGGCAGGCGCCACCCAGAGAGCAAGCAGCAGAGGCCTCCCTGCCCCGCTCCAAGAGCCCGGGGTCATCTTCCTGGGGAGGGGGCGCAGCGGAGCCCAAGTCCCGGCCTGGGGACAGGCAGAGCGGGGACTGGCCGCCGAGGGGCCACAGGATGGTCTTCCTCCAGCTGCGTCTGGGGTGGGGTCCCAGTCCGGGTCCCACTGCGGCGAGGACATACATTCCTCCGGCCCCCTCGTCCCTCCCAGGTCTGCTCTCACCACCAGAACATTCTTGGGGCTCCCCCGGCCGCCTTCTGTTCTCTCTTCCTTCAACGCCCCCCACAGCCTGTGACCTCCACCCCTGCCGCCAGAGCACACACCTGTCCTGGCCACGTCCCCCTGGGCGTCCCACGGCCCCTAAGCCCACGATGGCACCCCAAGACCCACCCCTCCTCGGCGGGGTTGGGGCACCACCAGCAACCAGCCTCTGCCCTGCTGCCCTTGGGGCCCGCCGGCCGCCTCTCCACCCCACCACCCCACCATCCCCGCAGCTCACAGGCCGTCCCGGTACCCGTGTGGGCCCAGGCCGTACACCCACGAGAACCGTGTCCACCTATGGAGGGGTTTGCACAAAGCATCTGGGGCAGCAGGGCGAGACCCCAGCTCAGGCCCCGCTCATTCCTTCAGGGGGTCACAAAGCAATAACCCCCCTGGCCCCCTGCCCACCTGGGAGCCCGGGGGGTGGGGCCGGGCCCGTCTGGGGCCACAGCAGGTCCTGACACTGGGGTGGCTGCCCTGCTGGGCTCAGAGTGGGGATGACACAGGGGTCCCACAGGGAACCCTGTAAGGAGCCGGCCCTGGGTGACCCACGGAAGTTGGGCCAAGGGCACGCCTGCCCCGCACGGCGGGCCTCGGGGTCCAGCCTTCCTCTTGTCGCTTCCTCTCCTCCCGTCGGCCTCCAGGCTCCTGCCTCTTCGGTGCTCCAGCCAAGACCGCCCTTCCTCTTCCGCCTCCCCACACCCTACGCGCTTCTCAGAAGTCCGGGTCAACCCCCCTCCAGGCAGCCTCTGCCACAGCACCCCACCCCACGGCCCTTGCGCGCCACGTGTCCCCGACTCTGGGACCATCTCTGGGGAGCGGCATCCCTGGCTGGAACGAGCATGGTGGGAGGGCTGTGGAAGCAGTCTCCCTTTTTCAGGCTCGCCCAGCAGCGCCCGACACCCAGTGACGCTCAGAGGGGCTGCTGACGGGGCTGGAGTGTGGTCTCCAAGGGGCCTCATCTTGAGAACACAAAGTCTCGCTTTAGGCCTTTGCCTTGTCCTGCCCGTTGGAGTGCTGTGTGCCTCTGGGAGGTTACTTGGCCTCTCTGGGCCCCCATTTATTGCTCACAATGACAATAACAGGTACTAACGATGCCACCGCTACACAATATCCCCATAGCGTCCCAGACACGCTGGGTGGATAAGCGTTTATTAGACACACAGGTGCCTGAAGCTTGGGATCCAGATTGTGTCTACCCTGTACTCTCATGGGCTCCCTGGAGAGCCAGGGACTCGGTGTCTCCATCTGTGAAATGGGTATGGAGACACCAGCTCCTTTCTCCTGCAGTTAAGGGCTTGGCTTTGCAGTCCCGCTACTGACTCATGACGCTACCCCCTTCAGGGGACAGACACCCCGTGGGAGCCGTCAGCAGCGAGGTCTGAACAAGTGGGAGCAGGGCACCTGGCACGTCCCTGACCCGGGAGGGTTGGGACAAGGGGCAAGGGTGGCCAGGGGATGGGGGTCAGATGCAGACCCTGCCACAGCCAGGCCAGCCACTGGAGCCCCAGCTGTGTGCCCGCAGGCCCAGTGATGCCCACCTCAGAGGGGAGTAAGCAACGTCCCCATGGGATGCCTGCAGCACAGAGCCCCACACGGGCCAGCGCGGCTGACCTCAGCCACAGTGACATTTTCCCCAAGTCCCTTCTCAGAGGAAGAGGAACAGCCAGGACCTGTGGCTCCCTGTTGCCCACGGCGCGGGGCGGGGCTGGGCTCCCTGGAGGCCTGCCACGGTCACTTACAGTCCCTGAGGAGCTCAGCGTCACGGCCCGCAGTCGGCGATGCCGGGGAGAGTAAATCCAGTACCTCCCATCGGTGAACTGGGCGGGCCGGGCGGGCGGGGGAGGAAGCAAACAGAGGACAGGATGAAGTGACAGGATGAGGCCACAGGGATCTGGCAGGTGGTCAGGCAGGGAGGGCGCCGGGAGGGGCAGGTGAGCCGATGGCCAAGCAGGAGGTGCGGGCAGGGGTCCCACTGGCTTCCTTCTCTGCTGCGCGGGGCCCGGCTGCCCACTCAGGGATTTCGGGACCCTGACGCACACGACAGGACACGGCCCCAGGGGCCACCTCCCACAGATCCAGAGAGCGGGAAGCAACCAGCCCCGGCGGGAGCTGACGGCAGGTGGGGGGACACACAGGGTGCACTTGGTACCCTCCAGGCCAGGCAGGGCCATGCCCTGGCAGCACTGGCTCGGGGACCGAGAGCAGGGAGGTCGGTGTTAGTTACGAAGCAGCGATGCCAGCGGGAGGGCCAAGCTCACCCAAACAGGCCCCAAGGCCCAGCGCCAGGCAGGGGGCAGGCCCCGGCTCATTTTCCTGGGGCAGGGGCAGGGGTCAGAGGTGAGAATGAAGGTCCGGGAAGAGGACGGGCGGCTGGGCGCGTGTCTGGCCCTCTCTGTTGTAACTGGGACCATGTGATCCCTGAGCAGGGCCACCCAAGGGAGATGGCTCCAGGATCCACTGTCGGGGGCTCCCTGGCCCCCGGGCACCCACTTCACCCAGGCTCCTGGTTCAGCTCCCTGCCCGCCCACGCGAGGTGTGTGGGGAAGGAGACCCCCAGCTCTGGAGAGAGGTCCCGGGTCCGCGGGGCAGGGCCCCTTCCTACTCTGACGGGCGCCACCTCGTCCGGGAGCAGCTGTACATCCTCATCCTGTGAAGTCGGCAGTGTGGAGCCCACCTGCCCCTCGCGGCGGGGCCCTGGCCTCCCTGAGCACGGAGCCCGCCCTCCGCACCCGCCACCCAGAGAGAGAAGGTGCACGTCATGCCAGCCCACCACGGCCAGCCCGGGCTGCCCCGGGACCCAGGGCCTGGGCCTGCCCTCAGGCCAGCGGGGCCGAGCACTTGAGGACTCCAGACGTTTCCCGGGGCACTGCTGAAGACAGGGCCTTGGCTCATGACCAGATGAGGTCATGAGGCCTGGGCCGGGGGGCCTGGGCTGGATGGTGAGGGACGGGGGTGCTCCCCTACACCTGAGTGTGAGCGTGCTGGCCGGGCACGTGTGCCTGTGTGCCTGAGTGTGAGTGCACGTGCAGGCGTGCACAGGCGCCTTGAGCGTGCGACGTGTCAGCACGAGCCTGTGAGGGAGCAGTGTGCGTGTGTGTGAACGGGTGTGGGTGTAAGCACACGTGGGTTCGTACAGGCACGTGCGTGTGTGTGCACGTGTGAGCACAGGTGGTGGAGGGTCCGGCGACGGGAGGGATCCCGGGAGGACTTACAAAGTAGATGTCTGTGGCGGGCGCGTCCTCCTCGTCTGAGGCCTGGCTGGCGGGCTCGGAGGCCTGGCTGGCGGTTTCCACTTCGACGGCGGCAGAGGCACAGGCCGGGGATGACCCCTCCCTGGGGACACGGGGAAGACACGGGAGTCCTGGCTGGGGGTGCTCTGGACAGCCCGCGCCTTCTCCAGCCCACACCCCAGGACACTCCCTGCTCCGCACCGTCCTTGACGCAGGGAGTCCGACTGCAGGGATGCATCCCGTCTGACACGTTCTAGTTCCCGCACAAAACAAACAGAACACCCCCAAGCACTGCTGCAGCCCAGGGGACAATGTGCCCACCCCCGAGCAGGCGGGCCCTTCCCCCTCTATTTGCTCAGCTTCACGCCTGTGGGCAGATCCCCGCCTCACCACTCACTTGCTGGGCAGCCATGAGGACCACGTTCTTTCTCGGAACCTCAGTTTCCTCATCTGTAAGGTGGGGACACATGGCACCTACCCCAGAGGGGCCAGAACCTCTTTCTCCTCTTTTCTGAGCACTTACTAGGTGCCAGGCCTGTCTGAGGGCCTTGTGGGAATGAACCCACCAAACTTCCACTCGGGAAGGAGGGATGCTGCTGCTGTCCTGTGTTACAGATGAGGAAACTGAGGCTCAGAGTGAAGGTGAGGAACGTGCCCGAGGCCTTGGCTGGCGGCCATGTGACTGGTGACTAAATTTCACCTCCTGGATGAAATGACGAGTTCTGAGAAGAAAGAGCACCTGTAACCGTGCAGAACTGGTTCTCCAGTCACGTTTGAGGGCAACTTGTTTTGTGGGGCAAAGACTGAATGACATTTCCCACCGCGACACTTCAGTTAATGGCAAAAAAGCTGACAGTGGCAGGAACTGGTGCGTGTGTGTGAAATAATAGCTAAGTGCACCTGGGAGTGTGTGCTGGGAGTGCTAAGTAAAGTCTCTAGAAATAGAACAGAAATTCTAAAAAGTATATAAAGCAAAAATTATGGGAAAGGCAAGAAGAACTGGATAAGGCAATTACAGAATTAAACAGCCCAAACAGATACGAGGCAAGTAAGGACATAAAGGAACCAATGACACCAATCAAGACACTGGACAGAAAAGGCTTGTAAAGAACTTTCCATCTTTTCACAGAGAAGACACTTTTCTCCCAAGTGTCCACGGACACTTAAAAAGTGAATTTTGGGGACTTCCCTGGGGGTGCAGTGGTGAAGAATCTGCCTGCCAATGCAGGGGGGACACGGGTTCGAGCCCTAGTCCAGGAATATTCCACGTGCCGTGGAGCAACTAAGCCCGTACGCCGCAACTACTAGGCCTGCTCTCTACAGCCCGAGAGCCACAATTACTGAGCCCGCCTGTCACAACTACTGAAGCCTGCGTGCCTGGAGCCCTTGCTCCGCAACAAAGAGAAGCCACTGCAATGAGAAGCCCGCCCACCACAACGAAGAGTAGCCCCCGCTCACTGCAATTAGAGAAAGCCCGCGCTCAGCAACGAAGACCCAACCCAGCCAAAAAAAAATAGCGTAATTTTTTGGCTGCATTGAACGGCATGCGGGATCTCAGTTCCCCGACCAGGGATCAAACCCCTGCCCCCTGTAGTGGAAGCGCAGAGTCTTAACCACCGGGGAATTCCCCAAAGCGTAGACTTTTTTAGGCCATTTTCTTCAGCTCGAAACCTAATAAAGTTAGAAGTACCAAAAAGGTAAACAAAAAATCTTAAACACTTGAGAGATACCCCTAAAAAGCCTTAGTCCAGGGTCTCCCCCTCAGCACTGCTGACATCGGGCAGGTCATTCTCTGCTGGGGGCCATCCTGGGCGCTGTGGGGTGTGGAGCAGCGTCCCTGGCTCCCACCATGATGCTAAGAGCACCCCCGGTCATGACCACCAAAGATGTTCCCAGACGCTGCCCACTCTCCCCTGAGGGCAAAATCACTCTCAGGTGGTTGAAAGCCACTATCTTAATTGAAAAAAGAAATAAGAAAAAAATCACTAACCATGCACATGTGAGTCAGTATAAAAGAACTGCTTCACGTCAAAACCCACGGGACACCGCAAAAGCAGTACTCAGAGGAAACTACATAGCCTTAAGGGCCTCATTATTAAAGAAAAAAACGAATTTAAGCACTGGAAAAAAGAAACAAGTGAGAAAACAAACCAGAAGCAGCTAGAAAGAAGTCATTACTGGCGAGTTACAGTGAATGAAATAAAAACAAAACACAACAGGGGAAAAGGTAACTAAGTCCCCAACTGGTTCTTTGAAAAGCTTGTAAGTTGCTGTCTCGCAAGCCCCAGCAAAGCTAAGAGGGCGAAGAGAGGAAGGGTGGGAGGGAAAGTGACCTCAGATGACAGGGCGGCTCTGAGCCCTGGAGGAGGCGACCCTCCCCCGAGTGCAAGACCCCCGCTGCTCCCGGTACCACGCGCTCCCTTCCCCCCCATGCCCCACCCCCCAGAAGCCCCATTCCCGCCCCCAGCTTGAGGACTACTTTTCCCAGCCTGCCCAGCGGACACCTGGCCACGTGACCACGCTCGACCAATGGGGCCAGAGCAGAACTGGAATGCAGGAACCAGGTAACGGGACCGCAGGGACTCGAGGGCCACTCACCCCGCATCTTCCTCTTTGGGGACCACGATTTCCACGCTGCACGCGGGCTCCACCTGCACCGTGATCTGCTGCAGGTCCTCCTCCGCATGCGCCTCCTCCTGGGGCCTGGAGGCAATGGGAAGCCGCAAGGCCGGTGCCAATTTCCAGTCCCGGTAACAAGCTGGTAGCCTCCACGAGGTGCTGTCTCCGCGCACCATCAGGCCAGGGCCCTGAGCCAGCCCAGCTCGCACCTGGTCCCTCTGGCTGTCATGCCCGCCTGGGGGCTGCAAGAGTCCACCTGGGGCTATCCTGTGACTCTGGCACCAGCAGAGGCATAATGAGTGAATGGTGGCCTGGATCCCGCCCACCCCCTGGGGGCAGCTAGGCACCTGCCTGGGGCCTGGACTAGGGGGTGAGGTAGTTCTGGGGTTCCAGGCTGAGACCCGTGGTGCAGGTGGGTCAGAACATTGCAGCATCCAGGCGTGCAGAATCTCTGGATGGCAACACCAGGGAGCAAAATGGTGGCTGACGTCAGAGCAGGTAGCTGGACAGAGGGGGATGCACTTTGCACCAAAGATGTTTTGTACCATGACTTTTTTTTTCAACTGGCAGGAATTATCCCAAAAAAACTAATTACAGAAATGCCCTCTTCACTGCAGTCCTGTTACAAGATCAAACAACTGGGAACAACCCAAGTGTCCATGGCCCATTAGAGGGACGGCAACCAGCACATGCTCCACCTGCTCAGACAGGTGACCTTCTGCTGGTAGGTGACAGAGTAAGGGGCAGTGTGCCGCCCAGAGTGCACGCTGGTCAAAATGCGAGGAGAGACAGGCCCGAACGTGTGTCTGCTTGTATATTCACAAATATCTCCGGAAAGAGACAAAAACTCCCTCCGGGGGGTTGCTCCCAGAAAGGGGAGCAGGCATGGGGCAGGAGGAAACATCTTAACTATTTTCCTTTTTGTATCTCTTAGAATAAAAATATTGATAAAAAGAGAAAGAAGAACCAACAGGTACGTGTGGGAACAGGGTCCTCTGGGCACCCAGGTGGGAGACAGACACAAAATCACCTGAGATATTCTACGCGGTCTAGAGCCTGACTTGAATCTGTGCCCAGAAAGGAGTGGTCAGAGACGAAGGGCTCTGGGTGGGGAAAGC
>NW_020172691.1:589847-600202 GCF_003031525.2 Neophocaena asiaeorientalis asiaeorientalis
GGGAGAGGGCTGGGGTCTCAGCTCACCGGCCATCCTGTCCGGAGGACTGCGTGCGCCGCCTGCAGAGAGACCACAAGGAGGTGGGAGAAGTGGGGCGAGCCCACGCCCACGCACAGCCCCCCGTGGAGGGACACGGCTGATCTGCTCACCTGTACCGCGGCTGCTCTGATGTCTCCGAGGGGGACCGCTCTGGGATGGAGAGGGACGTGGAGGACAGGGTCGTGGCGATGGAGGCGGTGGTGGCCTCCTCGAAAGAAGGCGGTGTGCAGGGCAGGAGGTCTGGCCGGCCTGTGGCGAGGAGTGGGTGGGCACTTGCGGGGGCCTGGGAGGCCTCTGGGCTCCACCTACAACTCGGCTCACCCTCTACCACCCATGCCCCCCACTCCCACCTGCCACCCCACACTGTCGTCCCTGCCAGCTTTAAGCGGGCAGATGTGCTCCAATTTCCCCCTGGCATAAGACCTTCCAGTAGCTTCCCACTGCTCTCAAACTGAAATCCGAACCCCTCCTTTCGGCCCCCAGGGTGTCCTGCTCCACAGGCCTCACCTGCCCTCTCCCCCCTCCCCCTCTGCTCCAGACACACAGGCTCCTCGCTGTGCCTCCCACACAACAGGCTAGGCCAGGTCGCACCCCAGGGCCTCTTGCACAGGCAGCTTCTCCCTTCCTTGATGCTCTTCCACCAGCCCCACCCTGCCTGGAATCTCTGACCCAGGGGACAGGAGGGACCTTCCAGAACATCAGGCCCAACCCCATCAAGTACTTCATCCCTCCAGGTCTCTGTGAACCTCTGATGTGAAGGGAGCCTGTCACCTCTGGGGTGTGGGTTGGGGGGGGATGGGCGGGGAGGCAAATTCTATGCTCAACCTTCGCTGTGGCTCTTCCGGGGGCCCCGTCCCAGCTGCTCCCCACTTCCCAGCTGGGTTCCAGTCACTGCCCCTTCCCATCCAGGCTGGGCCCAGCTGCAGGGGCCGCTTCCTCCTGTTGGACTGCTGCTGTTGCTCCCTGAGCCCCTGCCTTCCCAGCCTCCCAGGGACGACGCCTTGCCCCAGGGGCCCCCTTATCTCCCAGCCGCCTGCTCACCTTCGTCCTCCAGCGTGGGGTAGCTGCGGGCCCCCCGCAGGTCGTACTGTGCGTCCTCCCGCTCGCTGGGGATCTGGCTGGCCGAGAAGGCGGCAGTGGGCCCCAGGGGCTTGACGGCCAGCAAGGCACCGCGGCCCTTCTTGGACGGCGAGGACTTGAGGGCTGCAGAGGAAGGGCGGTTGGTGCTTGGGTGGCAGCACCGAGGCCGGGCCCTGCAGCCCCTGGTGCCTCTGTTGTACAAAAGCCTGGTTGCCCCACCCAGCCCCGCCTCCAGCCTGTCCCCCAGTGCTCTTCACTCTTGGTGGAGAAAGCCTGCCCTGCTTTCTACCCAGCTTGCCTCGGGAGGTGCCAGGAGCCCCAGGTACCTGTCCTGCCTGTCAAGAGAGATGGGACGAGCCCACGGGGACCCAGCACTCCCACCCCGGCCCCCAGAAACAGCAGCAGACCAGCAGCTGCCAACATTTGCCAAGCACTTTGGGGCCTCACCCACTGTGTCCCAGCCCACCCGGCCACGGCCCCACCGCTGACATGGAAGTCAAGGGCCTGGGACAGTGGGGCTTAGCACCAAGGGTCTGGCTCCCATGCAGGCTGCAACGGCCTGGGGAACGCAGCTCAGCTCTCGGGGTCCCCAAGTCGTTGTCTGCAACATCAGGGTCAGGGGAGGCGGGTAAACCCCGAGACGCCCTCTGCGCCCCGTCAGGACCTGTCACCACCCTCTCCCAGCGGGCCCTGTGACCTCTGCCCCCAGCATGGCGAGCTTAGCTCCCGCATACAGTAGGCGCTCGGTTTGCCTTAGGCACAGCCATCCAGTCCCTGGAGGCCGGCACTCCCTGGACCACAGCACCCTGAGAAGGTTCCAGGAAGAGATGTGCCGGTAAAGGTTAACAACCGGCTCTCTGGGGACAGATGCTGGGTTTGTGGTATTTGCCGATTTCCATGGTGTAAACGGTCCCTCCACAGTCAACCTCAGCGTACAACTAGATGTCACAGAACGTGGAGCTGTGCCGAGAGCCAGCTGCAGGTGACCGGCGCTGGCTCATGGCCCGCACACATCTGGCCCAGGCAGTGAGAGCAGCCCCCCAGCTGAGAGCCAGACACTGGGCCTGCCCCTTCCTGATGCCTGCGTGGAGCACCCATGGAGTGCAAGGCCTGGACAGTAAGGCGTACACCAAGACCACCCCCACGCCCACAGACGCTTACTGAGCACCTACTGTGTGCCAGGCCCCGAGCTGGACGCTGGGGACGTGGAGTGACCAGAGTGAACAAGCACCCTGCCTTTTGGGGGTGGGTGAGGGGTTGAGGGGGCCAACAACAGACACATAGGGAGAAAGACCCCTTCAGGCCCCATGTGGGGTCCGGCCCGGGGTGCACCAGGGTCTGTGACTCTGGAGGCCCAGCACGGACACAGGACCTCCAGAGGCCACCATGGGCTGGGGCCACCACGATTCCCCTGTGCCCTCCCAGATGACACCCAGTTGGGCTAATGACCGGCCGGCTTCCGTGTGGCAAGGTCCCGTTTCCTTGGCAACGGTGCTTCCCCACTGATCGCGTGTGTGAACACACCTCCCCCTCCTGGCTCTGTACAGATGGGGAAACTGAGGTGCAGAAGGGGCGTCACTTGCTCAAGGCTGCGCGGGAAGGAGAGGACTGGGACTGGGCGGGCGCCACCCCTACTGCCCTGTGCCCTGGCCCAGGTCCCCGCCTGAGGCCCAAGGCTGGCTGAACACAGGACCAGCGCTCCAGGTTTACCCTGCCCTTGATCTTCCACCCTCCTCCCTCCACGCCCCCATCCAGAGGGCCTGGGCACTCACAGGAGTTCTTCCGGAAGACCGTGTTGCTCATGAACTTGAAGAAGCGCTCGGCGTAGAAGCTGGGTCGGTGCACAGAGATGGTGTCCTGGGAAGGGAAGTAGGGGCCCGAGGGCAGGCAGGTGTGAGCGCTGTGGCCCCATGGGGGCTCCCGTGTCGGGGGCGGGATGTAGCCTCTGTGGGGAGGGGACCCAAGGAGCAGGTAGGGACAGGGAAGCAGGAAGGTGGTTTCCTAATAACCGCATCTGTAATTTTAACTTTTTGAACCATGTTTCAAAGAGGTAAACAGGTAAGTATCAAAATCAAGAAGCCGGAAAGAATCTCTAAAGCAAGGGTAGGGGAGAGCACGGCCCGTGCCTGCTTCGAAAGCTGGGTTGCAGGCCTGTCCCTGTGGCTGAGGGAGGCTGGTGTCCTCGGGGCAGGCAGGCCCGGCGTCCTGCACTCAGGTGGGGGCAGCCCTGGCCACGCACTGCTCCTCATCTGTGCCACGCGGAGACTGGAGGCTGCCGGGCTCGCCAGGATGTAGGGACGTGAGGCAAGGAGCCCGGCACACGGTTGGGGCGCGATACGGGCTGGGCCCCTGGACGGACACCCTTGCTGTCCCTGGGATCCAGTCTCCTCGCCCGCTATGGCACGGTCTCCCTAGCACTGCTGACAGCAGGCCGGTCATTCTCTGGGGGCCGTCCTGGGCACTCTGGGGTGTGGAGCAGCATCCCCGGTCCCCACCCACTCGACGCCAGGAGCCCCCCAGTGTGACCACCACAGATGTCCCCTGACACCGTCCGGTGTCCTCCCCCGGCTGTAACATAACAGAACCCATCTGGACACGAGGCCTCCCACAATGAACGCTGCACTCTACCCTTGCCTGCATGGAGGCGTGGCCACATGGCCACATGACCACGTTCTGGCCGATGGCTGGCGAGCTGAGATGAGCTGAGATAACGGAAGAGTCTCTCCGCCCTGAGAGGAAGGGCGCCCCTCCCTCCGGCTGGGGCCAGGGGCCGAGGACAACGCCTGGGGGTGTGCAGCAACACACAGGAAGAACCTGGCCCCCAACACCGAGGGCCATCCTACTGGCCCCAGGATGCTCACACCTGGATGGTTAACCTCCATCGACATTTGAGGCTCCTGGGGAGTCGACCCAAATCCTCTGATGGGGATTGCGGCCGCCCAGCTGCAACCTGGACCTTCTCGGCGCTTATTCCGGAAGGTCCCCCAGACCCTCCAGACGCTGCGTGGTGGGCGGGCTGGTTAGGACGCTGGATTTTACAGACTGCAGGCACACACACAGCCCTTAGCACTTGAGTGAGAGCTGGCCTGCGGGGGGCGGGGGGACCCATGGGAGGAGAGGCCTCCGCCTGAGGGTCCACAGCTGGACCAGGGGTGCGCGGGCTGCCTCGGGCCCACAGGCAGGCTCTGTTTAGCCCCAACTCTTGGTCCTCACAGTCTTTTACATTCTGAAGTGATTCACTGCAAGTGTGCAAGTGTTCACGGGTTGGCTGCGCTCACAGGAAAACATGAATTTCAAGCTTTTCTCAAATAACTGAGTCAGTCCATCTAAGCAGGCCCCACCCCCATGGGGCAGCAGAGGTCAGAGTTGTGCAGTATTGCCCCCAGGGTGCAGCTGGGGCCCAAGACGCCCTCCACATCACACGTTCCCAGAATGCTCTCTGCCTGGCCGGCCCCTGACTCTCCGGGTCAGCCTGTCCTTGGGAATCCTTCCCACTCAGCTCGGGGCCCCCCGACCCGCTCCAGGAAGCCTTCGTGTACCGCTCACGGATGGCTCGGACCCCTCGTTGAGGATCCTGCAGCTGCCTTGCTTCCTCATCTCAGCCCTGACCCCTTGGCCCATGACTGTGGCTCCAGAAAGGGGGACACATCTCTCAGCTCTTTAGCACCTGTGCCTGGCCCAGGGAGACGGTCAGTGCGTTTGTGGACGGATGGACGGAATGAACGAACAAACGATGCTCACCCCATCATGGACGAGAGCCTTCCAGGTGTGTTCCAGCTTCTTGATGAACCTGCAGAGAAGAAAACGCCCAGAACGTCAGCCAAACCTTCAGGTCCAGGGGTTCTCTTCTGGGCAAGTCCATTCCAGGGGACACTGTTGATGTCTAGGAACGTTTGTGGTTGGCACGGGTGGGAGTGTTCCTGGCATCAACAGGGTAGAGGAGCCCTGGTCTAGAGCAATGAGGCCACCTGTTGCATCAGCCAGAGGCCACCTCCCCTTTCCTACCCCCTTGACCGCCCCCCCACCTGCTGGCTGCTCCCACCACATTCTCTGGGGGTGGCAGTGGAAAGGTCGTGGTACGTAGCCCCCCGTGGGGGACAAAGCCCACCCTTCCTCTCTCCCACGGGCCAGGCTGAGCCCGGCCCCTCACTGCTGGAGTGAACGCCCTGCACCATGACCCCCAGCTAGGCCCCGCCTGACACCGGGGCTGGGGAGAATGTTGCCTCCTCCAGGCAGCCTTCCTGGACACCTCTAGGCTGCAGGGGGAAGGAGCCCCTCCCTTGGCACACACCTCCGCCTCAGGGCGAGCTCCCCTCGCCCCCAGGGCCTCTGCAGAAACCCTGGAAAGCTGCCTGCTCCTGCTCCAAAGGGAGGGAGACGCCTGCAGGGGATGGGGTCAGCCCTCAGGAGAGGAAACAGCCTGCAAACATCAGCCGTCTGATGGGCAAGAGGTGACAAGCAGGCAGAGGAGTCACCCTACGCCAAGGGGAGTTCCCGGCACGGGGTGGGGTGTGGACGGGGGACCGCCACAGCCACAACCTGCCTGTCACGCCTGGACTGTGTGTAACTCCTTCGATAAAAAACTAACAAGAGACGCTCACTGCTGTGAGCGTGCAAAGCACAAGGCACGGGTAACGGAGCTGCCCGTCATCCAAGAGCGTCTGGTTCCTTCGGCTACACCACGCTCGTGTCCACACTCGAGACCACACAGCACATGGCACCGGCTGTGAGCATTTATTTCTGGAAGTGTAGGAACCTTCCAGAGATGTTGCGCTTCCCAGCCACAGGGCGTTTCCGTCTTGCTCTGTTCAGCCCAGCACTTGGCACACGGCAGGGCCCACAGTCAGTCAGCTGGCGACACCTCACCCACCACCCGGCCCTGCACTGGCCCTGACTGGGCTCTCACTGGGGAGTGGGGAGACAGGGTGGGGGCAGGCACCCACCCGTGGGACCGCAGGCTGGAGGGGGCACGGGCTCCCACCTGGAGGGCCACAGGATGGGGGGCGGGCACCCACCTGGAGGGCCACAGGATGGGGGGCGGGCACCCACCTGTAGGACTGCAAGATGTCGATGATACCAATGTGTAGCAGAAGCCGCTCCCCGCGGCCGTTCACAGCGGGGATCCCGCCCATCCTGCGGAAAGGGGTCGAGAGCATCAGCGTCCGCAGAGCTGGCTCAGGGCGGGCCTGCCTGTCAGGGGCACAGGCTGGAGGTGGCCTGCAGCCCCGAGCCTGGGGCCCTGGGCCTGGTCTGGGGCTTGCAGGGACAGAGATGGAGGGAGACGCAGGCAGGACTGATGGGGCCTGGGGCTTGAGGATCCACACGCTCCCTGTAGGTGGCAGCCTGGCTGGACCCTCAGAGGGGGTCCAGGCACCTGGGAGCCCCACCCTGGTGAGGGGTCGAGCAGCTCTCCCAGCCAGCTCACCGAGTCAAAGCTGGAGGCCACAGGGTGCAGAGGGGTCCCGGCCATGAGACCCAGATGTGCGCACACTCACACGTGCACACGCGGAACTTGCACACACGCGTAGGCACACGCACACATGCCCGCATGTGCACGCGCAGGCTCCCGGGCAGGACCAGGCTTCCAGGTGCAACCTGGGGAGTTAATGGCCTCATGCAGCCCCAGGCCGAGCCTGCCCGGCGCACTTAGCGAGGTTGCACGATGCAGCAGCTGTCCTGCAGTCATTAGGGCCCCAGAGGCTCTGCCAGCCACACTCCACACCCGAGCTCACCTGCACGCCCTGCCATCTCGCCTGGCCTGGCACCAAGCCTACGAACGCCAGACGGCTGAGCTCCGGGCCAGCTCGTGTCCTCCCAGCCTCAGCCCAGTCAGGGCCCTTCAGCTGGTGGCCCAGTGTGGTGGCCAGGCCGGGGTCAAGCCTCGGCCCGTGCCCCAGCTGGCTGTTGCACCCTGACGGCTAGCCCCACCTCTGAGCCTCCTTTTCCCAGCTGAAGACACGAGGATGCCACCCTCCTCCTCCAGGGCCCCCTGCCCCCCAAGGACTGAACAGGGTCCGGAAATGGAGGGTGCCGCCGGTTCCCGGCATGGTCAATGCCTGGTGACGAGGGGACAATCGTGACACCTGTTCACAGCAGCGGTTTCCATCTGGGGCGACTCTGTCCTCAGGGGACAGTGATGCTGTCTGGGGACATGTGTGGTTGTCACGACCGGAGGGCAGGGATGCTGCTCCACCCACCACAGTGCCCAGGACGCCCCAGAGAAAGTGACCCGACCCTGAATGTGAGAAGCACAGGGTGGGTGGTAGGGATACTCTGTGAGTATGTCAGCGACCGCGCCCAAGCCCCCAGGTCAGGACCAGGTTGGCCAGGTGGTGGGTGGGGTCGGGGGATGCACTCCTCTCTGGACCCGGTCACCCCTCACTGCCGCCTGGCATCGCCAGGGAAGGACTGTTCTCAGCCCTGCCCCCGGTGGGTCCCGGGTTTGGTATCTTCCACCTTCTCCGGGGCCGTCTTTCAACACTTTTCCAGCTTTGCTGCCTACGGTGGCGCTTTAACCCACCCTGGGGCCCAGCGGGAGGGAAGGGGATCTGTGCTTCCCACAGGGATGGCCAATGACCTCCATCTACTGACTGACTGACTGACCTGGACGCCCTGGTCAGAACACCTGGCCACAGCTGTGTGTCCACCGTCCACCCCTTGGGGCACGGGGGGCTGGGGGAGCTGTCAAGCTGCTGTCCGCTTGACAAACCAGGAACAGGCCAGACCCTGGACTCGGTCGTATCCCTCTCACCTTCCTCACGACTCCCCCCCGCCCGCTTCTCGCCTGGCAAGGGGGCCGGGGCAGAGATGAGAACGGGAAGCCCCCGAGCCCCGCCACCTACGTGTCGTCCGTCTCGATGGCCTCCCCGCGCGCGGCCCCGCCCTGGATGGACTCCATGGCCGTGGAGTAGAGCGCCTTCTGGCCCAGCGGCCGCTTCTCGTCAGCGGTGCTCTGGGCGCCCTCGGCCTGCCGCTCACGCTCCTGCTGGTCGATGTTGTGCACTCCCAGGAGCAGGCTGTAGTCCATGATCTTGAAGCTCTCCAGCACCTGTGGGGCCGGGGGTCAGGGGGAGGCGCCAGCTGTCCCCCAACCCCCACACCCCACCCCCATCTGGGTCTGTGTCCACTCAGTCCCCACAGCCAGGTGGGAGGCTCCATCCTCATCCCACTGGGGACCCCAGCGGTGGGCCTGGGGCGCAGTTTCTGACTCGAGGCCAGGCCGCCCTGGCCCTGGTTCGGAAGCCCGGTTCTCTGGCCACCACTCCTGCTGCAGGCCCCAAGGTGCAGCCCAGGACGGGGACACCCGGGCCCTGGGGGGTGGGCTCTTGGAAGCCGTGGGGCCCTGAGGTGTCTGGTGGTTTTCTGGGAAGGGGTCTGGGAGCCGGGGTGCAGAGGGGACCCTGGAGGACCCAGGCCTGGCCTGAGCCCTGCCAGGCCTCCGTATCCTCGCCTCTGAGGCCGAAGGGGGCGCAGGTAGACTGCAGTTGCAAGGCCTGCGAAGGGCCTGGCGGGTGTTCTTTTTCCCTAAGAAGCACCTGCCCATGGAGGGCAGCTCGGAGCCCGCACGAGCCTGATCTGAGGTGCAATGTAAGGTGAGGGCCCACCCTGAAAACACCAGGCTGCTCCTGGGGCTTTGTTTCGGCAGCAGGAACGCAGCCTGAGGTGGGGCTGGGGCAGGGAGGGAGCGCGTATCTCGAGCTCACACTGCGTCCCCACTTTACAGGTGGGAAAACCGGGGCTCAGAGACGGAGGCCCCGTAATCACGGCCCCGGCCCGGCCCCCCCTCACCAGGCAGTCGCGCTGCAGCGTCTTGACGAGCGCGGAGAAGGTGTCGGCGTCGAGCATGAGCCCCTCAGGCATGTCCTGGATGAAGTCCAGGTCTTTGTAGGTTGGGATGCTCTTTTCCTTCTCCTTCTTGCTGGCCCGCCGCTTATACGTGGAGCCCTTGAGGTCGAACTTGAGGTGCATCCTGACCACGCGCGGCAGCACGTTGTTCATCACCACCACGCGAATGTTCTTCCCGCCCGACTGCACACAGTACAGTCCGTAGAACTTGGGCAGCAGCGTCCGTGGGTTCTGGTTGAGGTTCTGGGGAGGAGAGGGTCACTGGAGATGACGCCGGGAGCTGTGCCCGCACAGCCTGCGCGGCACCCTGTCTGCCCCACGGATCTCAGGCCAGAGGCCACCTCCTCAGGAAGCCCACCCTGACTACCTCTCCCAGGCTCGTCCCTCTCTCCGCACCCCCAGCACCCTGACTGTACAGCCAGCCAGATGAGTTCCCCATCACCCCACCTGGAAGAGCCAGGAGGATCTGTTTCTACAGAGTCAGGCCCAGCGAGAGACAGCCTTTCCATAAAGGGCCCCAGGGGATGCTGCCGAGGTGTCTGGGCCTGGCTTCCCACCAGGTCAGACCCAGGTGTCCCACCTCCCCAGCCCAAACCGGGGGGCATGGCGGGCACGGCCTCCAGGCGTGTCCAGGGCAGGGGTCAGCAAACTCCGGCCCAAGGGCCAAATCCAGGCCACTTGTCTTTGTACAGCCGGGAGCTAAGAATGGTTTTACATTGTTAAAAAAATAAAAGAAAAACAGTGTCCTGTGACATGTGAAAATTACGTAAAATGCTCACGTCAGTGTCCAGAAAAGAAGTTTTACTGGCACTCGGCCATGGCTACTTGCTCTCGCCTTGTCTGTGGCAGCTTTCTTGCTGCAACAGGAGAGCTGAGCCGTGGAGACAGAGGCTGTCACTCACAAAGCTGAAAATGTTTACTATCTGGCTCTTTACAGAAGTTTGCTGACCCCGTGAGCTAGGGGAGCCGGGGGTCTCACCCAAGATCATACATGGCTGGGGTGGGTGGTGCACCCCACAGGGAGAGATGGGTCACGACCTGTGCAGAGCTGCCCGGGGCCTCTGCCCCTGCCCACATCTGTGTATCAGGACCCCCGCTACTGCAGGCCAGCAAGTCTGAGGCTCCTGCTCCCACCCCCGCCCAGAGGCCCAAATGCCAGCTGGCAGCCAGGCCCACCTCCCCAGCGCCTCTCTGAGTCACCGGCTGTTGAGACACGAGGCGCGAAGCCATGATTTCTAGGACCCGTGACTCAGGGCAGTGGGTTGGGGGGATGGCCAACAGGGCCCAGATGGCTGTTCCTGCTCGCCACGTGAGGGGGTCCTGCGGGTGAGGCTCAGTGACCCAAGACGGCCTGCCTGGAGGGGATGGTGCCCAGGGCAGGTGGGGCCGGG